>NW_006775554.1:1404229-1424857 GCF_000442215.2 Lipotes vexillifer
GTACGCGGGCCTCTCACTGTTGTGGCCTCTCCCGTTGCGGAGCACAGGCTCCGGACACACAGGCTCAGCGGCCATGGCTCACGGGCCCAGCCGCGCCGCGGCATGTGGGATCTTCCCGGACCAGGGCACGAACCCGTCTCCCCTGCATCGGCCCGCGGACTCTCAACCACTGCGTCACCAGGGAAGCCCCCCAGCTAGTCTTTTTGACTTTGAGATCTCTATCTCTCTATGTATCGCCATACAGAGATTTTAATTTTCACATAGTCACATTAGCCAATCTTTTCTGTATGCTTTCTGTGCTTTGTTTCATGTTTACAAAGGCCTTCAAGTTCAAGACTATAACAACATTTAAAATTTCTTCTAGTGTTGTATAGTTTCACTTTGCATTTAAACCTTTATTCTATCTGGTATTAATTTTGGTATGTGAAGGTAAGGATACAGCTTTATTTTTTCCCCCAAAAGACAGATGTCCCTAATGACATTTACTGAGTAATTCACATTTCCCCCATTGATTTGAAATGCCACTTTTATCACATGTCAAATTCCCACATGTATTTGGGTCTGTTTCTGACTTTCTTGTCTGTTTCTTTTCTGTGTATTCCTGCCCTATTACCTCATAGCTCATTGTAACTTTATAATACAGTTAAAAATCTGTTAGAATTAGTTTGCCCTCATTACTTTTTACTTTCCAGAGTTTTTCAGGCTATTCTTGGCTTTTGTCTTTAAACAGCTTTACTGAGATATAATTCACATAGCATATAATTCACTGTTTAAAGTGTACAGTTCAAGAGATAAATATATTCACATATATGTGTAACCATCACCACAATTTTAGAATGTTTTCATCACCTCAAAAATAAACTTTGTACCCTTTATCTACAACTCCCTTTCCCACTGGCTCCCCTAGTCTTAAGCAAACACTAATTTACTTTCTGTCTCTACAGATTTCCTATTCTTGACATTTCATGTTATAATGGAATAACATTATATGTGGTCTTTTGTGGCTGGTTTATTTTACTTTACAAAGTTCATCCATATTGTGGTATATATTAGCACTTCATTCCTCTTTATGGCTGAATAGTATTCCATTGTAATGGGTATATCACATTTTATTGACTCATTAATCAGTGGACATTTGGATTCTTTCCACATAGTAGCTATTGTGAATAATGCTATCAACATTCATGCACAAGTTTTTGTTTTAACACCTGTCTTCAATTCTTTTGGGTATATACCTAGCAGTGGAATTGCTCATATGGTAATTCTGTTTAACTTGCTGAGAAATCTCCAAACTGTTTTCCATAGCAGCTGCACCATTTTACATTTCTACTAGCAATGTATGAGGGTTCCAATTTCTCCACATCATGGCCAAAACTTGTTATTTTCCATTGTTTTGTTTTGTTTTAAATTCTAGCCAGTCTAGTGGGCGTGAAATGAAATCTCATTGTTGTTTTATTTGTATTTCCCTAATGACTAATGATATTGAGCATCTTTTTATGTGCTTCTTGGCCACTTGCATATCTTTGGAGAAATGTCAATTTAAGACTTTTTTGGCTCACTTAAAAATTGGGTAATTTGGAAACCCCAAATTTTAGCTGGGCACATGGCCACCCAGTACTACAGAAGTGCCCATCCTCCTCTGCAGCTAGGCTGGTTATGTGACTAAGCTCTCCCTCCAGAATGGAATGGGAAGCAATTTGCATGACTTCTAGGATACTTCCTAGGAGGGAGAGGCAGGCTCTTTTCTCTGCTTCTCCCTCTGTCCTGCTGGTGGGAACGTGAGATCTGAGGCTGGAGGTCCATCCTGGCCTGCGTCCATCCTGGATGAGGGCAATGTCCCTGGGATGATAGAGCATCAAGGGAGAGGAGCTTCCTGGAGCAGCCCTGCCAGGCCAGCCCTGGACTGTCTGCCTCCAGACCCAAACATGAGAGAGATGCCAACTTATACTTGCGATTCTTATGTGGAGGCTCTTTGTTACAACAGCTGAACCTTATCCTAACCAGGACAGCTGTCTTGGAGGGGACTTTTCTGTGTGGTTCCTTTGGGTCGGGTTGCTCCAAGAACCACAGCTGTCTGAAATTCTCAGCTCCCTCTTCCACGTGAGCCAAGCTCAGCTCCAGCCCACTCTCCTTTCCAGGCACATCTTTGGAAATCTAATGTGTGAAGATCATTGTTCCCAACTAAACAAGGCTGGAGCTAATATCTTCCAGGGGCATTGTCTTATTCTTTCCTCCCACACTTGTGCACCCACCCCACTCTCTCCCAAAGAGGCAGCCTGTTTTGAAATATGCTTTCCCTGTGGATATCTGTAGATTCTAATTAAATAACTCAGGAAACAGGCTACCTTGTGTGTGGTGTAACTTGACTCTTGCTAGAAAGATGAGTTTGGAACTTGTAAGTTCCCTGTTAAGCTGACAAATTTAAAAGCTTAATTTGAAAAACTAACCAAATTCCCCTTGCAGTATGAGGGCAGAAAGGGGGGCTTGGTCAAGCCTTCTTGTCCTGAGCTCTCAGCATGAGGACACAGATATTTGGACTTCCCAGGTATATGGCCTTGTTATATAATTTCTTATATGCCCTCCACCCTTATGGAACCTGCAATTTTATGGGGAAAAGGAGCTCTAACATATATTAAAATATTAAACTCATTGAGAACATTGTAAAAACAACTGAGCTTTTTGTTATTGAGTTGTAAGTGTTCTATATTTTCCCAACTATCCTTGTATCTTCATTTTTCCAGTTGAACCTCAGTATTGCTTCATCAAGAATGGCTAGCAACTTTTATGCAGCTTAAAAGCAAATGACAAACGTTTCGCCTGAATCCTATTCAACAGATTCTTCAGATGAAATTCTCCCCAAAACATTTCCCCTTTAAATGCCCTGAAAAGATGTGGCCATGTAAATTGTGAAGTTGATTTAAACACTACTTGTGTGCATGAAGCAGGAATCAATTCTAGCACAGTGTTTCCCTGTAAGGTTGTGATGGCATGTGGATTGGGGTTGTAAATTGCTCTCTGGCCTGATTTACTTTAGTGCCGCACTGACTCAGAGATTAAGGCTGGAGGAGCTCTTTCCAAGATCAGCAGCCCAAGCTGGCCTGAGATGATTACTGCAGCCTCCCAGGGACTCTTACCCCCTCCTGGGTTCAGAACCTAACCCATCCTACACTCCCAGGGTGGCGCCAGAGTGATTGCTTGGCTTCATTAGGGAGCAGTGTAGTTTCCCGCATGCTTTAGTCCTTGTGGGGCACCTGAAAGGGAATCAAGCATTCTTTATGACTGTTGCCTAATCCTTGGGGTACCTGAAAAGAGAAGCAGGCACTTCTGAGATCAATATTTTCAAGGCTTATCTGATGTGAGACTCTGCCTGGGGCTAGAGGCTTGATTGTTTCTCCAGTTTCTCTCTCTTCAAGGTGGGTATGAACTTGAACCCTTGTAATGAACAGCTTGCCTTCTTTTCCCCTTGGGAAATTTGTGTATATATGTGATTATGATGAGGGAAGAGAGGTTAATTATACATGCAAAGCTGGACACCTGTGGTGCTTGTTCATTTACAACTGAGTTTCTCAACTTTTAAAAAATTATCACCTCCCACTTAAGGAGCATTGTTAGACTTTTTTTTCCTTAACCACCCCCCCTCCCATGAAATCTTTTTTTTTTTTTTTTTTTGGCTGCGTTGGGTCTTCGTTGCTGGGCGCGGGCTTTCTGTAGTTGCGGCGAGCGGGGGCTCCTCTTCATGGCGGTGCGTGGGCTTCTCATTGCGGTGGCTGCTCTTGTTGGGGAGCACAGGCTCTAGGCGCACGGGCTTCAGTAGTTGTGGCTCGCGGGCTCTAGAGCGCAGGCTCAGTAGTTGTGGCGCACAGGCTTAGTTGCTCCATGGAATGTGAGATCTTCCCGGACCAGGGCTCGAACCCGTGTCCCCTGCATTGGCAGGCGTATTCTTAACCACTGCGCCACCAGGGAAGTCCCTCCCATGAAATTTTAATACTACAGATATATATCTATTTATGTGTTATATGTGTGTCTGTGTTTCATACATAAAAAGAAGATTTTTGCCCCTTGGGGGTGATGTGGCCCCCATGGAGGATACATGCTTTATAACAGTTCACAGCTACTTCAAGCGATGGCAAGCCTCCACCACAGAAAAGTGGGAAGATGGCAGTGTAGCAAGCATGTGAGTTAATGCACTTAAAAGGCATAGCAAAGTGCAGGGCCCATGGTGAGTGCTCAGAAAAATGAGAGCCCTTGCTGTCGTTGTCATTATTATTATGTAAAGGTTGGTGACAGTGAGGTTTGTAACGCTCCCTCAGGCTGCATGTGGATTCCCCTGGTGCTTGAGGGCTGGTCGGAGGGCTGTCAGTCCCTTAGCTGGAGCTTCTACCAGAGCCCAATAGGGTTCATAAGGGTGCAGCCGGGCTGGCTGGGGACTATAGCAAGAGGACCCCTCAGGATGCCCCCTCTACACATGGCAGCTGTTCCCAGCTGCCCCCAAGCGGCGCCAGGCAGGACTGCGGGCCTAGTGGTGTCAGATCTGATTTTTCAGAAGCCAGGAATTTGGGATTTGGGGTTAAATATCCAGATTTTTAAGCATTGACTCAATTAAACAACAACAAGGCTATGTGGACCAAACAAAAGAGATGAAACCAAGATAACGCTGACTTGTCCAGAGTGAGAAGCATAGCTGGGATTCCAATCCAAGTCTTTCAAACCCGGCTCTCCTTCCACTTAAACCAGCCCTTGCTCTCCGCCTCCCAACCCTCCTCGCTTCAGCCCCGTTTGGGACTCTTTCAAGGCCTCTGCCTCCAGGCCCGAGGGGACCCCAGGCTGGGGCCATCCCGGATTGGGACGAACGCGTCTAGCTCCCCTGCCCACCCGTCACCCACTTCCCAGAAGGGCTTGGATTCTGTCTCCAGATGAAGAAGGGCGGACCTCGCTAGAGCCTTGCTTGGCGGCACCCGGAAGACCCAGGGCCGGGCGGGAGGAGGCGGGTCGGTGCCGGGGCGAGAGTGGGAACGGGGACTCGCGGCCGGGGGACCCGGCCCAGCCCAGCCCCTCCCCTCCCCTCCCCGCCCGACCTCAGAGTCTCGGGACGCAACCGCGCGTTCTTCGCTCCCGCCCCGCTGACCCCGCCACTCTGGCACGGTTTTCTATTCGCCCGGGTCGCGGGTGGGAGGCGAGGAACGGCGGGGTTCAGGAGCCTGGCTCCCCGCCAGGGCTGTGGCCTTCGGCCCAGGGGCCACTAGGCGGCCGCGCCCGCGAGGCGGGAGGGGAGGACGCCGGCCCCGGCGCAGCTCGGCCATGGGCTCCCGCAGCTCCCACGCCGCCAGGATCCCCGACGTGGACAGCATCCAGCGGGAGACCGGCTGTGAGTGCGGCGCATAGCGCCCGGGGACCCGGTAGGGTGCCGGGGGGCTCCGGGGGAGGGTCCCGGGGCCGGGCGAACCTAGAAGATCCTAGCGGCCGGGCTCGCGGGCGGAGGGCGCGTTCACCCAGGGGTCCCGGCTCCGGGCTTGCGGGCACCCAGGTAGCCTCCAGCCGGGGTCGAGGCAGACTGCAGGACCGGAGGCGTATGGAGGGGTGGCTTTGGTCTCTTTTGGTCTCCCGGACCTCCCGGGTCGCACCCCGCACGCTCGGCCCCGGGCCCCGGGTGGAGCCTCCCTCCAGCCAGCCCCCCGCCCCCCGCTCAACCCCCGCGGCCTCCTTGGGCATGGAGCGCGCCCCGGGGTTTGGCCGCGTCCCCAGAGTCCTCGGAGAGTCACCGTCCGCCTCCGCCCCCGCAGTCTCGCAGGCCAGTCTGCTCCGCCTCTACCACCGGTTCCGAGCGCTTGACAGGAATGAGAAGGGCTACCTCAGGTGAGCCGGAGCTGGCCTTCTGACCTCTCACCTCTGCCTCTCTGACCCCGTCCCCTCCTTGACCATGTTCCGTCTTTGCCCCACCCCCCTGAAACTTTGACTTTCCAGCCGCGTGGATCTGCAGGAGATCGGGGCGCTGGCCGTGAACCCCCTGGGAGACCGCATTATAGACAGTTTCTTCCCTGACGGGTGAGCCTCGCCGCGGGTGGGGAGGTGGGGGTGAGAGCTGGTGGGGGGAGGTTAGCGACTGAGGCAGAGGCAGGGCCACGGCGACCACCGCGCCTGCACCATTGCCTGCCTCCCCCCACCCCCCAGGAGTCTGCAACTGGACTTCCCAGGCTTTGTCAGAGTCCTGGCTCACTTTCGACCTGTAGATGTTGAGGACCACGGAAACCAGGACCCCCAGGAACCCGAGCCCCTCAACAGCAGAATGAACAAACTTCGCTGTGAGTCTGTGTCCCCTACCCGAGTGAGACCCCAGATTGACCACACCCGTTGAGAGGGCCCAGGCACCTTCCATTCCCTGTGTGGGCCCACTGGTGCCCCCTGCACCCCCCCACTCCTCCAAGGTGAACTTTGGAGGGAAGAGAAGCAGGGAAGACCCACCTTCCTTTTCCCCCTCCACTCTCTTCCCAGTTGCGTTCCAGCTCTACGACCTGGATCGAGATGGAAAGATCTCCAGGCATGAGATGCTGCAGGTTGGAAGAACCCAAGGGAAGGGGGGCGTGGTAGAACGGAATGGCTGTGGGTGATGGAGCGATGGTTGGTGGGTGGGAGATGCAGATGACTGGCGTGTTGGGCGGGGAATAGGAATGGATGGGGTTGGAGTGTGGGTTAGTTGGGAGATGGGTTGGGGAACATTTGGGTATGAGGTTGGAAATAGATCAGTAGCTCTCAACTGGGGGTGATTTTGCCCCCTGAATGACACTGGCAATATGTAGAGACCTTTTTGGTTGACGGGGTGGTGCTCCTGGGACCTAGTGGGTAGAGGTCAGGAACACTGCTAAACATTTTACAATACCCAGGGTGGTACCCTGTGTACCAGGGGTACAATACCCCTCCCCACCCAAAGGAGTTATCTGGCCCCAAATGGCAATAGTGCTGAGACTGAGACACTCTGGGATAGATGTGATGAGGTGGGGGATGGATTTGGGACTAGTTGGAGGATGAGATGGGGGATGGGGTGGAGGATAGGCGGAGACTGGGTTCTAAGGTTGGGCTTGAGTAATGAGCTTGGGCACATTATTGAGGTGAGAGTGGGATAGTGAATGACAGATGGGGAGGTTGGATGGAGAAGCAATGGGGGAATTATTGGGGGCTGTGGTGGGAAGTGACTGGAATTGGGGGAAAATGAATGAGGGATGGATTACAAAATTGGCACTAACATTTGGGGTGATGCGGACAAGGTTTGGGGGATGGTGTTAGTAGTCTCTGCGCCTCCTCCTTATGGCTGTCTCTGTCTCTTCCTCCACCACCCAGGTACTCCGGCTGATGGTTGGGGTACAGGTGACAGAAGAGCAGCTGGAGAGCATTGCCGACCGCACAGTGCAGGAAGCCGACGAAGATGGGGATGGCGCTGTGTCCTTCCTGGAGTTCGCCAAGGTCAGTATGCCCTCAGGCCTGGGAAGTTGAGACCAGGAGTCCCTAGGACAGGTGGACATGGGAAATGAAGTTGGAAGGAGGACGGCAGAAAGAGAGGGGGTCCCCCAGGGAATCATGGGGCCTGGGGGATGGGAGAGGAGGCTGGAAGCATAGAGGTTTGGAATTCAAGCCTCTCAACTACCACCCGTCTCCCCTCAGTCCTTAGAGAAGATGAACATCGAGCAGAAAATGAGCATCCGGATCCTGAAATGACGCCCTTTGTGCCATGGGTGGCTTACATGGACCAGTTCTGCTTGGGATTCCTCCTCATGGACGCCCAGCCCCAGGGAACTGTATTCTTACTTGTACACTGAGCTCTAACTAGGACCAAGGAGAAAAGCTTGGAGGGGTGTTTACCAACTCATTTGATCTCAGATCTGTGAATTAGCCAGAAAATTTTTGGTTGCAAGTGACTGAAAACCCAAATCAAAGAGATTTCAGTTAAAAAAGAATTTTATGGGCTCATGTATTGAAAAAGTGTGGAAGTATCCAGAAAACTGGGAAGGTCTGGAAGTGTCTCAGGCACAGCTGAATCCAAGGACCAAAATGATGCTATCAGGACTCAGTTATTCTCTGTCTCTTATCTCAGCTTTCTTTTGTGTTGTATTCGTTCTCAGGTGGGCTCTTTCCTTGTAGTGGAGGATGGCCACCAGCAGTTCCAGGCTTCCATCCTACTAGCCTAGTAATGCAGAGGGAAGAGATTTTCTTGTTCAATAATTCCAAGCAAAGAGTCTCATTAGACCCCCTGGAACCTTGTCCTTTCTCCAGGGGAATGGAACTTTCTATTTGGCCAGGACTGTGTCATGTGCTAAATGCCAGAGCCAGGAAATAAGGCCTGAGGAGGACTCAAGATGGGGTAAGGGATGGTTGCTTAAAGGAAAATACAGGGCTGTTATCAGAAGGGGAAATGATGCTGGTCAGGCAAAACAAGAGATATCCATTAGTGTTAGGTTGACCAAGTGGAGGGATCGTTGAAGTCTGGCTTCTTAAGTGGGTTTTCACTGATGAAGGTGGGTAGTGGGGGAAGAGGTGATGTAAAAATAATAAAGAAGACATACCTTCCTAGAGTATGAAATAATTAAAAGGTTTGGAGAGTACTTCCATTTTGTTTCACGGTAAGAGGTTCAAGCATTGGCATATCACAGAAGAGAGTGTAAAAGTCACATAAAATCATGAGATTCTATGTCTGTAGCAAAGCACTCTGGCTATACGTAAAGGAGATGCTGTCGGTACCCCGCTCATATCCCTCCCGAGGCCTGTGCTGGAGTTGTCTTGTATCAACACATTGATACAAGACACACTGGGAGCCAGTTGTGCTTCTATCTTCCTAAGTCTGCTTTCAGTGATGTCAGACTTGGTAGCTTGAAATTGCTGCGGTGGGAATATTTACACCATAGACATTGGCAGATGCAATAGTCCAGCACTTTTCTGCTTAGGAGAGCCTGTTTTTAAACATTTTTCAGCACATTAGCTGCTTGGCATTCACCATTACTGTATATGTCAATGACTTTTCCCCCAGCTTTATTGAGATATAATTGGTATATAAAAAACTGCACATAATTAATGTATGCAATTTGGTGAGTTTGGACATGTGTATACACTTGTATTACCATTACCATGATTAAGGTAATAAACATATCCATCATCTCCAAAAATTTCCTGTGTCGCTTTGTTTTTTAGGTTTATTTTAACATGTGTAGTAGGAACATGTAACATGAGACCTAACATGCTTAACGTATGTTTAAGTACACAGTATTACTGTTGACTAGGCACTCTGTCGTATGGCAGACCTCTGGAATTTCCTCATCTTGTATAACTGTAACTTTTACCCATTGAGCAACAGGTTCTCATGTCCCCTTCCCCCCATCCCCTGGGAATCACCATTCCATCGACTGCTTCTGCACACTTGACTATTTTAAGTGCCTCACATAAGAGGAATCATGCAGCACTTGTCTTTCTGTGACTAATTTCATGCAGCATAATGTCACCCAGGTCCATCCATGTTGTCACAAAGGGTAGGATTTCCTTCTTTTTAAAGACAATAATATTCCATTGTATGCGTATACCACACTTTCTTTATCTACTCATCTGTTGACGGACGTTTGGGTTGATTATTGTGAATAAGGCTGCAAAGAACATGGGAGTGCAGGTATCTCGTCAAGATAGTGATTTCATCTCCTTCGGACATACACCCAGAAGTGGGACTGCTGGATCATACGGTAGGTTCTATTTTTAATTTTTTGAGCGACCTCAATGGCTTCTTCCTGCAAGCATGGGTGACACTGCCCAAGGGCTTTGCCTCCCGCAGGCACGTGCTCAGCTTTTGTGAGGGGCAGGTGGAAGTGCCAGGGAGTCTATGTCCATGGAAGCAGCTGTCAACCAATGACAGATGGAAATTGGAGGATAAACACCCGCTTCCTCACCCCTCAGGTGGGACAACAGGGGCATGTTCTCTTCATTCTCAGAAATCTCCCGCAGGTTTGAGCCCCAGCTGCCTATGGTATTAACCTGCTTGGTATGGCACCCTGTTTGGCTCCTTCTATTCCTGTCTCCCTTTTTCCCTGTCAGTGCTTCCTGTATCACCTCACATATAAACAGCTAGCTGTCAAAGCATTGTCTCAGGACGCTCTGGAGAAACTCAACCTGAGATGTGCTAGACCTTCCAGAACACAAGCTCACAGTCCTCTGTGGTTGCAGGTACTCAGTGGGACACTCAGAGGGAGCACCGTGTTAGGTGACTGTACGGCTCCTGGCGTTTTCCGAGTCCAGGGAGTTTGAGGCCATGTAAAGACCATGCACCTTTGGGGCTCTAGGAAGGTGAGGTTGTCTGGGGTGGCACATTAGCCCCACTTTGACTTTTGCATTTTGATCATATGATGCTGACAGGTGAGGCTCACAGTTGAGGGGAGGGGGCAAGGAGGATATTTGATCGCTTATGAAATTTTGAGTTTTTGTCAGGAGTTTTACATGAGCAAAGACTTTTTGATTGAGAGATGTTTGTATAGTTTTTGGCTCCAAGTAAAGGTGGGGGGAAGGTGTAAATCTCACTGAGTAGCTATGTTTTCCAGGCACTGTGGAGGAAGATTTGTGTACAGAGAGAGATAGGAGAGGGAGAGGGAATGAATCTTTATCCGTGGTGTTTTCCCCATTACAGTGTTTCTCAAATTTTCCTGACAGTAAATATCATCTGATTAAAAAGTTCAGACGCTTTGGCCCCATTTGAGAGCTCCTGAGTCTCCAGGGAAATCTATATTTTTAATATGTGATTCTGATGTTATAGGTCCAAAGACCAAACTTTTAGAAACGCTGACCCAAAGCTTCTGGCCAGGACTTCCCTGTTGGTGCAGTGGGTAAGACTCCGCGCTCCCAATGCAGGGGGCTTGGGCTCGAGTCCTGGTCAGGGAACTAGATCCCACATGCATGCAGCAACTAAGAGTTCATATGCCACAACTAAGGAGCTGGCGAGCCACAACTAAGACCAGGTGCAACCAAATAAATAAATATTTTTTAAAAAAAGCTTCCGGCCAGGCTCCCGGTGACAGCTACCAGTGAGATGTTCTCCAACAACCACAAGGCGCCGGGCATAACACTGGCCCATAGGCTCTGGGTCCACACCTGCTCTGTGCCAGTGAGTAGTGCTTCTGACTGAATAAGGGTCCCTGGAGGGCCTGGAGGATCCCCCAGCCTCTACTTGCTCTTCTGGTGGGTGAGGAAGCAAACTGCCCCCACTTTTTCTCAGCATGAAATCCTCAGGATCCCACCAAGCTTAGGTGGTTGGAGACCTTTGTCAGGCAGGAGGGCGGGGCATCCATCTGGCTGCTGTGGTATAAACTGTCTGAACCTCACCCTCTTGATATCGACCCCGACAGAGTTGCCTATGGATTTGTTCTGGGGGTAGGGGGCTCTGATGACACCGGTGGGGAGCTCTGTGCTGTCATTAGCAGTTGCCAGATGCAATGATTTGTCTACCACCCTGGTCATTGTTGCCATACGGTCTCTACGAGCTGTGCCATTATTTACTTATTATTTGTTTATGAGTCGACTTGTTTAAAAATTTATGTATTTGAGCTTATAAAGGAACTGAATATCACTCCTGTAAATTAGAAACTGCCGTAAACAAAATACATACAAAGAAACAAACAAACAAAAAAATGTCAAAAAGAGAGATTAGCAAGAGTTGTAAAAGACAAACCTGCCTGAAACACAGCTCCTCTGTGGTGATCTGAAGGATGGAGAATCACCTTTTCATTGTGTGATTTGGGGTTATTTAGAGCTGTGGGGTTACCTCTGAAAATCATCTTGGGTACATGAGCGCCGTGTTTCCTACACTTTGGGATCCACTGGCTGGGGGAACTGGAAGGCAGTAGTCCTGGGTCCAGGGACCATTTTGGAGGCAGCCATTGGTGTGCTGGGCATCCTGCTTCTCGGGCCGGCTGCTGGTCAGCTTGGGTTTGGTAAAGGTTGGGCACTGAAATGGAGTCCACTCACCAGGTCAGGTCCAGGGACAAGTAGCAGGGTGTTACAACAGACGATTTATTACAGAGCTGGAAATGTTAAGAGCAACAGCCCTTTGCTGACATTTGTGTCCAGACCTGGTAAGACTGTGAGCTTGGAAACGGGGCCTGTGAACTTGCCTACCTGCTGGGCTCAGATGGCAAGAGTCGTCAAGGGAGGGGCTGAAGGCCTGGTGCTTGGGATACTCACTTGAGAGGCAATTCCCAGAGAGGTGTGGGGCAGGCACAGGCACTGCCCCCACTTGTTCCACCAGGGCTGCTGCGAAGGCCTTTCGCTGACCTGGGGTTTTCTGGAAGAACCCATCTACATATCCTGAAAATAAGATGGGAATTCCAGAAGCCCCTTTCCTTGCCAAGGTGACTGAACCTGCGATAGCGTGTGTAGGAGCCCTGGGGAGTAGCACTTAAGTAGTAATGTTGTATAAACACAATTATGGCTAATCAGGAAAATAGTGAAGAATTCTGAACTTGACTCTCAAATACAATAGAAGGAAACTATGAGTCATCCTCTGCCCTGCCCAGCCAACACCAATAAAACTCTTTTCGATGTCTACGAGGCATTATATAGACTTGATTCTTGGTTATAGAGCTACCCTGAGAATCAGTGTGGTTCAATAAAAATAAGTTGAGTTTTAGAGTTCTATTAAGCCTGAAATTGAACCTGAACCCTTTTAATTACTCACTGAATGCCCTTGGGTAAGGAACTTTACCCTTCAATGCGTCAGCCTCCAACATCCATGAAAGAGACAGATAACAGCAGTACCTCGTAGAGTTATTATGTCTTGTCCTTCCCCTATGTCACCCCACCCCGCAACCTGCTTTACTTCAGCTGAGGCCCCTTGGCCCTGCCTATAAACCAGGACTCTGGTCTGTATCAGTCAGGAATCTTTCTGTTGTAACCAGCTTATGAAAGAATAAGAGTTTGTTGGTTCATATAACTGAACGGAAAGTCCAAAGGTAGACCTGGCAAAGGACAGTCCCAAAGGCTCATTGATGTCATCAGAAATCCGTCTTTTCACACTGCACTCTGCTTTTCTCTGTGTTGGTTTCATTCCCCAGCAGCAATCCCAATGAAAAGGGAGCCTCTCTTTCCCAATAGCTTTGCCAAAAGACACAGAAGTGAACCTCAGCTTAAAGAAGTAAATCTCGCTGTGACTGGGTGGATGTACCACTCTGATTGGCCAGACTGGTCACATGCTCACCCCAGGAGCTGGAGATTGCAATCTCACTTGTACCAAATGCTGCATAAAATGTGTGTGTGTGTGTGTGTGTGTGTGTGTGTGTGTGTGTGTGTGTGTGGTATCGGTTCCTTAAAAGAAAATGAGAATGCTGTTGCCAGAAGAAAAAGGCTGCATGCTGGTTCTGGGAAGGCAAAATCAACAGATAACTGTACACTAGTTAAGTGTTTTGTTTTGGTTTTGTTTTGGGCTACAAATAACAGAATTACCAACTAACAGTGGCTTACACGATTGAGACAATTGTCTCACATTATAAGATGTTTTTGGTGGTAGGCAGTCCTAGAGATGTTGAGTGGCTCAACAATTTTATTAAAGATCCAAGATCTTGTTAACCCTCCATTCCTCAGCATATTGGCTTTTAATTCTCAGGTTTGTTGACTCATGGTTACAAGATGGCTGCTGTGGCTCTAGCCAACACACCCTCACAGGAATAGTGTCTAGAACAGGTGGGTGGCCAGGGCAGCTAAAGATAACTCTTTTTGTGTCTGTCTATTTTGATCGCTGAGGAAAATATTTCCCAAAACTATATCCCACTCATAGATTGCCCTTTACTTGTCATTGGTCAGAACAAGAACACCTCTAGCTGTAAGGGAGGCTGGGAAAATGAATATCTGACATCTTCAGACTTCATCATGGGAAATGGGCTTTCCCAATAATGATGAAAGGGGAGAGAAATAACAGCTGTGTAGTATATTATTCTAAGTGTGACTGTGATAGTGGACAACACCTGAATCTTGATGGCTTAAGACAGCAAAAGTTTATTCCTTGCTTATACTGTATGTTGTTAGCTGTGGGTCAGCTGCCGTCTGCTCCACATGCCTTCGTGCTGCAGGACCCAGGCTGAAGGAGCAGCCCCTATCAGGGACATGCCACATGGCAGAGGGACAGCAAAAGAGCTGCAGGAAACATGGCTAAGTTTTTGTGCAGACCTGCCATATGTCTTGTCTACTTGGATATCATTGGCCAAAGCAAGTCACAGTCTAACTTGAAGTCAACAGAGCAGGAAAGTCTACTCCTCCCTTAGGGAGTCATGATGTTCTATCATATGATGTTCTATTGCTGTGTAGCAAATCACCTGAAAACTTAGCTTAAAACAACCACCATTTTATTATACCTGATGATTTTGTGGTTCAGGGATTCGGGCAGGGCTCAGCTGGGCAATGCTTCTGCAGCACGTGGTGTTAACTGAGTCCACCCTGGTATTCAGCTGGCACACGGGCTGGTCTGGAGGGTCCAACTGGCTTTACTCACAGGTGTGGCACCTTGGTAGGGATGCTTTGAAGTCTGGGCTCTCTGGCATGGCAATGTGAAGGTTGTGGACTTCCTCCATGGCAGCTCAGGGCTTGAGAGACAGTGTCCTAAGAGACAGGAAGTGGAAAAGCCCAGGCTGGGGAAACTGGCCCAACATCACTTCTGCCATAATGTATCAGGACAAACCAGTCACAGAGCCCACAAGAGGAGGGGAGACAGATTCTCTCTCTGGAAGGGAGGAGTATTAAAGAATTTATGGCCGTCTTTTACTTGCCACACATGGATATAGGAACAGATGCATAACCTTACAGGGAAGAGAAGCAGACATTTAAAAAAAAATAAATTTTAAGATGGGTCTTACCTTACCAGTTAGCATTTATCATGAAATAAAATTTATCAAAACATTGTTATGTCAAATAGTTAATATTTATCATGAAACCGAAATAATTAAAACAAAGTTGTTAAATACTTAACACGTGATGCTTAATATATTTGTGTATGCTTAACTATATGTTAGTTAATATTTATTATGAAACCAAAATAATTAAAACAGTTGGGCTATTGCTACAGAAAGATCAAGGTACAAAAAAAGAAAGGACAGCTATACACCCACACACACACATACACACACACACATACACACACACACACACATACACACACACACACACACATAGTTTATACAGTATGATAAAACATTATATATTTATATATTAGACCCCCCCCCCCAAATCAGATCACAAAATAAAACATCATGGTTTAAAAAAGGATATAATTGAATATTAATGTAATCTTGATTGGCCAAGTCTTTTCTAAGAATAATCACCAAGGAAACTATTAATAGTATTAAATATATTAAAAATTCTGTATTTCCAAAAAAACATGAAAAAAGTTAAAGACAAAGGGCAAACAGAAGGATCATTTGCGGTATACATATCAGACAAGGGATCAGAATCTTTTACATATAAACACCTCTTTCAAATCCTTTAAAAAGGATGAATATCATATAGGCAAAGATATGAACAAGAAATTTTTTTAAAGAAATGCAAATGTCCAAAGTCATATAAAAATGTTCAGCCTCAATGTTGATTAAATTCTAATTAAAACCCTGATTCTTCTGAGGATCACTCTGGTTTTATAAATCAAAAGCCTCAAAACTGGCCCTATGCTTTGACCCAGAACTCTCTCTCATTCCTGGGAATTAATCCTAAGTAAATACATATGGATGTGCAAAAAGATCGACCTGCTAGATTATTTACCTAAGTATTGTTTATAACAACGTGAAAAACCGGAGTCAATTAACTGTGTGATTGTGGGCGGGGCAGCCTCTGGGGTGTCCCTTCAAGAATGAACTTGTCCTTCACTGCAAGGAGTGCTGGAGCTGGCAGATTCCACCTTTGACCTGTTCAGGATCCGCCGTACTCTCACGCAGAGGCCATGTTCTTCTGAGACAGCCCTGGCTGAGGACTGAGCAAGGTGCAAGAGCCTGGCGAGTTTTGCTCATCCACGGGACTCCTCTAGCAGGAAACTGTGCTCCAGAGCTCCCTGCTGACTTGGCTGAACCTGTGCCAAGTCTGCATTGCGATCTGAGGCTTTCTCTGGCCAATCCTGCTTCTTCATTGTTTTATCTTCCCAGGTGTTACTCCCAACTGCACTCCTAAGTCCATATCAGTGTCTGCTTCCCAGAGAACCCGATGAACAGAGACAGGATTCAGTTAGAGTTTGGTCAGAGAAGCAGAACCACTAAGGGTGAAAGGGACTAAGGAACTTAGTATAGAGATTAGACCCTGCACATCTGCGGGAACAGGTCATCAGTGGTCCGGTAGTCAGTACGTAAGGGGGTGGCTTTTCTGAATTCTGGTGTTGGGCCTGATGTCAACAGTTGGGAAGGAAAAATATACATGAAGCCGGTGAGGACAGAGTGGAACCTGTTACCACCTGCAGCCTTGATGATGTGGGTAATGGGCAGGCACCCATCACATGCATCTCCCAGGATCTGGAGAAGCCAAAGGAGACCCAGAGTTGCTGGAGGAGCCTCAGGCCTGGCTGCTGCCCCACGTGGACAAGGTGAAACAGCAGATCAGCCGCAACGTGTGTGAGTGGCAACAGTGCCATACGCTGACCTTCAGAGCGTAAAGACATCTCCTGCACTTCTGCCTGCCTAATCCTGCATACATTTTTCTCATGGCCAACTGTAACCCAGACTATAGGGAAGGCAACTCTTGGAAATGTAGTTCCAGCTTAGCTAAACTGAAGAAGAATGAAGCCACTATAATGGGACTGGTTAAAAATGATACATATTCATAAAATGAAGTGGTATTTATCTATTTAAAATGGTGCTATAGGGAATTCCCTGGGGGTCCAGTGGTTAGGACTCCACGCTTGCCCTGCAGGGGGCACAGGTTCAATCCCTGGTCAGGGAACTAAGATCCTGCAAGCCGCACAGCACAGCCAATAAATAAATAAATAAATAAATAAATGAATAAATAAATAAACATTTAAAATGATGCTATAGATGAATATTTACTGTCATTAAAAGACAACAATATATACATTATAACCCTATTTGTAAAAATGTGTATAAACATATAGAGACAAGTGTTCAAAGGAATTGAATGGTGAGTTCACATAACCTATGGGCATAATATAGAGTTTACGGTTTCTTTTTCAGTGATTACCAAAGTTTTCTAATGGTTACATCACTCTAAACTGTACCATTTGAATTGTTATATTTTTACTAAATTGTAGCTATAAAGGCATAATTATAATAATGGCTACTTAATGAGCTAAACCTTTCGCAAGCATTACCTCATTTATTATTTATTTATTTTTTGGAATTTATTTATTCAGGCTGCGTTGGGTCTTCGTTGCTGCGCATGGGCTTTCTCTAATTGCGGCAAGCAGGGACTACTCTTCGTCGTGGTGTGCAGGCTTCTCACTGCAGTGGCTTCTCTTGTGGAGCACGGGCTCTAGGCACGCGGGCTTCAGTAGTTGTGGTACGCAGGCTTAGTAGTGGCTCACGGGCTCTAGAGCGCGGGCTCAGTAGTTGTGGACCTCGGGCTTAGTTGCTCCGTGGCACGTGGGATCTTCCCAGACCAGGGCTCGAACCCGCGTTCCCTCCATTGGCAGGTAGATTCCCAACCACTGCGCCACCAGGGAAGTCCCAAACATTACCTCATTTAATTCTTACAATAAACCTGGAGTTAGGTATTTTTTAATTAAGCCCACATTTAATTATGTATGAATGTAAAGTAATATTCTCAAGGTCATGGAGCTACTAAGTGGTGAAGTCCATGGTGCTTACTCTTAATCATTAAGCTATTCTGTCTGTTGGGAAATTGCTGGTTTCCAATCACATAAGTGTTTCTTTTAATTAAACACTCTTCCTGATTTTCCTTCAATTTTATATATGAATTCTCATAATTATACTTCAGTGAGTACTAAGTTGATATTCAAGAGGTCTGCTTGTCGCTTCCCAGTACAACTGTAATTCACACAATTATTTAATTTAATACTCGGATCATCCATTTCTCATTGAAACCCCTACCAATCTCTTTCCTAACTCCGAGCAAAATTTTCAGACTCAGTTTTGAGTGAATGATTCCTTAATTAATTACTAATATTCATTAACATTCTGGCTTACCAGGCACTGAGCTGAAAGCAGGTGTTATAGGGATTAGCAAAACAAACAGTTCCACTGTCATGGAGCTCATATTCTAGAGTGGGAGGCAGACAATACAACCAAACATATATTAAAGAGTTAAGTTCAGATAGGGGTCAGTGCTGTAAAGAAAGTAAACCGGAGTGATTCTATAGGCAGCAATTGAGGGTGGGGTGCAGCTAGTTCAGATAAGGTGGTAAGTGAAGGCCTCTCTAAGGAGGTGATGCTTGATGGGGGCCTCAAGGCTGAGAGCAAGTCTCCCATGGAAAGATTAGGAGGAAGAGCACTCCAGCCTGAGGGTAAAGCAAGTGCGAAGGTCCTGAGACAGGAACAAAAGCGTTTAGAAGTGAAGACAGAGAGTTAAGAGATGCATTGGAAAGAGGGGCAGGGACCATAGTATATAGGTCAGTATAACGAGCTTGGATTTTATTCCAAGAGAAATGGCAAGCCAGTTGGAGAGTTTTAAGTGGGATTGTAACATGATCTGTTTTAAATTTTAAAGAAGTCACTTTGGTTGCTGTGTGGAAAATAAATAAGGGGACAGAATGGAAGCAGGGTTTGGCAGTTCCTCCATAACTTGAACATGGAATTGTCATATGGCCCTGTAATTCCGCTTCTAGGTGTATAGGCAAAAGAACTGAAAACATGTTCAAACAAAAAGTTGTACTCAGGGACTTCCCTGGTGGGAAGCTAAACCTTTCGCAAGCATTACCTCATTTATTATTTATTTATTTTTTGGAATTTATTTATTTATTTATTCAGGCTGCGTTGGGTCTTTGTTGCTGCTCATGGGCTTTCTCTAATTGCGGCAAGCAGGGACTACTCTTTGTTGTGGTGTGCAGGCTTCTCACTGCAGTGGCTTCTCTTGTGGAGCACGGGCTCTAGGCACGCGGGCTTCAGTGGTCAGTGGTTAAGAATCTGCCTGCCAATGCAGGAGACACCGGTTCGATCCCTGGTCTGGGAAGATCCCACATGCCGCGGAGCAACTAAGCCCGTGCGCCACAACTACTGAGCCTGTGCTCTTGAGCCCATAAGCCACAACTACTGAGCCCGCGTGCCACAACTACTGAAGCCCGTGCACCTAGAGCCCGTGCTCCGCAACAAAAGCCACTGCAGTGAGAAGCCTGTGCACTGCAACGAGGAGTAGCCCCTGCTCGTTGCAACTAGAGAAAGTCCGTGTGCATCAATGAAGACCCAATGCAGCCACAAATAAATTAATTAATTAAAAAAACCCAAAAAACAAAACAAAACAACAACTTGTACTCAAATGTTCACAGCAGCATTATTCACAATAGCCAAAAAGTAGAAGCAACCCAAATGTCTACCAACAGATGAATATACAAAATGTGATATTTCCACATATCAGCCATAAAGTGATACGTGCTACCACATGGATGAATCTTGAAAACACGATGCTAAGTGAAAGCAGCCAGACAGCAAAGGCCACATATTGTATAATTCCATTTATATGAAAAGTCCAGAGTAGGTAAATCCATAGAGATAGAAAGCAGATTTGTGTCCGGGGACAGGAAGAATGGATTTTGACTGCTTGATGGGTATGAGGTTTCCACTGGGGTGATGAAAAAAGTTCTGAAAATAGATGGTGGTGAAGTTCGCACAACATTGTGAAAGCATCTAATGCCACTGAATTGTAAACCTTGAAATGGTACATTTTATGTTATTAGTATTTAATCATCATAATAAAAGAATTACCCAAGGATTTATTTAAAATGCAGCTTCTTGGGGGCTTTTCTTTCTTTTTTTAAAAATTAATTTTTATTGGAGTAGAGTTGCTGGGGGCTTTTCTTTTGAAATCATGATTCCGCAGGTCTGGGGAATCCTAGGGATCTGCCACTGAAAAAAAAAAAAAAAAAGAGTGGAAGCAGGAAGACCAGACAGGAAGAGGGGGACTGGGACTAGGATGGTGACAGTGGCGGTTAGATTTAGAAAGGTAGGGGACATATCCTGGAGGGGGTGTCAACAAAACACGGTCATGGTTGGAATGTAAGGTAAAAGAAGGATCAAAGATGGTTCGCAGGCCTTTGACTTGAGCATCTGGTTAGAGAATGGTGCCCTTTACAGAGCAGGGAGATTCTACAGAAGCAATACATTTGGGAAGATTAAGAGTTTTGTGCCTGCTTAAGCAAAGTTATACCTTTTCTTGGAGAAGGTGCCAATGCAGAGGTTGCTAGATGCCTATTGTAGCCTGTCTATTCCCTCTTTCTTTTCTTTTTTTTCTTTTTTTGCGGTACGCGGGCCTCTCACTGTTGTGGCCTCTCTCCCGCTGCGGAGCACAGGCTCCGGACGCGCAGGCTCAGTGGCCATGGCTCACGGGCCCAGCCACTCCGCGGCATGTGGGATCTTCCCGGACTGGGGCACGAACCTGTGTCCCCTGCATTGGCAGGCGGACTCTCAACCACTGCACCACCAGGGACGCCCAGACTAAATTAACCTTCTGTTGTTACCTCCG
>NW_006775554.1:1427113-1441225 GCF_000442215.2 Lipotes vexillifer
TGGGGGGTGGGTGGGTGGAGAGCAGTTTCCTCCTCATTTCCAGTTGCCTCTGGGGGAAGGCTGCCCCCAAAGTCAGCTGCCATCAGACATACGTCCGGAGCCCCCAAGGACTAATGAGAACCCAAATATCATCACCCTCTTCCTTTGTCTTCATTTCCTGCCCATCTTTACAAGATCATTGATAGCTGGGGGAGCCTGCTAAAAACCCCCAAAGTCAGCTGCCATCAGACATACGTCCGGAGCCCCCAAGGACTAATGAGAACCCAAATATCATCACCCTCTTCCTTTGTCTTCATTTCCTGCCCATCTTTACAAGATCATTGATAGCTGGGGGAGCCTGCTAAAAACACCTAACCGGGAATTGCTCCTGCTGTTGTATTTCCAGCAGGGGGCAGACCACACCACCTGTACAGTTCCTGGACCAGGTCACCTCACACCACGTGCTCTTTGGCCACCTCTCACCTCAGTCCTGACCTGTCGAATCCCCAATCTGCCATCAACAACCCCCAGTTGGTTTTCCTTCCTCTTATGCTGCCAGGTGCTACCTGTCCCTTCTTCCAACATCATTAGACTAGTATTAGTTAACATGTAGCTATTTTCTTTTCTTCATTTAAAATTTCAAATGCATGAACGCTCCTTGTAAAAATTAAAATAATTGAGAAGCATAGAAAGGAAAAAGGTGAGAGTCCTTCCTTCACTGGACTCATCCTGGTCCCCAAAGTTAACCACGGTGAGTAGTTTTGTGTTCCTCCTTCCAGAACTATTTTTCAGAAAGTAATTTAGACTCATGGAGTTTTAGGACAGATGTGCACAATTTATAGAAAATAGTGGATGAAGGTGAGGCAGGAGGTAGATGGGCTCCAGGTTAGACATTTACAGGCAGCCTCCTGTTTACACTTCCAGACAGAAATAACGACAGGAAAAGGGTAAATAGCTGGACTTTGCCTCCAGTGGACACTTTAAGATAACAGTAATGGCAGGGGCAGAGAGGAGCTGAGCCCTGCCCAGATAAGAGATAAAGAGACCAATATCCCATTTTTGAGGTCAAGGAGACCTTCCCGACTACACATGCGCAGAAAGGCTCCTTGGGGGTCAAAAAGGGAGGGGGTGTCACCCCATAGTAGGTGATGTCAACCTACCCATAGGCCTCTTCCCTAGAATCCATCTTGGCTAAGAGATGCGCACACACATAGGGGAGGACCCTGAGTTAAACCAAACACGGACTCAGAGCCAGGCAAAGCAAGATGATTGGCCAGAGGAAACCCAGAAGAAATGCCCCATAAAAGTGATTCAAACTACCACGAGGGCACGACTCTCTCCTGAACCCGCCTGTGTGCATCTATTCACACACACTCTTTTTCCTCCTAATAAATACTTTACTGGTTTCACTACTTTCCATCTCTTTGTGGAAATTCATTTCTACAAAGCCGACGGGCCAGGGCCTTGTCACTGGCCACTGGCCCTTGTGGTCTAGTGGGTAGGATTCAGGGTTCTCACTGCCGTGGCCTGACTTCAATCTCTGGCCGGGAAACCAAAATCCAGCTTAAAGCCGCCGCAGGCCAAGGCCAGGGGCTGGGCTGACTCCACCTGTCTTCTAGGACTTGCAGCATTTGAACCTGACTCCACGTTTCAATACTTGTCTCCTCCTGGGCTTCCTGGCCACCACACCTTGGCTGTTCGTTCTCATTTCCTCTGAGGTCTTCTCTCCTCTGCCCTCCCCTAAAGTCTGGTGTCCTTCTGGGCTCTGTTCTCTCTTTAGATTGACGGGGCACAGAACATATAGTCTCCTCTTCAGACCTGCAAACACACACCCGCTGTTGAAGCATGTGCTGAGGTAAAGCTGAGCGGGGACCAAGTGTGGCTGGCAGTCCAACGTAGGATGTACAAGCAAGTTCTAGCCTTGTTCCAAGTGGGGTCCATATCCACATAGAAGATTGCTACTATTATTGCTACCGCTGCTGTTACTGAACCAAACTTGGGTCCGCTCGCCCACTGGCAATAAAGCCAATCTACTGACACCCCGTTGTGTGAAGAAAAGTGCAGTGTTTATTGCAGGGTGCCATACAAGGAGTCTGAGACAGCTAGTGCTCAGAAAGCTCAAACTCCCCGATGGGTTTCAGCAAGGCATTTTTGAAGGCCAGGTGAGGGAGGGGCATCTCAGGGTATGTAATCAGCTCATACACAATTCTCTGATTGGTTGATGGTGAGGGAACAGGGAGGTGTCACAGGGGTTCACATCATCAATCCTTAGGTGCCAGTAGGTCTGGGAGCTAGGTGCACATGATCATCAAGTGTTAATTTCTTCCATTTAGCGGGAGTTTTAGCATCTGTAAAACAGCTCAGGAAGTGTGCATCAGATACTTTTATCTAGGTACTTCAGAGAGGAACTAAAGCAAAGGGTGTGGGGAGGGGTCTGTCTCGGGAAGAACCTATAGGGTCCTGCTCGATTACCCTGCTGCAACTACTACTGGCATTTTGGTTGGCTGAAGACGTGCTCAGACCTTATGGTAGAAATAAACTCCTTCCACTCCCATCACCACCATGACCAATATCCCTTTGCATCAATTGATGGTCATGGGAGCTATTATTGTATAACCTACTGTATAGCTGGCTTAGGAAGGAGGTATTAGGATCCTGGATCTGAGTCCATGAGGCAAGGCAGGAGCGATGGGAGTGAGGAAAGGATGACATGGCATCTGTATCTGCTGGACTCCATGGAATAAGTTGGAAACTGTCATTAGAATCGTAAAGAACATGTGCTATAGAATTGTTTTTCAAAATCTTTTTTTAGGGGGTGGGTGGGGTATATAACACACATATAGAAAAATTCATAAAATGTAAGTGGACAGCGTGAGGAATTGCTATATAACAAACACCCATATAAGTAACCACCACCCAGATCAACAACTAGAACAACCAGCCCCCAAGAGCCCGTACATACTTCTTTACTTTTGAAACCTTTTCCTCCCCACCCGCAAAAGGAAACAGTGTTCCTGGGTTTTTGGAAATCAGCCCCTTGCTTTTCTTCATTATTTTATCACCTTAGAATGCATCCGTGAATCATGCCATTTGATTTTGCTTGTTTTTGAACTTTATGTAGATTTATTGAAAATACTTTTTTGTGAGTGTTTTCTTTCACTTGACTTCATATTTGTGAAATGCGTGCAAGCCCTTGTATGGAGCATTTGTGCATTTCCAATGTTCCTTGGCATTCCATCCATTGTGTGAATTAACAACACTTTTTTTTTTAAGCTCATTTTACTGTTGAGGGACAATCAGGTTGTTTCCAATGTTTGGCTTTTGCAAAGATGCTGCCTGCAGAACTGTTTTTTCTGAGAGCCTTTGCTACTGTTGGGGAAACAAGCAGTTGCAATGATGCAGTGATGGGAAGGGGCCAGTTCCGTGCAGAATCTACCCTGTGTGGAGTTCTGAGACCTCTTTGCTTTGTGAGCATTGGGAGGTGGCACCTCAGTGCCAGCACAGACATTCTCACGAGGGACACTGTCAGCTAGTCGTTCCTTTATGTGGCTTCCTGCATCTCAGTCTGAAACAGAGAGAGAAAGAACTTGGCAACTTTTGTGTTTTCAGACTGCAATGGGAAACTGGTGTGTGAGTGCAGGTGAGGTTGCTCCTGGGACACAGGAATGGGGTGCACGCAGGAGGCTCAGAGGTATTGTAGTTTGGGTATAAGTGTAAATGTTCCATATGTGAATCCACTGTAGCCAAGATTTTCCCCAGACCTGTTGACTAGTGGGGAAGCGGCTCTTGTTGACCACCTGGGTGGGTGGGTGTGTTACTCATTGGGTCTGGGATAGGTGATGGCAGGATTTTGTGGGTGGCATTGGAGTAGAAGGGCCTGCCTCCTTCCCTCTGACTGACCCTGCAGCAGATGTAGCTCATCAAGATGGCACTGGAATGAAATACTCATATATGTGCAGATCAGCAATGACTGGTGGTGATCTTGCAGGGTCTAGAAGAGCCGCCCTGTGCCAGAGAACCAGGTCTGGTCCTGGTTCTTGTCCATTGGCTAAATAAAGCAGACTTTCTTTCCTTGCCCCCTCTGTTTCAGTGAAGATCACCTCCAAGAAGCTCTCAGTATCCTGGCTTCAGAGATGATGTGATGAATACTGATTGAATACTTATTATGTGTCAGGCACTGGTTGACGCTCTTTTTATGTATATGTATTTAAGGTTCAAACATCACTCTGGGTGAGAAAATGTGTATCAGTCAGCTTCTGCTGTGTAACAAAACTTCCCCAAAGGTAGTGTCTTAAAATAAGAAACACTTATTATTTCTCACAGTTCTACAGGTTTGCTGGGAGTTTATTTTGACTTGGGCTGGCTTGGCTGTAGCTGGATAGTCTAGGATGGCCTCACTCACATATCTGGCAGTTGGCCTGACATTAGCTGGGGTGACAGCCACATGCCTCTCATCAACCAGCCCATGCTTGTTCACATGGTGGTGAAAATGTTCTCAACAGCAAGAGAGAGTAAGCCCTAGTGTGCAAGCACAACTCCAGCTTCTTCTTGCATCACATTTGCTGGTGTCGCATTTGTCAAAGCAAGGCACATGGCTAAAATTAGATTATGGAAGTGACCTACTCAAGGTATGGCAAACAATCCACTACAAACTCTTATCACCCCCATTTTACTGATGAGGAAACTGATGCTCAGAGAAGTTAAGTAACTAGCTCCAGGTCACACAGCCGCTATTGGGCAGAGCTCAGCCTCAAATCCAGGTCTATCTGGTGGGTAAGTCTGTGCCTTAAGCCCTATTTATATTGCCTCCTTCCTCAGACCTGAGCCCTTGTGTCCCAGTGCACCAGTTCTGGAGAGGAGAGATGAACTCACTTAACCAGCCTCCCCCAAGGGGCCACTCAATTGTAGAGCCTGGCAGTTGCCTATATTGCCAGCCAGGCTTAGCAGCCTCTGCCGCTCTGAAGAAAAAAAAATCCTCATGAATCTGACTAATAGTTCAGCTATTGCACTGGATTCTGTGCACTTGGATTAGTCTTGCGAGGTCACATTCCATAGAATGTAGGAAATGGATGGAAAGAATAAAAGATGGCAGCAGAAATGGGCCATTACGCTGCACATAAATGTATTAAAGGCTCAATGGGCAACCATTAAACACCCACTGTGTCTGAGCTAGATCCTGATTGCTCGGGAGAAGTGCAGGCAGGGGAACAGTTATTCTCTGAAGCACTGTTTTCAATAATGTGTGTTAAGGTAAAGAGTCTCCAAATGAAGGCACTTACGCTAAGCCCCGTATCACCAAACCAAGACTTAATTACAGGTTCAGCTCTCCCGGAAATGGAATCTTAAACCAGTCAATCAGAAATTGCCTGGTCAGAATGTAAAATAGTTGGCTGGTGGGAAGCAGCGGCATAGCACAGGGAGATCAGGTAGGTGCTTTGCCCTGACTTAGAAAGGTGGGATAGGGAGGATGGGAGGGAGGCTCAAGAGGGAGGGGATATGGGAACATGTATATGCACATGACAGATTCGCTTTGTTGTGCAACAGAAACTAACACAGTATTGTGAAGCAATTATACTCTGATAAAGATCTATTTAAAAAAAAAAAAAAGAAATTGCCTGGTCAGCGTTACCTGGTAGATCCCTGCCCTCCCCTGTAAGGAAATGATCTTGCAATAACCAATCCACTTTTTACCTAGTACAACTTCCTTGCTCCTGCTCCCTTCTGCTCACAAAATCTCATGCCTTGTATAGCTCTTCAGAGCTCCTCTCTGTCTGCTAGATTGGATACTGCTTGATTCATGATTTATTGGGTTGAATTTTGTCTTTTAACAATGGATATCAAGAATAAGATTAAAGACTCATAGACTTGGAAACTACAAGATAGTAAGACCTTGAGATTCAAGAGAGGTGGGTAAAGCAGGGCATCTTTTCATAATACTGCTAGTGCAGACAGCCTTTTATTAGGTTGTTAGAACCTGTACCAACTTCTAACGAGATCTGAGACCACCATCTCCTTCTAAATTTAAGGTCTACTCCAAAAGGACATTTTTTGATGACTCTGGGAAAATGGGGTGAGCATGCAAATTTGGGGTAAGGATTGAAGGAATAAAATCTCCAAACCCCAGTTTAGATTTGCAATCAAGCTGAAACTCTTCAGTCCCCCAGGGCTTGCCTTTAAAAGAACAAAAAAGTTATTTGTAAGAAACAGAGACCTAGATTTGCATTTGAATGTGGTGCCAATCAATGCTTATTAGCAGGAATACAATGCACACCATTAGCAGGATGGTAGCTTTGGCAATTGCTCATTAGTTTCCTAGATTCAAATAAGTAATCTAAGGGATGATCTGGATGCTCCCGTGTCTGAAGAGATCCAACGGCATCAATGATTTCCCACTTTTCTCCCCAGGGCAAGGCAACGTTCTGCGGGAATAATTGTATTCTCCTTTCTCACTCACACATGCCTCCAGGCTCCTCTGTACTCCCAGGGCCATAGGATGTCAAAGCTTGGAAGGACTGTAGGCATTTCTTGGTCAGGACATTACTTACGAGGAAATTGTAGTCCCTAGAGGGTAGGAACAAACTGGTCATCTGAGAAGTCAGGAAAGAATCTGTTTATTACACACACTCCCTTTCTTCATTGAAAGGAAGGACACTGGATGGGTTAAAGGCAGAATGGAAACACACAATGGGGCCACCACTTTGCGGAAGATCCCCACATGAGACTTGCAAAGGAGAGCAGACCTCTCTGCCTGAAGGACTGGAGAATTGGGGCCAGGCACAACTTTTGGCTGGAAGAAATGTAAGCAGCTTTTGGCAGGAAAGAGTTCTCTGCAGGAGGCCCCCTTGTCCTGTCACTAACCTGAAACCAGGCACCCCTATGCTCTACTCATCTCTGGCCCTAGCACACCTTTCACATCTTTTGACCACACACTACCTTGCCCAATCTGTTGGTTCTTTCCGTATATCAAAGAAGTAGAAATGAAGAATAATTAAGTGATGACCAGATCTCTTCCCTAGCTCCCCCTTCAGTAATCTTGGGAACAAACTGTGTGAACAAGATAGCATCTAAAAAAAATTGTTGCAGGAAGGGGGACCCCTTCCAGGGCCCGAGAGTGGGCTCTCGTCTAACACTCGGTAATGAACTGTCCGAGGCGACACACGTGCTGACAAAGCAAGAGACTTGATTGGGAAGAGACGCCCGGGAAGAGAGCAGCAGGTAAGGGAACCCGGGAGAACGGCTCTGCCACGTGGCTCGCGGTCTCGGGTTTTATGGTAATGGAGTTAGCTTCCGGGTTGTCTCTGGCCAATCACTCTGACTCAGGGTCCTCCCTGGTGCCGTGCGCATCGCTCAGCCAAGATGGATTCCAGGGAGGAGGATTCTGGGAGGTTGGCAGGACATAGACCGGCATCTCCTCTCTCCTTTTGACCTTCCCCAAATTCTTACAGTTCTGGTAGCTTGTTAGTTCCGCGTTCCTTACCAGGACCTCCTGTTGTAAGATAACTCATGCAAGTGGTTACTATCGGGCCTCACCAAGGTAGGCGGTTTCAGTCAGTGGTTCCCCTAACAAAATCACAAGAAGTTGACAAGCCTGCGCACAGTGGGGGATGGCGATGACTCTGACCCCCTATCTCCATGACTAACTGAGATTACCTCCCTTTTTCCTTTTAAAAGCTTTCAAGGCTGAGCAGAATCCATGGAGATGGTTTTTGGGGACGCTAAGTCCATCATCTCCCCAGACTACTGGCATTCTGATTAAAAGTAATTTTCCTTTCCACCAACTTTCCTCTCTCTCTCTGACTCTCTGGTTTTTGAGCCGTGAGCACCTGGACCTGATTGGGTAACAGAAATGTGCTGAGAGATTAACCAGGTCACAGGGGCTCACTGTAAAGGAAAACTTCTTAGGCCTAACTCTGCTGTGGGCGTTAAGGGAGCCCCTAGGACAGCAGCTGGCACATAGGAGCTAAACAGCACAGTGGTTGCAAGCCCAGGTGTTAGAATTACAGGGACTTACGTTCAAGTTCCAGCCTTTCCACCAGTCTCCTAGGGTGATTCTTGGGCACGTTAATGTTTGAGAACTGCTGAGCTGGCCTGTCCTGTTCTGATAATTCATGCTGGACCCTAGGAGATTGTATTTGAGGAGGCAGGAGGATGAATCCCAAGGTGAAGCCTACTCCTGTGAGCAGAGCATAATGAAAATTTAGTTTTTCCTAGAAAACAAGCGTTTCCTCTTCCTTTTTTGTAATAGAACTTCCTTTTTTTTTTATTTCTATTTTTCAGCTACCATCTGTCCTCCATGTGATCTTATTCTTCAGGGGAAGTGGTTTCTGCTCCCAGGAAGTGGCATAATTGGTCTAAACAAACCATATTTTCGTATCCCCTTTGTTTAATGATGGGCTTAGGCATGGGGACATGAGGTGATTCTGGCCAATGAGACATGAGTGGAGCCTGTGCTGGGGCTTCTGGCAGAGGTTTTTCTTGTTGATTGAGAGGACACAAAGAGGGAAGAAACAATCCCTCTACTGACTCTGGATACTGTTGTGAGAAAGTACCACCTGGAGCTTGGGCAGCCACTTTGTGGTCATGAGGAGGCTGCTAGGTCAAAGGTGGCAGAACAGAACAGCAGAAGGAAGCTGGGATTTACTGATATAACAGCTGCTGAATCAACCAACTCTGAAGCCATCATTTTATTATGTGAGATAATAACATTTCCTCAGAGTCTAAAGACAGATGCATTGGTAGGTTCTGTTTCTTGCGGCTGAAAGTTTCTCTAAAAAGAGAGATGGAGATGTACACTCTGGAGGCCTGAGAAAGGAAGCACTGAGGAAGGGAAGAACCTGAGGCCAGAACAGCAAGTCTAGGAACTAGATTGCATCTCTAAGGAGAGTGGTGAGTGGCCTGACCTTTACCACAGCCTAGTGGCTAAAATCGAGGACTCTGGAATGAGTGCCTGAGTTCAAAGTCCAAGTCCATCACTTAACTAACTATGTCACCTTGGGCAAGTTACTTAACCTCAGTTTTCTCATCTATAAAACAGGATCATAATAGTACTATATAATATGATTTGAGAACGTTAAATTAGTAACATGAAGTACCAGGCAGTACCTAGCCCATGGTAAGTACTACGTAAATATTAACTATGAGGTGAGTAATATTTAGCAATCAGTTTTCCTTTACATGTTGTAATTCCCCTTTGTAAAAAAAATAAACTCTTTATTTTGAGATAATTATAGGTTTGTATGCAGTTGTAAGTAAAAATACAGAGAGATCCCATGTACCATGTACCCTGTTTCTCCCAATGGTAACATTTTGTAACACACTTGTCCAAAATCACAATCAGAATCTTGACATAACTACAGTGAGGATACAGAATATTCCCATCACAACAAGGATTTCTCTTGTGCCATTTTATAGCCACACCCACTTTCTCCTACCTTCACCCCCTCCTTAATCCCTAGCAACCACTAATCTGTTCTCCATTTCTTTGATTTTGTCATTTTAAGAATGTTATATAAATGGAATCATATAGGATGTAACCTTTGGGGTTTGGCTTTTTTTTTGCACTCAGCACAGTTCTCTGGAGATTTATACCGGTTGTTGTGTGTATCAATAGTTTGTTCCTTTTTACTGCTGAATGGTATTCCATGGTGTGGATATTTCATGGTTTGTTTAGCCATTTATCCAGTGAAGGACATTTGGGTTGTTTCCAGTTTGCGGCTATCACAAATAAAGCTGCTGTAAACGTTCATGGAGAGATGTTTGTATGAACATAAATTTTCATTTCTCTGGGATGACTGCCCAAGACCACGATTGCTGGGGTCATATAGCAGTTGCATCTTTAGTTTTTTAAAGAAACTGACAAATTGTTTCCCAGAATGGCTATAACATTTTACATTCTCACTAGTGACGTAGGTTTCTTTGCATCCTTGCCAACATTTGGTATTGTCATTATTTTTTATTTTCGTTATTTTGCTAGGTGTGAGGTGATGTCTTACCATGGTTTTAGTTGGCATTTCTCTCTTTCCATGTGCTTGTTTGCCATCTGTATCTCCTCTTCAGTAAAACGTCTCTTCATATCTTTTGCCCATTTTCTAACTGGATTGTTTGTGGGTTTAGTTGTTGTTGTTGAGTTTTGAGAGTTCTTTATGTATTTTAGATACTAATCTTTTGTTGGATGTGTGTTTGCAAATATTTTCTCTCAGTCTATAGTCTGTCTTTACATCCTCTTGACAAGGTCTTGAGATCTTACTCAAATATTTCAGAGGAAGATGAGAAGACAGGAGGACGCTGGAGCTCAGGTGTTGGATAATAAGCATTTAATAAATGATATGTTTTTATAATAATGAAAGTGATCTAGAAATGCAGGGTGGAAAGGGAGAGTGGAGTGAAAGAAGGCATTTGAGTCCCCCTGCTCTGGCCCTCATGACCCAGAACTGGAAATTATCCCTAGTGAAAGCTCCCATATGAGAGGGTTAAGGGAAACTACCCCTGGGAGAACCATCTCCTGGCAACAGCCAAGAAGATGGGAAAAGGTGGCAGGGGGCTGAGGCAGGACCTAAACTCTGCAGGATTAGGAAAACCCCCAAGAGAAGAGCTGGCTGTTCCCCTCGCCACTCAACAATAAGGACATTTACGATCTCAAATAAGAAGAATTATGGAAGTAGACAGCTCTGGGTCTGTTCACAGAAGACAGACCATCGAGACTATCAAGGTTGCTTGGCCAGTTGCTGAGTGTTAAGGTGGAAAACTGAACATGGGAACATGGACTCTGTTTCTCGTATTCACTCAATACAGGCGTTCCCAGATCAAAGAAAGACAGGAGAGACTGGAACATTTGGAAAGGAAAACTTAAAAGTTTAAAAAGGGCTGGTGGAACTAGAGGGAAGAAGGAAATGTTAGGAAAGATATAGCAACTTGAAAGATCATCACTGCAAATTTGAAAATGTAGCTTTTTTGTGTGTGTGTGTGGTATGTGGGCCTCTCACTGCTGTGGCCTCTCCCGTTGCGGAGCACAGGCTCCGGATGCGCAGGCTCAGCGGCCATGGCTCACGGGCCCAGCCGCTCCGCGGCATGTGGGATCTTCCCGGACCGGGGCACGAACCCGTGTGCCCTGCATCGACAGGCGGACTTTCAACCACTGCACCACCAGGCAACCCCGAAAATGTAGCTTTGAAGCCAAATCCAGCCTCTGTAGCCTGACACCGAATTAAACCTTGGAGACAGAGTTTGGGGTGAGGTAGAAAAGAATAGCTTTATTGCTTTGCCAGGTAAAGGGGGACACGGCAGCCCAGTGCCCTCAAAACTGTGTGTCCTGACCTGGAGGGGTTAGTGAGGAGATTTAAAGTAATGGTTCCAAGAGGGTGTGGTCAGCTTGTAGACATTCTTCTGATTGGTTGGACAGTTAACTTCTCCCACCTGGTGGTGGTTTCGATATCTGCAAAACAACTCAAGGATACTGTTGTGTGTATCCCCCCCCCTTTTTTTTTAAAGCTGCACCATGAGCCATATGGGATCTTAGTTGCCTGACCAGGGATCAAACTCGTGCCCCCTGCATTGGGAGCCCAGAGTCTTAACCACTGGACTGCCAGGGAAGTCCATGTGTATCCCTTGATGGGGAACCAGGACCTTGCCCCAAGGCTGCAATTATTGTTTCTTTTGACTGTTCCTACCTTGTCTTACATCCCCCCCTTCCCTAACTGACAACTACTTGAACCTGCCTGCTGGAACTCATGGAGGCTTGAATGAAGCCTATTTCCTGTAATCAAAGAAATGGGGGACACAGAAAGGCTTTTGTGCCCAGGAGTCCCACAGGGTCCTGCTCGGTATCAGCTTCTCAGTGATGATGTTGGAGCTGGTTGTCTCTCTGGAAAATGAGGATTTCTGTAAAGTGGGGAGGGTGATCATTTGCCTGGATATGAAATCCTTCTAAAGGGGAAATAAGATCACTTAAATGTCATTTAATCTCTCAGTCTCTTTTTACTTCCAATGATTTTATTCCCCTTGTTGTAAAAATAGGGCATGTTCCTTAAAAAAAAAGGAAACTATTAACAAGATGACAAAAAAAAGAAGGATTAAAAAAAATACTCATAATCCTGCTACACTGGCAAAGCTACTCTTGTATATTGGTTACATGATTTTACATTACTTTGTTTAAATGCTACAAAGTTTGAAATTTGTATCCTGCTTTTAATTTTTCCCTTTCCATTATACTGTGAATAGTTTTCCTTGTTATTATGGACTTCTGGTCAATGTAATTTTTAATGCTGCTTAATAATAAATCAAGTAGCTGAACAGTAATTTCCTGAATAAATCTTTCCCATTAGTTGGACAATTTAGCTTGTTTCCAGTTTTTGTCTATTAAATGGATGTTTTGGTGAAAACTGCAATGAGAATACCCACAGTCAGTCACCATTCAGCGAGCACTTACCAGGCCAAATGGTTTACAATCCACATTTATTTGATCCTCACAACAACACAACCAGGCAGAAGCCACTGTGGTTTATTCCACTTTTTTATTATTAAATTATAAAAACAAAATAAAGCAAGTCAAGCAGAACTAAAGGGACCTAATGGGAAGGTTCAACCCCTCCTCCCCTTGCCCTCCAAGCTCACCAATCCCCCTCCCCAGAGATAACACTGGTGTATTTCTTATGCATCCTTCCAGAAATTTTCTGTTCACAACCAAACACACAAATCATGGCATATATTTTAATCTGAAACTTCCTATTTGTCTGAGCAAACTATCTCAAACGTCTTTCTATGTTTAGATATATTGATCTACGAGACAGCCACAGTTATTTTTACTTTACACTTGGAGAAATTGAGGCCTAGGAGGTGAAGAAACATGCTTTTATGGGTTGAACTGTGTAATCCCCCCAAAAGATATGGTGAAGTCCTACCCCAGGACCTCAGAATGTGACCTCATCTGGAAGTAGGGTCATTGCTAATGTGATTAGTTAAGATGAGGCCATACAGGAGTAGCGAGAGCACTAATCCAGCATGACTGGTATCCTTATAAAAAGGGGACATGTGGACACAGGCATTTGCAGAAGGAAAACTAAATGCAGAGACACAGGAAGGCCACCATGTGAAGATGGAGAATTGCGGTGATGCACCTACAAGCCAAGGAACACCGAAGAAACTAGAAAACCATTAGAAAGGAGGAAGAAGCCGGACTGCCCTAATGGTCCAGTGGTTAAGACTCTGCACTTCCACTGCAGGGTGCACGGGTTCAATATTTGGTCTGGGGAACTAAGATCCCACACGCCACGTGGCAAAAAAAAAAAAAAAAAAAAAAAAAAAATTAAGAAGAAGCAAATAAGGATTTCTACAGACTTCATGATTTCAAACTTCTAGCCTGGAGAACTGTGAGACAACACATTTATGTATGTACGTATTTTTATAAAGCCATCAGTTTGTTACAGCAGCCCTAGGAAACGAATACACAGCTCAAAGCTTCAAAACTAGCATGTGGCGGGGCTGGAATCTGAACTCAGGTAGGTGTGACCCCAAGGCTAACAGCATGTTTTGGTTTTTTGAGCACACACCTATATGGTACTTAGCCAGTGCCAGGCTCTGTTCTAAGCATTTCACATGGATTTCCCTGCAGTAGGCATCTTCCAACCCCAATGTGGTTCAGTCATTCCCTCCTTGAGGTTATCTGGCGGCTTCCATAAGGGGACAGGCCAGCACCTTTGTGTTCAGAAAGGAAAAGTACACAGAAGTCAGGTCCCTCTGCCCAGATTGCTTATAAACTCAGTCCACCAAAGCAAGGTTCGCATCAAAAGAAGGGGAGTGATCGGCCAAGAAGAGTGGGTACAAAAAAACTTGGGGATTCTCTGGGTGGGGGAGAGAACAAGGCTCCTGGGGGCATGGGCAGTCTGGTCTCTAGGTAGTTCTGTCAAGGGATATAGGGGACATATTATCTATTTTTCCTCCAAAAAGATCCTGAGTCTATTCTCACTCGGCAGCATTCTGATGCATAGACAGGTTAATGTTTGTGTGATAGGCGCCAGGTCTGGGGATTGTGGTGCAACAGATCCCCTTTCTCTGCAGCTGTCTTGGCAGCCATGTCTATACTACACGACCCTAACACCCCTGGACCCATGTGGAGCTGGAGGAATTCGGCACATTCCT
>NW_006775554.1:1441322-1491383 GCF_000442215.2 Lipotes vexillifer
CGGCACTTTCCTGCTGCTCAGGCTCAGAAGCTGTCCTGGCTGTTGATCCTGCTGAGCCCTGGTTGTTCAGCCCTTCCTTGGATTCTGTAGAATACCCCGGTATCCAGCCAGCACCCTTTTCTTGTTGCAAGTCCCCACTCCTTTTAAAGCTCTAGTCAGAGCTAGTTTCTATATTTGCAAAAGCACAAAAGCAAAAACCTGAATTCATATGAATTAGGATGGCTTCTGTGGATCGAAAAAATAAAGGATTAAATGTATTACTTAAAATCATAAAGGCAAGAAAAAGATAAAAATAATAAAGTCACAAGAACAACTAAGCACCTAGAAAAGAACCTACTGTGTTTAGATTCTTAATACATATTTCTTGACTGACTGTAGGAATTCACTAAAAATACTATCATACAAAAACTGGGAAAGCAGGAAAGGAGAATGAAGCTGAGCTAAATTTCACTTCTTTCTTAGCAACGGAGATAACGTAACTTCAAGTTGGTAATTTAAGACATACAGGTATAATCATATTATTTAGAATTATAGTGTTAAAACCAGAAAATGTTATTTCAGGAGTGGGAGAGTGTTTGTTTTTCAGCATCTTTCTAAACACCGTGTATTCTCAACCTTCTTTCTGTTTTGCCGAGGGATACAAGTCTGTTTGCAAAAGGTCCAGGCTGGGGGCAAGTGGCACTGAAATCCAGGACGTGCCCAGTACCCCGTCACTAGACGCATCTTCCCAGAAGGGGGCGCCATTTTCTAACTTGCGCAGAGGCACTTACCGGCTGGCGTCTACCTTGTCTTTGCCAGTTCGACAGAGGAAAATGGTACCTCATTATTGTGTTAATTTGCATTCCCTTAATTGTGTGTGAGATCGGATGTTTTCTCCCATGCTTATACGCCATTTGTATTTCCTTTTCTGTGAATTGCCTTTTCATGTCCTTCACCCTAATGGAAATTCTTTCCCCTCCGTGCAGTACTTTTTCTTATCTGATCACACTATTACTCAGCTGCTTCCTCTAGTTTATTTTTGGCACACTCGAGCTGCTCTAAGTTCTCCTTTCCTCTTCCTCCTGCTCCCCTACTGCCCTCTTCCTCCTGTTTGAATGTGTAGATGTCTCCTAGCACTCATGCTTTGTTTTCTGCCCCTAAGAGGTGAATCAGACACAGCTGTGATAGCAACGACCTTCTATCTGTGTAAAACATAAAGTCACCGTCTTTGTCTTCTCCAGTTCCTTTTATTCCTGAAAACTTTTCTCTCCCTTCTAGATCTTCTGCAAACCCTCTGCACTCTCCTATGGGCTTGGATTTTTGGAGCAAAGCCAAGAAATCTTGGCGGTGTTCTGCTTTATGGACCTGCCATGAACCTCCTCTGGGCCAAGGACTTTCAAAGCTGGCTTTCTGCCTGCTTGGGTGCAGGAAAGACAGTGGGGAGAGGGAAAGTGTAGAAAAGTCTGTAAATGAAAGCAAAATATCATTCCACCATGTTTTTATAAACAGAAACAGTTCTGCAAGAACCTGAACCCAATACTTGTTAGTGGTTAACTTAGGGGACGGGATCGTCTTTCTTTGTAGAAAAAAATTTTTTTAACTAGGCTTATGGGAGTTTTATTTTCTTTTCCTCCTCTCCAGCATTTCCAGCCTCTTAGTAGTTTTCACTGAAATATTTTATAGAAAAAAATAATAAAATGGTAACAGTCAAAGAATAACAAAGTGTATATAATGAAAATGAAGTTTCTCTTTTATCTGAATCCCTGGGAGCAATTACTATAATCACTGTCTTATGTTAAGTTTTCAGACTTGTTCTGTGTATAGTCAGTCTGTCTGTATCTCTCTGTCTCTGTCTCTGATCTCTTTCTTTCTCTCCTCATCCTTGACTCTTTTTCCACTACTGGGTGTATCACATACAGACTTTCATGCCCCCACCAGAATATCTTGGAAGTTGTTTAGTATCAGAGCCCATAAAAATCCACCTCATTAAAAAAATGGCTTTGTAGTATTCTTATATGGGAGTTCTGTAATATAACGAGCTCTTTTCCCATTAATTGGGAAAGATTATTTCCCATTTTTTGCTACTACAGACAAGGACCGAAAAAATAACCTTGAGCAAACGTCTTAGATTTGAGAGTATGTCTAGGATAAATTCCTCAAACTAGAGTTCCTGGGTCAAAGGTTTCCCCCACATTTAAAATTTTTGATAGTTATCTAATAATTTCCTTTCAAAGAAGTTGTACCAACATGTGCTCACACCAAAAATGTGTGAAAGTGTCTGTGTTTATACTTCCTTTTATTTTTAAATAATTAATTAATTAATTAATTAAATTTTGGCTGCATTGGGTCTTTGTTGCTGCGCGGGCTTTCTCTAGTTGCAGCGAGCGGGGGCTACTCTTCGTTGCAGTGCGTGGACTTCTCATTGCAGTGGCTTCTCTTGTTGCAAAACACAGCCTCTAGGCGCACGGGCTTCAGTAGTTGTGGCTCGTGGGCTCTAGAGCGCATGCTCAGTAGTTGTGGTGCAAGGGCTTAGATGCTCGGCGGCATGTGGGATCTTCCCGGACCAGGGCTCGAACCCATGTCCCCTGCATTGACAGGCGGAGTCTTAACCACTACGCCACCAGGGAAGCCCTTCATATTAATTTTTAAAAGGTCTTTTTATAATAGAAAATTAGCCCACACTCTGTTCTATATGTTGTGAATATTTTTCCTAATTTGCAGTTTGTCTTTTGATTTTGTTTAGTATATGTATTTTTTTGCCCCATGGAAATGAAAATTTTTTACCTATTAAAATTTACCAGTCTTTTCTCTTATCACTTCTCAGGTTGTGTCTTTCTTAAAAAGGTCTTCCCTTGTCCAATTTTTAGAAAGGTATAACCATCCAAGACCGTACCAGGAAGAAATGGAAAATATGAACAGACCAGTCACAAGTAATGAAATTGAAACTGTGATAAAAAAATCTTCCAACAAACAAAAGTTCAGGACCAGATGGCTTCACAGGTGAATTCTATCAAACATTTAAAGAAGAGCTAACTCTTCTTCTCAAACTCTCAAAAAATTGCGGAGGAAGGAACACTCCCAAACTCATTCTATGAGGCCACCATCACCCTGATACCAAAACCAGACAAAGTTACTACAAAAAAAGAAAATTACAGACCAATATCACTGATGAATATAGATGCAAAATCCTCAACAAAATACAGACAGCAAACAGAATAGCAAACAGAATCCAACAACACATTAAAAGGATCATACACCATGATCAAGTGGGATTTATCACAGGGATGCAAGGATTCTTCAATATACGCAAATCAATCAATGTGATACACCATATTAACAAATTGAAAAACAAAAACCATATGATCATCTCAATAGATGCAGAAAAAGCTTTTGACAAAATTCAACACCCATTTATGGTAAATACTCCCCAGAAAGTGGGCATAGAGGGAACCTACCTCAACACAATAAAGGCCATATGTGACAAACCCACAGCAAACATCATTCTCAATGGTGAAAAAGTGAAAGCATTTCCTCTAAGATCAGGAACAAGACAAGGATATCCGCTCTCACCACTATTATTCAACATAGTTTTGGAAGTCCTAGCCATGGCAATCAGAGAAGAAAAAGAAATAAAAGGAATACAAATTGGAAAAGAAGCAATAAAACTGTCACTGTGCGCGGATGGCATGATACTCTACACAGAAAATCCTAAAGATGCCACCAGAAAACTATGAGAGCTAATCAATGAATTTGGTAAAGTTGCAGGATACAAAATTAATGTACAGAAATCTCTTGCATTCCTACACACTAATGATGAAAAATCTGAAAGAGAAAGAGGCTTGGAGAGGAAGCTAGATCAAGAGAATTGGGAAATGCTCACAATGGTAGAGTAGAGTAAAGAGGAGAGGGCACCCAATGAAGGAGTGTGTCTACAAAAAGAGCCCTCCAGTGAGGATAGATTTTCGAGGATGTGTCTGAAAGATGGAAAGAAGGACAAACTACCAATGATAGGGATGAGGCAGGTCGTGAATTGCTAACAGGAAATTCGAAAGCGATCTCAGAGCTGAAGCTATGAACAGCCAAGGACCACGAGGAGAACTCCATGGTCTTGTCACAGCATGAAGAATGACAAGGGAGGGGAAGGCCCCCTGGGGTTGTTGTGTGGATGGAGGAAAGAGAAAGACCCACACTGCTCTGGCGCATCATGGAAGTCTAGTTGAAGATTCATGGTGTTAGGGAGTATTTGTTGAGCAAAGTCCCCCAGGAGCTGGGCATGGGTTCCAGAGCCTGGGGAGGAATTGGCATGGAACAGAATGGACAGAGAGAGATGCTTCTTTGGAATCTTCTGTGTTGCTATCAGGACTGGATTGAGATATTTAGTCATAAGTCACTATCCCCATATATAATAAAACGCGCAGCACTAAACCATAAAAATGCCTAGGACACATTTTTGCTCTCCCTCACATCCTCTTTTATTTATTTATTTATTTATTTATTTATTTTTGCGGTACGCGGGCCTCTCATTGTTGTGGCCTCTCCCGTTGCGGAGCACAGGCTCCGGACGCGCAGGCTTAGAGGCCATGACTCACGGGCCCAGCCACTCCGCGGTATGTGGGATCTTCCCGGACCAGGGCACGACCCCGTGTCCCCTGCATCGGCAGGTGGACTCTCAACCACTGCGCCACCAGGGAAGCCCGCCTCACATCCTCTTTGGTTCACTTTTTTATTACAGCCAGCACTGTGGCACCTAGCTGTGCCCAGTTGTAAACAGAGAGCATCTCACTTTAGTGATACCGTACACGTCACCCTCTGTCCCAGGGCTTTTCTGCCACCTCCAGATGGTGCAAATGTAAGGACCTGTGCAATTATTCTGACTCAGTCACACACCTGGATGTGCAAGGGGCTGACCAGCCACGGAGCAACCCTTGACAAACAAAGGATGGGAGCCACGGATGAATCACTCCCCTCTTGAGTCCCATGTTCTAAAGAGCATCCCCCATGGCTCCTGCAAGACTGAGTCCCTGCAGGACTGAGCCCTAGCTGCCCATGGTGGTAACCAGCTGAATAGCTTATGCCTAGGTGGCTCTCACTCCTCTGATTCACTTTTCTTCATCCTCCACCTCTTTGGAATCTCTTTCCAAGTTAAACCCCTCTTTTAGGCTCTGCTCTTTTGAGGAGCGGAGGCTGAAACAATAGTGTTGGAGAAGGTCACGGAGAGGACGCGAGTGGCGGTTGACTCGGGCAGCGGGAGACTCCTCACTCCCACCCCATCCTTGGAATGTGTGCGTTTGGCCCACTGTTCCCACAGTGAGAGCTGTTCCAAGGACGCAGCCTTGAGAGAGCAGTGTGTTGTCAACACCGTCTGGGCTAGATATGTGACTGAACCTTGCTAAGGCCTCTACGTAAACTTTTCAGATTCTAGCAGGTGGGTGCAGAGATCTACTCATCTTGCTACTGCCTAAGACAAGCCTCATATGTAAGTTTGTTTGTTTATTACCCTGGCCACCTACCAATCTGGAGTGGCTGCCTCTTTCTTCTGTCTCTCCTTGCCCTCCGTGTATGGGCATCAATTTACAAACCAATAAGTAGATGTAATGAATTCCACCAAAGTTTTAGTTCTTCCATGACTATCTTAAAGTCCCGGAGTCACTGATGCTGCTGTTCACCAAGGTGCTTCAAGAAGGCAGGAAGAAAGATAGGCCCAGGAACGATTATAAACAGGGCAGGGAGAAAGCAGAATGAGGTTGAGGCCTAGTAAGAAATATGTAGACAGGATGGAGGGAAATGAGCAGACAGGCCAACTGTGAGTGTGGCAGAGTTAGGACACATTACGAGGAGAATAACATTAGAAATAAAGCAGGAAAAATTCCCCATCCTTCATGGAACAGACCATGTTTGGAGCCCTGTGTCTCACTTCTGGGCCCTCCACTTTGATAAAGGCAATGGAACTACAGCATGTTTAGACAAAAGGTCAACTAGATATTCAGGGACTTGTTACTATGATGCAGAAGGAAGTAGGAAGGTTTTACCTGTAGAACTGCTAGGAGCGAGGGAGGGGTATGAGAGCTGTTTTCCTATGTGTGAAGGGTTGTCATATGGCAGAGGCAGTAGATTTATTCTCGGAGTGAAGAATATTCTATGGAAGTTGGAAGGAACCGGATTTAGCTCAACACAAGGAGAAACTCTTAAATCTGGAGTCTGCCTCCTGTCTTCCAGAGGATCTAGATGCCTGGGGTTCCCATGCATGGCGTGGTTTCCAAACTAAGAAGAAGCAAAGGCAATGACATCAAAAGATCTTAACTTGGACTTCCCTGGTGGCGCAGTGGTTAGGAGTCTGCCTGCCGATGCAGGGGACACAGGTTTGATTCCTGGTCCAGGAAGATCCCACATGCCACGGAGCAACTAAGCCCGTGCACCACAACTACTGAGCCTGCGCTCTAGAGCCCGTGAACCACGACTACGGAGCCCGTGTGCCACAGCTACTGAAGCCTGCGCACCTAGAGCCCGTGCTCCACAACAAGAGAAGCCACCACAATGAGAAGCCTGCACACCGCAACGAAGAGTAGTCCCCGCTCGCCGCAACTAGAGAAAGCCCACGTGCAGCAACGAAGACCCAACACAGCCAAAAATAAATAAATTTTTAAAAAAAATCTTAACTTATCTCATTCCCTCCTTCCTTCCATCCATTCCATCAAATTGCTGAGCACCTCTAATGTACAGGAAGGTCTTCCTTACAGAGAATTGAAAATCTCTTGGTAACTCACATCTTTTGTTCCTAGGCTCTTCTCATGGAAAGAAATAAAAGTCTCCAGTGTTGCTTTCTTCTGTCAGAGTCCTTGAAGTGTGGCTCGTGAAACTGAGCATGTCTGTGATAACTATCTCCACATCATGGCAGCAAGAGACAATTGCATTAGTGCAACATTCAGGATACTTTCATTGTAAACAATGTAAACGGACTCTGGCTAAACTTAGAAAAAAATTATTAGATTTTTAAATAGCTGCAGGTAAAACTAAAGGTCAGTCTTTGAGGCCAGGAATCAGGGAGGTTCTAAGTATCTGGGTAGTCAGAATACATGTACCTATATGTGGACTTATCTATCTATCTGTCTATCTATCTATCTATCATCTATCTGTCTATCTATCTATCTATCTATCTATCATCTATCTATCTATCATATATCTATCTGTCTCTCTATCTATCATCTATCTATCTATCTATCATCTATCTATCTGTCTATCTATCTATCATCTATCTATCATCTATCTGTCTATCTATCTATCATCTATCTATCTATCTATCATCTATCTATCTCTCTATCTATCTATCTACCTGTCTATCTAACATCTATTGCCTGCACTCGTGACCAGCATGTTGTAGAATCTTCTCCACAAGAAGCCAGCTCTACACTTTGCCTTAATTGAAGCCTGGCTCTCTAAGGAGGTAATTTCTTCTTCCCCTCTCCATTACCACTGTGAGCAATTTTAGTGTCCTTACACATCACTTTCCCAACACTTTGGATGACTGTTCTGTGATCTCAACCACCCATCTCCTCTACTCTCTCGTGGTCACACCAGGACTTGGGCATCAGCCAGAACGGCTCTATTTGAAAAATGTTAAAAGGGACACTGCCACCTACTGATCATAACTTCCCATCTTCCCACCTCTTCCACACCTTCATTTCCACTTAACCTATTTTTCAATCTCATCAATGCCACTGGTCCCTCAACCTCTTCTGGCTTCACTTTTTTTCCCAGCTGCAAGACTGAGGTCAGTCCAATAACCCCAATTCTTGCACACTTCTGTCTTTCTGGCCATCCATTTTCTCAGTTCCTATTCTCAGGCTTTTCAGCATGACTGGAGAGGAATCATAGCATCATACTCTCTGGCTTCATGAAAAATTCTTAGTTTCCATCTGTTGTGGTTAATTTTATGTGCCCACTTGGCTGGGCTACAGGGGTGCCCAGATATTTGGTCAAACATTATTATGGATGTGTCTGTGAAGATGTGTTTGGATGAGATTCACATTTGAATCAGTAGACTGAGTAAAGCAGATTGCCCTCCCCAATTGTGTGGGTCTTGTCTAATCAGTTGAAGGCCTGAACAGAGCAAAAAGCCTGATTCTCACCTGAGTAAGAGGGAACTCCTCCTGCCTGATGGACTTTGAGCTGGGACATTGAATTTTCCCCACCTTCAGACTTTAACTGAAACATTGGCTCTCTCTGGGTGTAGAGTGTGCCAGCCTTTGGACTGGAACTTACATCACCAGCTCTCCTGGTTCTCAGGCCTTCAGATTCAGAATGGAGCTACACCATCATCTCTACTGGGTGTCCAGCTTGCCTACTCAGCGTGCAAATTTTGGGACTTTCCAGCCTCCATAATCACATGAGCCAATTCCTTACAATAAATCTCTGTCTGTCTGTCTGTCTCTGTCTCTGTCTCTGTCTGTCTCTCTGTCTCTCTCTCTGTCTTCTCCCTCTCTCTCTCTCTCTCTCTCTCTCTCTATATATATATATACATATATATATATATATATATATATACATACATACACACCTTATTATTTCTGTTTCTCTAGAGAGCCCTGATTAACACACCATCCTTAGCTTGACTTTTATGCTGGTCAAAATCTTTTTATAAATCTTTAGTTGTTCTCTTTTCCACGACACAAGGCTTTACCACTTTTCTCAAGCCCCCACCTGATTGTGTCTCTTTATTCCCAAGTTTTGACTTTACTTCTAGAAAATATATAGGCCAACAAGCTAAAACAACCTCAACTTTTCCCTCCTCCCTTTTGAAACATCTATATTTTCCCAGTCCTTACCACTGTCACTGTGTTCCTCCAGGACAAGGATCCTCTCTAGTTTTCAAGGGTAAGTGCTTCATCTCTTCATCCATTGTATTTCCTCTCTTCTCCACAGGAGCCTTGCTCCAGCAATTAATTCTCTATCCTCTGAACTTTCATTCTTTCCCTGCCATTGCCGTCTTTCTCCCCATCTGATGATGTCTTTATCATCGAAAAATAAAACTCTATTTCTTAGCACTACCTTTGCCGCAAATCATGATTGTATCACTCTCCATTCAAATGTCTAGAAAAGTACATATGGTATACATTTTAAAGATGCTTTTATTTTGAGGCAATTGTAAATGGACGTGCAGATGTAAGAAATAATACAGAGAGATCCCATATGCCTTTGCCCAGTTTCCTTCAGTGGAAACACCCTGTATAACTGTAGCACAATAGCACGTATAATCAACTGACGTATTCCAATTTCACCAGTGTTACATGTACTCGCGTGTGTGTGTGTGTTTAGTGTCATGTGATATATCACATGTTTAGGTTTTGTGACCACCACCATAGTCAAGATAAAGGACAATCTCATCACTACAAGGATCTCTCATGCTATCTTTTTATGGCCACACCACCTCCCTTCCTCCTTCTCACTTCCTTTTGGAAACAACTAATATGTTTTCCGTTTCTATAATTTTGTCATTTCAAGAATGTTGTATAAATGGAAACATACAGTATATAATTTTGGGGATTGGATTTTTTTTCCCTCAGAATAATTTTCTTGAGATCCATCCAAGTTGTGTAAATCAATATTTCATTATTAAAAAAATTTTTTAGTAGTATTCCTATTCCATATAGATGTACTGTAGTTTTTTTAACCATTTGCCCACATTTGATTGTCTCCATTTTGGGGCTATTATAAAGTTTCTATGAATATTTGTATACAGGTTTTTGTGTGAACATGAGGTTTTATTTATCTAGGACAAATATCTAAGAGTGCAGTGCAGTTGCTAAGCCCATATGGCAAGCATCTATTTACTTTTATCTGTCTATCATCTATCTATCTATCATCTATCTATCTATCTATCTACCTACCTATCTAATCTATCTACCTACCTACCTATCTGTCTATCTATCTATCTACCTATCAATCATCTGTCTTTATATTTTATTGTGGTAAAAAAAAACAGTACATAAAATTTATCATCTTAACTATTTTTACGTGTGTAGTACAGTAGTGCTAAGTATATTCACATTTATTGTGCAGCATTTGTTCTCCAGAACTTTTTCATCTTGCAAATCTGAAACTATACCCCTTAAACAACAGCTCCACTTTCTCCCTCCCTCCAGTTCCTGGTAACTACTATCTACTTTCTATTTCTATGAATTTGACTACTTCTGGATACCTCATATAAGTGGAATCATACAGTACTTGTCTTTTCCTGACTGGCTCATTTCACTTAGCATAATGTCCTCAAGTTTCATCCTTTTTGTAGCATGTGTCAGAATTTCCTTCCTTTTTAAGGCTGAATAATACTCCATTGTATGTATCTACCACATTTTGTTTATCCACTCATCCATTGATGGACAGTTGTGTTGCTTCCACTTCCTGGCTCTTGTGAATACTGATGTTATTAGTGTGAGTGTGCAAATATCTCTTTGAGACCCTGCTTTCACTTCTATTGGGTATATACTTAGAAGTGGGATTGCTGGATTATAAGGTAATTCTATTTTTAATTTTTTTGGGGAAACTCCATGCTGTTTTCCACAGCAGCTGCACTATTTTACAATCCCAACAAAAATGTACAAGGGTTCCAATTTCTTCACATCACCACCAACACTTGTTATTTTCTGTGTGTGTGTGTTTTTTTTAATAGCAGCCATCCTAATGGGTGTGAGGTAACAACTCATTGTGGTTTTGATTTGCATTTGTCTGTGATGTGAGTGTTTTTTCATATGCCTATTGGCCATTTGTATATCATCTTTGGAGAAATGTCTATTCAAGTCCTTTGCCCATTTTAAAATTGGGTTATTTTATTATTTGTTGTAGAGTTGCAGTTTTTTTTTTTTTTCCTGTGGTCGAGTTGCAGTGTTTTAAAAATATTTTCTGGATATTAATCCCTTGTCAAATATATGATTTGCAAATAACTTCTCTTACTCTGTAGATTGTCTTTTTATTCTACTGGTTGTGCCCTTTGATGCACAAAATTTTTCAAATATGATGTAGTCCCAAGCACATTTTATTTTGTAGGAAACTGCCATACTCCTTTCCAGAGTGACTGTACCATTTTACATTCCCACCAACAATGTATGAGTGATTTTGTTTCTCTGAATTCTTATCAGCATTTGGTAGTAGCATTATTTTTCAATTTTAGTCATTCTGATGAGTGTGTGGTAATATATTTTTGTGGTTTTAATTTGCATTTTCCTGATGGTTAATGATGTTGAACATATTTTCATGTGCTTATTTGTGATGTGAAATGGCTGTTCATGTCTTTTGCCCACTTTCTAATTTTTTTTTTATTGTTAAGTTTTTAATATATTCTAGATACTCATCCTTTATGGGTTACAAATATTTTCTCCAGTCTGTAGCTTATCTTTTCATCCTCTTAACAAGGTCTTTCACAGAGAAAACTTTTTTAATTTTCATGATTTAATCTCCAATTTATCAATTTTTCCTTGCTTTTGGTGTCATGTCTAAAAACTCTGTTATACACTCCCTCATTCTTTCTTCTTTTAGAGAATCATCACTCTCCTTATTCCATAAAAATGTTTAATCTGTGTGGTTTGGTGAAATGGAAGCTAACAAGTGTATGGCCAATGAGAACACTCCATCTCCTTGCCCAGAGATGGTCAGGTCTCTCAAGCTCGACCATTCAAAGTCCCTCTTGAGACTTTCACAAGAGCCATTGGGAAGGATGCCCTCTACTTCTCCATGTGGAAAAAGATTTTTCTGAGAAGAAGACAAGCAGAACCAAGAAATGGAGAGAAAAGAAGACAGTGTTTCAGTTACGCAGTTTAAACCTCTGAACCCTGGTATGCCTGAAGCTAGCTACCGTTTGATGTTTCTATTGAAGAGCCACCCAATCAATTATAAGGGCCACCAAGTCTCCCCTCTCCCACCAAACTGGTTTAAATTGGGTTTATGTGGTACATAATCAAAAGAGTCCTAGGTAATATAGCATTCTATATTTATTATTCCACTTTTCTCTTCTTTATTTTACACTTAATTGATTGTCTGTTTTTCACATCATGACCCTGAAACTGCTCTTGCTAAGGTGACCAGTGACAAAAATTTTACAGTCTCTGTTCTTAACCTCTTTGCCATATTTGACATTAAGTGAATGTCCAATTTACTTGCTTCCTAACATTCCTATAATGTCTTTCTCCTTTTTCTTTAGGTCCTACCCATCAGAGACGATGACAGACATCATCACACAAGTTATATCTTTACATGGAGCTTGAACCTCCCCACATCCTTTCACATCCTCTACATTTTATACCCTCTTCTTAACTAGTTACGTGTGTATTTGGATTTTTGGACCCCAGAACTGGACTTTGCTTGTAATTTTCTGGACTCTACATAATATTAAGGATGCTTAAGTTTGATTTTTGGGTAACTATCCATCACAGTTGGCTCATGTTAGGCATGCAATCAGCCAGGATTTCTTCACAGAAATTTTTTTATTTCCAGACAACCTGGGATGTCTGGCTGTGGGCAAACCATTTTTTGTTGTCTGGGAAATATCACCCCCAACACCTCAACTGATATGCAAAGATAATGTAATACCAACTCAACTATCTTAAACAGAAAGGAAAATTAATTATCTTACATCACCAGAACTTTCAAGGAAGCTTCTCTGCAGGGTTAACAAAGTCATTGGTTCAACATCGTCATTGAGAATCGTTTTCATCTTCTCATTTGTCATCCTCCGGCTGGTACCTCTCATGGTCCCAAGATGACTAGAGTTCTAGGCATCACTGTGATAGGTTGCAAAAATAGCTACACTATTTTGTAGCTACTCCCATCAAGAGATATAGTCTATTTCTCCATCTCATTAGGGCTTAGTCATGTGACTTGCTTTGGCCAATGGGACAATAGTAAGGAGACACGAAGACACTTGAAAAGTGCTTTGCACATTGGAGTTGTTGTTGTTTTCTCTTGCTGCACTTTGGAACCTGAGACACTATTTCATGACCAGCTTGCTGATAGCATAGAAATGGAGCACTTCCCCCACCCCCCCAGCTGACTCCCTCTAGACCAACCAGCTTGTCAATTGTCAGACATGGAAGTGAGGCTGTTCTGGACCATCCAGCCCCAGCTGAGGAAGCCCAGGCCACAAGAACCACCTGGCCAACCCACAGAATCATAAGAAATAATGAATGATTCTATATGAAGTCACTAGATTTGGGGGTGGTTTGTTATGTAGCACAAGCTAATCAATACAATCACATACAGACACAACAACATACATTAACAGGAGAGTGCCCATCTTGACACTGTATCTGTTTTTAGTGAAGAATGTTTCCTTTATGTATCGTTGGCTAGAGCTGCATCTGTCTATTCCTAAAACCATCCCTTGCAAAGGGAATAGAATTACCATGATTGCCTTGGAAAAACACTGGGATCATGCAGAGAGGAGTAGACTATCCTCCAAGTGGAGCTCTGCCAAAAAAAAAAAAAAAAAAAAAAAAAAAGAATGTTTCCTTTATGTATCGTTGGCTAGAGCTGCATCTGTCTATTCCTAAAACCATCCCTTGCAAAGGGAATAGAATTACCATGATTGCCTTGGAAAAACACTGGGATCATGCAGAGAGGAGTAGACTATCCTCCAAGTGGAGCTCTGCAAAAAAAAAAAAAAAAAAAAAGAAGCCTTCTGTCTTTTTGGCAGAATGCTCCATGGAGGATGGACAATTAGTGAAGGGGCAGTGGGTTTTCCGTAGGCATGCAAGAGGCATCTACTATAGGTGGGCCCTGGAAGTTGTGCTTTCTGATTCTCCTCATCATCCCCACCTCCAACTGTGGCTCATTAGACTAGGGATGCACTGGGGCGGAAACTGTGTATTTGGAATTTAGACTATGTGATAGTGCCTGTGGGGGATGGGAAATGTATCAGGTACTTTAGGGGGCCATGGGGAGGTTTTATGCCATGAATGGAGAGAGAGAGACAGAGACAGGGAATCTAGTTAATGTTTTTCCATTTTCTATATCCAGTCTCTCCTGGGGCTTGGCTAGCTTTCTGCTCTTGACTTCATGAAACACTTCTGTCATTCTTTAATACTAATTTCCCCTTCATTTGCTTGAGCTAGCCCTAATGAGCTTCTGTCACTCACAATTAAAGTGTTTATTTTATTTTGTTTTTATTTATTTATTTGGTTGCATTGGGTCTTCATTGCTGCATGCAGGCTTTCTCTAGTTGCATGGAGCGGGGGCTACTCTTCGTTGTGGTGTGCGGGCTTCTCATTGCAGTGGTGTCTCTTGTTGCAGAGCTCGGGTTTTAGGCGTGCGGGCTTCAGTAGTTGCGGCACGTGGGCTCCGTAGTTGTGACTTGAGGGCTCTAGAGCACAGGCTCAGTAGTTGTGGCCACGCATGGGCTTAGTTGCTCTGTGGCATGTGGGATCTTCCTGGACCAGGGATCGAACCCATGTCCCCTGCATTGGCAGGCGGATTCTTAACCACTGCGCCACCAGGGAAGTCCCCAATAAAAGTGTTTTTAACTCACTGTCCTTATGAAAAGATGCCAAACCTTACTCATGATAAGATAAATGCAAATGGAAATTACACTCAGATACCATTTAACACTTACCAGATTGGCAAAAAGAGAACGGTCTAAAGACTTTATTGGTAAGGATGTGGGGAAATAGGCACTGTTATCATGACTGGTGTGAGTACAAAAGGTTGTAGCCCCCGTGGAGGGCAAGCTGGCACCATCCATCAACCTTGAAAATGCTCTCACCCTTTGACCTAGCGATCCTAGCTCTGGGATTTATTCTACAGATGCACTGTGGTGGGGAGAACATGATGATTTGCAATAGTAAAAGTTTGGAAATACCAAAGTATTCACCCACTGGGGACTACTTAAACTATTCAGGTACATCCTTACATGGAATACAATGCAGCTGTAAAAATTAATGAAATTCTCTATGCTCTAATATGGAAAGGTCTCCAGACAGATTGTTAAGTAAAACAAACAAACAAAGTGCAGAATACTGTACATAATATGATATCTTTTGTGTCAGAAAGAAGGGAAAGAAGAATATATAAGAAAATTTATTCTCATTTAAAAATATTTAGATAGGTAAATTTGATAAAGAAAGTATGGAAAGATGAACAAGAAACTAAGAAATGAATAAACATGGTTATTTCTAGTGGGTGGAAAGAATGGCTGGGGTGGGAGTTCACTTCCCAATGACAATCGTTTGATATCAGTCTGACTTTTGCAAATGGGAACACATTAACTGTTCTAAAACTGAGTATAAGTAAAAAGTCATTTTCCAATTAAAATATTCTATCATTTATTCTATCCTGTTGTCTGAAGAATTCAGGGTGGTACAAAGAAAACATGCTAGGTTGATACCTTGCCACTTGTTTATAAAAACACCTAAACCTGGAATGTACTGATGAAAATCCAAAAACATACAAGGTGTGCAAGAAATATCCCTTTCATCAGATGGTTTCTCTGCTTTCTACATTTGGCACTGTGACTGCTTGCTAAAGTCTCCCGTCTTCAGGCTGCACTGCGTCTAGAAGTGCAGTTTTATGGATGGGTGTTCTTCTGGGCCAGCTGAAGATTAAGCTGACCAGCCAAGCATATGAAAGAATTGCAGGACAAAGAGAGATGTTATATTAAAGATTTCTTTTTAACATGCAGGGATCAGGTGGCCTCTTAGAGAAATGATAAAATCTATTTTCTTTTCCTCGTATGCCCTTGCTATTGAGCACTCTCTTGTTATAAGAGGGACTAAGTAAAGATTGTTTGGGGTGGCGGGTATTAAGCTGGCATCTTCTTACAAATGTGGGTGGCGGGTTCTGTGAACCTGGGGAGCCAAGTCTCATTTAGTGCCTGGTAGCACAGACTCTGGGGTCGGATGGAGGAGTTTGAGCACAGCTCTCCCGCTTGGTGACTGAGTGATCGTGGACACACACTCAACTTCTCTGTGCCTGTTTCAGTTAAGTGGGGAAAAAAAAATTATCTATCTCTGTGATTATCATGGGTAGGGCTGCCTCTACCCTCCCAGAAGTCCTAGGCTGCCTGGGGAGATGGATGAATAAACAGATGACACAATGAAGGGTAAGTGCAAAGATTAGGTCAATTCAGGATGCCAGAGGGGCACAGGTGAGGGGCAACGAATTTAAATTCAAGGAATTAGGAAAGACTGCTTAGAGGCAGGGATGGGAACAGCCGCTCCCCACTATCCCAAGTGATGAAACAACCCTCTCTCTCCAAGTAATAATAGTGATAATAACTAAATAATAATATTTCTGATAATAGGAAATTATGATTAATATGAAATAATAATGATGATGATGATAATAATCAAAACATATTTATAGCTTGTTCCAAGCATTTTACAAGCTTTAGCTCATATAATCCTAACAATTTCTTTGTAGGTCTACTCTGAACCTACATGACTCAGCCTCACTTACCTCACCCTAATCCTGGCAACGAGATCCTACCTTGGTTTAAAAAGTTGATGTTTCCTTCATCATGTTTTTTTTTTTTTTTTTGCATTAGTTTTGCTTTTTAACTACATTACATTGAACTATTATTGATTTTTCTTACTGATTTCTTGGTGCCCCTTAAATTTGGGACTCAAGTCGAGTGCCTCACTCTCTTCACCCTAGTCCTGGCCCTGCAGAGAAATGCTGAGTAAGGAAGCCTTAGGGCAGAGCTATCGATTCCACCCAATTCAAGTTCTCTGTGCAGAAGAGTTCCTTCTTTCCAGGAGGCAGCATGGGAAGAAAGAGAAAGAGAAACTGCTTCCTATTCAGACTTAGTCATCCCTTTGCATCTTGATTCCAAATTGGGGACCCTGCCATGACTTTTTGTATTGCTTTCACATGGCACCAAATCCCACTGAATCTCAAAATGAGAGTCATTCCTGATTTAACTAGGTTTCAGTTGTTCTGGAAACGTTGAGGAGAAAATCTCAGATTGGTGCTAGTGGGTTTTCAACACCTCTCCAACATTTGCTAACCCTCTTCTAACAAAGAATGAGCAGGCCTCTGGCTTTCTTCCTGCAGCCCTTGAATGAGGAGGGTAGCAGAGCTGGAACCTTACAACAGCAAGTCTGCCCTGGGAGCTGAGTTACCATTACTGTGCAATTACTCCTGGGAGGACTGGAGGGCCGTAATGGGAACAATGTTCCAGTCTGGATCTTTGAACTCTTAGTTTGTGCCCTCATGGCTTCATTTTTTTCAGTTTCTTCTTCTAGAATTTAGCAAACCAAACAAGAACTTTCCCTGATCTAATATTGAGTTTAATTGTGCTGCATTCATTATTACTCAGTGTTTACCCACAATTACTTCCTGTTCAAGTTCTTGTTTGCTGCTGTGCTTGGAGAACCCACCTAGGCACTGGAGGCCCTGAAAGGAGTGAAGGGGAAACTGGAGACAGCCTCCTCCCAGGAGGAGTCCTCAGTGAAGGGAGTGGGGTACATACAAGACCATATGACATCATAGCTGCAACCAGCCCCAGCCATTTGGAGTCAGGCCAAAGGATTTTAAATAGCTGGTTGTAGAAATTCCACTTCTGGTTATTTATCCAAGAGAAATGAATACATATTCATTCAAAAAGACACATACAAGAATGTTCTTAGTAGAGTTTTCCAAAGTAGTCCCCAGCTGGAAATAATCCAAATGGCCATTGACATTGACAAGATAAGCACATTGTCTGTATTCATGCAGAAAAAGAAAAAAAAGAAAAAAAAGAATGAAAACTGACATGCACCAAAAAATGGATGAATCTCACAGATATTATGTACAGTGAAAAAAACCAGAAACAGTATGATTCCCATTTATATGAAATTCAAGAATAGAAAAGACTAATACATGCTACAGCATGGATGAAACTTGAGAACATTATGCTAAGTGAAATTAGCCAGTACAACGAACTGAACATTTGTGTCTCCCTTGTACTAAATTTATCTGTTGAAGCCCTAATTCCCAATGTGGTGGTAGGTGGAGATGAGGCCTTTGGGAGGTAATTGGGTTTAGGTGAGGTCATGAGGGTGGAGGCCCTATGATGAGACTAATGCCCTTATAAAAAGAAAAAGAGACATGAGACTTTCTCTTTTCTTCTTCTTCCCCTCCTCCTCCCCCTCCCTCCCCTCCCCCTCCCCTCCCCCTCCTTCTCCTCTTTTGCATTTAACAAATATGTGTTGTGTATTTACTGTGTGTCCACATGTTATAGGTGCTGGGGATCTAGATGTGAGTAAAGCAAACAAAAAATGTGCCCTTCTGGAGCTTAAAGTCTGAAAAATGGGGGAAGAGAGAATGATAATTTATAGATGATATGACTGGCTAAGTAAGGAATTCAGAAGCTAGAGACGAAGTATTAGGACTAATAAGTTTAGCAATGGGTTACACACAAAATAATCAATATAAAAATGCTTGCATTTTCATACACTAGTAACAATCACTTAGAAAACAAATATATTTTTATATAAGTTGCTTTTCAACATCCAAGAAATTAAGTACACAAATCACAGCAAAAAGCTCTGTGAATTTTCACAAACTCAATGTACCCACATTCCTCCCCTCCCCCTCCCCCTCCTCCTCCTTCTTCTTCTCCCCCCCCTTCTCCTTCCTTTTTTCTTCTCTCTCTCTCTGTCTCCATGCATATGCACCAAGGAAAGGGCACATGGGGACATAACAAAGAAGACAGCTCCCACAACAACCTGATCATGCTGGCAACCTAATCTTAAATTTCTAGCCTCCAGAATCATGAGAAATAAATGTTTGTTTAAGCCACCCAGTCTAGGGTAACTTGTCATAGTATCTTGAACTAAGATCGCCAGTCATGAAAAGATAAACATATATGATTCAACTTACATGAACTACCTTGAATAGTCAAATTCATAGGGACAGAAAGTAAGAAGGTGTTTGCCAGTGGCTGAGGGGAGGGGGTTGGGGTGTGGTTTAATGGGAATAGTTTCAGTTTTGCAAGATGAAAAGAGTTCTGGAGACAGGTTGCACCACAAAGTGAATGAATTTAACACTACTGAACTTTACACTTAGAAATGGTTTATTAAAACCACAATGAGATATCACTTCACACCTGCTAGAATAGCTGTCATCAAAAAGACAAGAGATAGCAAGTATTGGTGAGGATGTGGAGAAAAGGGAACACTTGTGCACTGTTGGTGGGAATGTAAATTGGTGCAGCTACTATGGAAAATAGTATGAGGGTTCCTCAAAAAATTAAAAGTAGAACTACTGTATGATCCAACAATTCCACTGCTGGGCATATATCTAAAAGAAAAGGCATCACTATCTCAAAGAGATATCTGCACCCCCAAGTTCATTGAAGCATCATTTATGGTAGACAGGACATGGAAACAACCTAAGTGTCCTTCAATGGATGAATGGGTAAAGAACATGTGGTATATATACAGTGGAATATTATTCAGCCACAAAGAGAAGGAAATCCTGCTGTTTGTGACAACATGGATGAATCTCAAAGGCATTAGGGTAAATGAAATGTCAGAGAGAGAAAAACAAATAGTGTATGATCTCACCTTTGTGTAGAATCTAAAAAGAACACAACTAAACTCACAGAAACAGAGAATGGATTGGTGGTTGCCAGAGGTAGGGATGAGGGTGGGCAAAATAGGTGAAGTTGGTCAAAGGGCACAGTTTCAGTTAAAAGACACATAAGTTCAGGGGATGTAATGTACACCAAGGTGACTGTAGTTAACAATACAGTACTGTATATTTGAAAGTTGCTAAGAGAGCAGATCTTAAAAGCTCTTATCACAAGGAAAAAAGTTGCAACTATGTGAGGTGAATGATTTTAACTAAACTTATTGTGAAAATCATTTTATAATATATTTGTATATCAAACAATTATGTTGTACACCTTAAAATAATACAATTTTTATGTCAATTAAATCTCAGTAAAACTGGGAAAAAAGAAATGGTTAAGATGGTAAATTTTATATTACATACTATACCACAATTTAAAAAAATTCTTAAAAGTAAATAAACCTAATCTATGACAATAGAAGTCAGACAGTGGCTCTTTCTGGAGGGGATATTTCCTGGGAAAAGGTGCAGGAAAGTTTTCTGGGGAGCTGGAACTTTTCTGTATTTTGGTGGTGGACACATAAGTGTCAAGGTATATAAAAACATATTCTTCTGTAGCCTTAAAATTAATGTACCTTGGGCTTCCCTGCAGTTGTTGAGAGTCTGTCTGCCGATGCAGGGGACACAGGTTCGTGCCCCGGTCCGGGAAGATCCCACATGCCGCGGAGCGGCTGGGCCCGTGAGCCATGGCCGCTGAGCCTGTGCATCCAGAGCCTGTGTTTTGCAACGGGAGAGGCCACAACAGTGAGAGGCCCGTGTACTGCAAAAACAAAAAAGTAACCATAAATAAATAATGAAACAAATAGTTAAGGATCTAGCACGCAACTTGGAAAAGTTGCTTTAACAGCTTTGTGACTTAATTTTCTCATCTGTACACAATGTAGGAAGCATAGAGTGGAGACACCAATGCATGTAAAGCATTTAGCACAGGATCTGGTTCAATGTAAGTGTCTAATCAATATTAGGGTTTTTTTTCCATTCACCTTTTTATTGTGGTAAAGAATACAAAAGATAAAATTTACAATATTAACCCCCGCTTGAGGTGTACAGTTTAGTGGCATTAAGTACATTCACATTGTTGTACAGCCATCACCACCATCCAGCTCCAGAACATTTTCATCTTTTCAAACTGAAATTCTGTAACCATTAATCCATTTACTTTTCTCCCCATTTTCTTTTCTTTTCTTTTTATAAATTTATTTTATTTTTTAAATTTAGTTTTGGCTGCATTGGGTCTTTGCTGCTGCATGAGGGCTTTATCTACCTGCGGCGAGTGGGGGCTACTCTTTGTTATAGTGCACAGGCTTCTTATTGCTTTGGCTTCTCTTGTTGCAGAGCACGGGTTCTAGGTGTGTGGGCTTCAGGAGTTGTGGCACTTGGGCTCAGTAGTTGTGGCTTGCAGGCTCTAGAGTGCTCAGTAGTTGTGGTGCACAGGCTTAGCTGCTCTGCAGCATGTGAGATCTTCCCGGACCAGGGCTTGAACCTGTGTCACCTGCACTGGCAGGTGGATTCTTAACCACTGCACTTCCAGGGAAGCCCTTCTCCCCATTTCCTTTTTGTGTTAAATAACATGTAACATGAATTTTAACATCTTAACCTTTTTAAGTGTATAGTTCAGCGATATAAAGTACATTCATATTATTGTGCAACTACATCACCATCCATCTCCAGAATACTTTTCATCTTGCAAAACTGAAACTCAATATCCCATTAAACAGTAAATCCCCATTCTTCCCAACTTTACTGTTCTACTTTCTGTCTCTATGATTTTGACTGCTGTAGTTACCTCATTTGAATCATTCAGCTGTCTTTTTGTAACTGGCTTATTTCACTCGGCATAATGTTCTCAAAGTTTATCCATGTTGTAGGGTATGTTAGAATTTCCTTTCTTTTTAAGGATGAATAATATTCCATTGTATGTATATACCACATTTTCTTAACCATTGATGGGCACTTGGGTTGCTTACACACTTTGGCTACTGTGAATAATGCTGCTATGATATCAGCGTACAAATATCTCTTCAAGATCCTGCTTTCACCATCTTTTCATTTTTAACCTATTTGTGTCTTTGGATCTAAATTGATTCTCTTGTAGACAGCATAGAGTTGGGTCATATAGTTTTGTTTTTTTGTTTGTTTGTTTTTTTGTGGTACGCGGGCCTCTCACTGTTGTGGCCTCTCCCGTTGCGGAGCACAGGTTCTGGACACACAGGCCCAGCGGCCATGGCTCATGGGCGCAGCCGCTCCACAGCATGTGGGATCTTCCCAGACCGGGGCATGAACCTGTGTCCCCTGCATCGGCAGGTGGACTCTCAACCACTGCACCACCAGGGAAGCCCGGATCATATAGTTTTTGATCCATTCTGCCAATATCTGACTTTTGATTGGGTATTCTACAATTAAATTAGTTACTGAAAAAGGGGGACTAACTTCTGTCAGTTTGCTATTTTTTTCTATATGTCTTATAGTTTTTTTATTCCTCACTTCTTGTAATACTGTCTTTTTTGTGTTTAGCTAACTTTTTGTAGTGAATCATTTTAATTTTATTCTTATTTCCTTTTGTGTATATTCTATAACCATTTTCTTTGTGCTTACTATGGGGATTACATTTAACATCCTAAAGTTAAAACACTCTAACTTTAATTTGTACTAGCTTAACTTCAACAATATACAAAACTCTGCTTTTATACATTTGTGGCCCCAGCTCTTTTAGTTGTGGATGCCACAAAATGACATCTTTATACATTGTGTGTTCAAAAACATAAACTCATAAGTTTTTTTAATGATGCATTTGTCTCTTAAATTATGTAGAAGATAAAATGTGGCATTAAAAACCACTGTTACACTGTTATAAAATGTGGCATTACAAACCACTAGCTTTAGGCTAATATTTGTTTCTTTTGTAAAACAGTGTATTAGCCTCTTAAATTGTGTAGAAGACAAAAAGTGAAGTTACAAGCCAGTTCTACAATAACACTAGCTTTTTAAAAAATTTATTATTTTTTTTTTTGCTGTACGTGGGCCTCTCACTGTTGTGGCCTCTCCCGTTGCGGAGCACAGGCTCCGGACGCGCAGGCTCAGCGGCCATGGCTCATGGGCCCAGCCGCTCCGCGGCATGTGGGATCTTCCTGGACCGGGGCACGAACCCGTGTCCCCTGCATCGGCAGGCGGACTCTCAACCACTGCGCCAGCGCCACCAGGGAAGCCTGCAACACTAGCTTTTATAATAGTCATTTATTTACCGTTACTGAGATCTTTATTTCTTTATATGGCTTTGAATTACTGTTTAGTGTCCTTTCATTTCAATCTGTATGACTCCTTTTAGTATTTCTTGCAGGGTACATCTAGTTAAAAAAAAAAAAGTCCCTAAACTTTTGTTTGTCTAGGAATGTGTTAATTTTTCCCTCAAAATTGAAGAACAATTTTGCCAGTTAGGATTCTTGGTTGACAGTTATTATTATTATTATTATTTTTTCCTTTTAGCACTTTGAACATAGTCCACTGTCTTCTGGGTTCCAAAGTTTTCTGATGAGAAATCTGATCATAATCTTGTTGAGGATCCCGTGTACGTGATGACTCTCTTCTCTTTTGCTGCTTTCAAGATTTTCTCTTTGTCTTTGTTTTCTGACAATTTGATTATAACCTATCTCAGTTTGAATCTCTTTGAGTTTATCCTACTTAGTGTTATTTGAACTTCTTGGATGTTTATATTCATGTCTTTCATCAAACTTTGGATGTTTTGTCCATTATTTCTTTAAATATTCTTTCTGCCCTTTCTGTCTCTATTCTCCTTCTGGGCTCCCACAATATATATCTTGATTTCTTGATGGTGTCTTTTAGGCTCTGTTCACTTTTCTTTTATCTTTTTTCTTTCTGTTCTTCAATAATTTCTTAAAAAATTTTTTTTAATTGAAGTATAGTTGATTTACAACTCTGTGTTAGTTTCAGGTGTACAGCAAAGTGAATCAGTTATACATATATATATCCACTCTTTTTAAGATTCTTTTCTCATATAGGCCATTACAGAGTATTGAGTTGAGTTCTCTGTGCTATACAGTAAGTCCTTATTAGTTATCTATTTTCTATATAGTAGTGTGTATATGTCAACCCCAATCTCCCAATGATCTCTCCCCCCTTACCCTCTGGTAACCATAAGGTGTTTTCTACATCTGTAACTCTATTTCTGTTTTGTAGATAAGTTTACTTCTACCCTTTATTTTTTATATTCCACAAATAAGTGATATCGTATGATATTTGTCTTTTTCTGTCTAATTTATTTCACTCAGTATGACAATCTCTAGGTCCATCCATGTTGTTGCAAATGGTATTACTTTGTTCTTTTTTATGGCTGACTAATATTCCATTGTATATACATACTACATCTTCTTTATCCATTCCTCTGTTGATGGACATTTAGGTTGCTTCCATGCCCTGTCTATTGTAAATAGTGCTGCAATGAACATTGGAGTGCATGTATGTTTTTGGATTCTGGTTTTCTCTCTCTATATGCCCAGGAGTGGGATTGCTGGATAATATGGTAGCTCTATTTTTAGTTTTATTTTATTTTTTTTGAAGAAACTCCATACTGTTCTCCATAGTGGCCGTACCAATTTACTTCCCACCAACAGTGTAGGAGGGTTCCCTTTTCTCCACACACTCTCCAGCATTTACTGCTTGTATACATTTTTTTTAATCTCTAATTTTATTTTTTATCTTTTTAACATCTTTATTGAGATATAATTGCTTCACATTGTTGTGTTAGTTGCTGCTGTATAACAAAGTGAATCAGCTCTACGTACACATATATCCCCATAACCCCTTCCTCCCACCCTCCCTATCCCACCCCTCTAGGTGGTCACAAAGCATGAGCTGATCTCCCTGTGCTATGCAGCTTCTTCCCACCAGCTATCTATTGTACATTTGGCAGTGTATATATGTCAATGCCACTCTCTCACTTCATCTCAGCTTACCCTTCCCCCTCCCCATGTCCTCAAGTCCATTCTCTATGCCTGCATCTTTATTCTCTTTCTGACTTACTTCACTCTGTATGACAGACTATAGGTCCATCCATCCCACTACAAATGGCACAATTTCGTTCCTTTTTATGGCTGAGTAATATTCCATTGTATACATGTACCACATCTTCTTTATCCATTCATCTGTTGATTGACACTTAGGTTGCTTCCATGTCCTGGCTATTGTAAATAGTGCTGCAATGAATGTTGTGGTACACGACTTGTTTTGAATTATGGTTTTATCAAGGTATATGCCCAGTAGTGGGATTGCTGGGTCATATTGTAGTTCTATTTTTAGCTTTTTAAGGAATCTTACTGTTCTCCATAGTGGCTGTATCAATTTACATTCCCACCAACAGTGCAAGACGGTTCCCTTTTCTCCACACCCTCTCCAGCATTTATTGTTTGTAGATTTTTTGATGATGGCCATTCTGACTGGTGTTAGGTGTTAACTCATTGTAGTTTTGATTTGCATTTCTCTAATGATTAGTGATGTTGAGCATCCTTTCATGTGTTTGATGAATCTGTATATATTCTTTGGAGAAATGTCTATTTAGGTCTTTTGCCCATTTTTGGATTGGGTTGTTTGTTTTCTTTGATATTGAGCTGAATGAGCTGCTTGTATATTTTAGAGATTAATCCTCTGTCAGTTGCTTCATTTGAAACTATTTTTTCCCATTCTGAGGGTTGTCTTTTCGTGTTGTTTGTAGTTTCCTATGCTTTGCAAAAGCTTTTAAGTTTCATTAGATCCCATTTGTTCATTTTTGTTTTTATTTCCATTTCTCTAGGAGGTGGGTCATAAAGGATCTTGCTGTTATTTATGTCATAGAGTGTTATGCCTATGTTTTCCTCTAAGAGTTTTATAGTGCCTGGCTTTACATTTAGGTTTTTGATCCATTTTGAGTTTATTTTTGTGTATGGTGTTAGGGAGTGTTCTAATTTCATTCTTTTACATGTAGCTGTCCAGTTTTCCCAGCACCACTTGTTGAAGAGACTGTCTTTTCTCCATTGTATATCCTTGCCTCCTTTGTCATAGATTAGTTGACTATAGGTGCATGGGTTTATCTATGGGCTTTCTATCCTGTTCCATTGATCTATATTTCTGTTTTTGTGCCAGTACCATATTGTCTTGATTACCATAGCTTTGTAATATACTCTGAAGTCATGGAGTCTGATTCCTCCAGCTCCATTTTCTTCCCACAGGACTGCTTTGGCTATTTGGGGTCTTTTGTGTCTCCATACAAATTTTAAGATTTTTTTGTTCTAGTTCTGTAAAAAATGATATTGGTAGTTTGATAGGGATTGCACTGAATCTGTAGATTGCTTTGGGTAGTATAGTCATTTTCACAGTATTGATTCTTCCTATCTAAGAACATGGTATATGTCTCCATCTCTTTGTATCATCTTTAATTTCCTTCATCAGTGTCTTATGGTTTTCTGCATACAGGTCTTTTGTCTCCCTAGGTAGGTTTATTCCTCTGTATTTTATTCTTCTTGTTGCCATGGTAAATGGGAGTGTTTCCTCTTAATTTCGCTTCAGATTTTTCACCATTAATGTATAGAAATGCAAGAGATTTCTGTAGATTAATTTTGTATCCTGCAACTTTACCAAATTCATTGATTAGCTCTCGTAGTTTTCTGGTGGCATCTTTAGGATTCCCTATGTATAGTATCATGTCATCTGCAAACAGTGACAGTTTTACTTCTTCTTTCCAGTTTGTATTCCTTTTATGTCTTTTTCTTCTCTGATTGCTATGGCTGGGACTTCCAAAACTATGTTGAATAATAGTGGTGAGAGTGAACATCCTTGTCTTGTTCCTGATCTTAGAGGAAATGCTTTCACTTTTTCACCATTGAGAATGATGTTTGTTGTGGGTTTGTCATATATGGCCTTTATTATGTTGAGGTAGGTTCCCTCTATGCCCAATTTCTGAAGAGTTTTTTTATCATAAATGGGTGTTGAATTTTGTCAAAAGCTTTTTCTGCATCTATTGAGATGATCATATGGTTTTTGTTCTTCAATTTGTTAATATGGTGCATCACATTGATTGATTTGCATATACTGAAGAATCCTTGCATCTCTGGGATAAATCCCACTTGATCATGGTGTATGATCCTTTTAATGTGTTGATGGATTCTGTCTGCTAGTATTTCTGGGTTTGTTTTTGTAGGTCCTTTTCTTCTCTTGTGTTTCCCACTTAGAGAAGTTCCTTTAGCATTTCTTGTGGAGCTGGTTTGGTGGTGCTGAATTCTCTTAGCTTTTGCTTGTCTGTAAAGCTTTTGATTTTTCCGTCGAAGCTGAATGAGATTCTTGCTGAATAGGTTTTTACCTTTCGTCACTTTAAATATGTCCTGCCACTCCCTTCTGGCTTGCAGAGCTTCTGCTGAAAGGTCAGCTGTTAACCTTATGGGGATTCCCTTGTATGTTATTTGTTGCTTTTCCTTTGCTGCTTTTAATATTTTTTCTTTGTATTTAATTTTTGATAGTTTGATTAATATGTGTCTTGGTGTGTTTCTCCTTGGATTTATCCTGTATGGGACTCTCTGCACTTCCTGGACTTGATTGACTATTTCCTTTCCCATATTAGGGAAGTTTTCAACTATAATCTCTTGAAATATTTTCTCAGTCCCTTTCTCTTTCTCTTTTTCTTCTGGGACCCCTATAATTCGAATGTTGGTGTGCTTAATGTTGTCTCAGAAGTCTCTGAGAGTGTCCTCAATTCTTTTCATTCTTTTTCCCTTATTCTGCTCTGCGGTAGTTATTTCCACTATTTTATCTTCCAGGTTACTTATCCATTCTTCTGCCTCAGTTATTCTACTATTGATTCCTTCTAGAGAATTTTTAATTTCATTTATTGTGTTGTTCATCATAGTTTGTTTGCTTTTTAGTGCTTCTAGGTCCTTGTTAAACATTTCTTGTATTTTCTCCATTCTATTTCTGAGCTTTTGGATCATCTTTACTATCATTACTCTGAATTCTTTTTCAGGTAGACTGCTTATTTCCTCTTCATTTGTTTGGTCTGGTGGATTTTTGCCTTGCTCCTTCATCTGCTGCATATTTCTCTGTCTTCTCATTTTGCTTAACTTACTGTGTTTGGGGTCTCTTTTTCACAGGCTGCAAGTTCATAGCTCCTGTTGTTTTTGGCATCTGCCCCCAGTGGGTATGGTTGGTTCAGTGGCTTGTGTAGGCTTCCTGGTGGAGGTGACTAGTGCCTGTGTTCTGGTGGGTAGGACTGCATCCTGTGGTGTGTTTTGGGGTGTCTGTGAACTTATTATGATTTTAGGCAACCTCTCTGCTAATGGGGGTTGTGTTCCTGTCTTGCTAGTTGCTTGGCATGGGGTTTCCAGCACTGGAGCTTGCTGGTCACTGAGTGGAGCTGGGTTTAGCATTGAGATGGAGATCTCTTGGAGACCTCTCGCCGATTGATATTACATTGGGCCAGGAGGTCTCTGGTGGTCCAATGTCCTGAACTCAGCTCTCCCACCTCAGTGGCTCAGGACTGACACCCAGCCGGAGCACCAAGACCCTGTCAGCCACATTGCCAGGTATGTGGGTAGTTTCTTGCCTTTTGGGAAGTCTGAGGTCTTCTCTGTAGACTTTTTGATGATGGCTATTCTGACTGGTAGGAAGTGATACCTCATTGTAGTTTTGATTTGCATTTCTCTAATAATGAATGATGCTGAGCATTTCTTCATGTGCTTTTTAGCCATCTGTATGGCTTCTTTGGAGAAATGTTCTCCAATAGTTTCAATTGTCCTATCTCCGAGTTCACTGATTCTTTTGTCTGTCTACTCAAATCTGCCTTTGAGTCCCTCTAGTGAATTTTTCATTTCAGTTTCTATACTTTTCAGCTCTAGAATCTCTTTCTGGTTTCTTCTGAGGTTTTCTCTCTCTTTCTTGATATTTACATTTTGTTCATCCACCATTTTCTTGACTTTATGTCTTCCTTTAGTTCTTTGATTATGTTTAAGATGGTTGTTTTAAAGTGTTTGTCTCGTAGGTTCTCTGTGTTGTCTTTCACTGGGACTGTTTTTGTTGGTTCATTTTTTCCCTTTGATTGGGCCACAGTTTCCTGTTCCTTAATATTAGCTTTTAATTATTAATAGTAGCAGTCCTAGAATGACTGTGACTTAATTTTTTCAAATTTCTGTTTCCTTATATGTCAGATGGGAATTGTTACATTGTATTAATTTGAATAATTTTATTAATGCAATAAGTATTTACTGAGCTCTTCCTAGGAGGCCCCCAATTTCTTTGTCAGTCTTTTCGTCGAGACATGGAGTCTCCCCTTGAATATAGGCTCTGTGGCTATTGGACGAATAGCATATATCAGAAATGACACTGTGTCAGTTTTCAGATCAGGCTTTAAGGAACTATCATCTTCCAGTTTCTATCTCTTGGGACACTCACTCTTGGAATTCAACCACCATGTTCTGAGGAAGCTCAAGCTGCCAGTGGAGAGGCTCACCTAAAGAGGAACGAAGGTCCCTGGCTTAAAGCCCTGGGTGAGCTCTCAACTAACAGCATCAACTTATCAACCATGTGAGTGAGCATCTCGAAAGCAGATTCTTCAGCCTCCAGTCAAGGTACCACTACTGATTCTACATAGAATAGGGATGAATTTTTATTTATATTATCTACTTACAACGTTTAATTTATTTTAAAATCGACTCTTTAGAATAGAGCTGTCCAAAGAAATATAATGTAAGTCACATATGTAATTTTATGTTTTTTAGTAGCCACATTAAAAAACTAAGAAGAAGCAGGTAAAATTAATTTTAGAGAGAAATTTTATTTAGCCCAATATATCCGAAATATATTTTCCACATGTACTGAAGATAAAAATTATTTATGAGATATTTTACATTCTGTTCACACTAAGTACTTGATGTTTTGGGATATATTTTACACTTACAGTCACATCTCAGTTGAGACTAGCTACATTCCAAATGCTCAGTGGCCACACGTGGCTAGTGACTACTGTATTGGTGAGAGGGTTGCCTTATAATGAAAGATGTGGAAGGCAAACTACATCTCTGCCCCTATTTTACAATGGAGGAAAGTGAGACCCAGAGGGAAGAAGTGACTTGCCCAAGGTTATGCACTGTAGTGGATTGAATCGTAGCCCCTCCAAAAGACATGTCCATGTCTTAACTCCTGTGGTAAAAAGGTCTTTGCAAATGTAATTAAGTTAATGATCTTGAGATGAAGACATTATTACAGATTATCTGGGCATGCCCTAAATCCGATGATCAGTGTCCTTGTAAGAGATACACCGGGGAGATTAGACAGAAAAGGAGAAGACTGACACACAGAGAGAAGTTGATGTGAAGAGGAAGGCAGAGATGGGAGTGATGTGGCCACAAACCAAGGAAACCAAGGAAAGCTGATAGATGCCAGAACTTGGAAGAGTTAAGGAAGGATTCTTCTCTAAAGCCTCCAGAGGGAGTAGGGCCTGCAGACATCTTCATTTCAGCTTTCTGACCTGTGGCATTGTGAGAGAATAAATTTCTGTTATTTTAGCCATCTAGTTTTCCAATAATTTGTTATGGCAGCCACAGGAAACTAATATATACAACAAGTTTGAAGCCTAAGCTTAAGAGCCCTTGGACTCCATTCCCAGCCAGAGCAGCCTGCCTTCTCATTGCCTCTGAAATCTTTCAACTGGCCAGCATTCATTCTTTTATAAGCAGACTGGACCATGTGAGGGCTCTAACGACCTAGAGGGCCCATGCCCATTGTACAGAGAACCACTGCCCTTTCTCTCCAAGGGACATCATGCCATTGTCATCATCTCTTGCCTCTTCTATTCAAATGAACTCAAATGCTCTCCCTGCTTCTACCCTTTCTACCTTCAGTCTATTTTATGCATAGTATCCAGGGTAATCTTAAAAAAAAAACAAAAACCACAAATTATATCAGGCCACTTCTCTGCTCTCAATCCTCTGGTGGCTTCCCATTCTCTGGAGTGAAGTCCAAACTCCTTACCACATCTACAAGGCCCTGCTCTTTTATGGACCTTGTCTTGTACCTGTTCCCTCCATTCCAACCACAGAGACCTCCTTGCTGCTTCTGCAACATGCTAAGCACACTACTTTTCCAGGTCCTCTGCATTTGCTCCTTTCTCTTTCTGGAACTCTCTCTACCCTGATAGCCCAATGGCTCATCCTCTCACTTCATTCAGGTCTTTGCTTTTCATAAAGGATTTCCCTGGTGGCTGTCACTCTCCATTCCTTTACTATGCTTTGTGTTTCTTTACAGCATGAATCTCCATGCCACCTAGTATAGATTTGTTAGTTTATTAGGTTACTGTCCATCTTCCCCATTAGTTCTATGAAGGCAGGGACTTTTGTCTGTTTTATTTAACAGTGTGTGGAACAGCACGTAACAGGTGCTCAATAAATTCAATCCTGAATGAGTAAACAAATGAATGAGAAAGTAGAGGAAAGCAGGCTCCATGTAAACATAACTTTTTTTTCCTAGAGAAGTCAGAATCTGGATATTTAGGTGAAATTCTACCAATGTGAACCGAAAAATAAATGCTCACTGGGCTGGCTAAAAGAATGTGTCCAAGGGCCACAAGTTTGAGACCCCCGCCCTATAGGATTTGGGTCCAATGGGAACTGTGTTCCTCATATTCAGATGGTGCAGCCCCTCCAGGAATTGAGTGGTTCTTCAGGATCTACCAGGCCTTGCATCTTTAGGCCCAGGCCCCATGAGGTACTGTTTGTTGTTACAGACCAAAGTCATCCAGAGCTCTTGGTTCAAAAGGCAGGATGTGGGCTTCAAGCTTCCAGCTCATCAGTTCAAAGAAAATCTACTTCAGCAGCAATGTCTCCTGGGATGTTTTCACAAGCTTCCCTGGGAGATGATGGGGCCTCTTAAAGGACTAATAATAGACAGGCACATCCAGTTTCCCAAACAAGTCAACCTTAAAAGTGAATGCTATTTTTTCCTTGTTTCCTCTGAGTTACTACGTAGGAAAAGGACATTCTATTATGACAGCCATTGCTCTCCACATGCCACTTAATAACGGCTTAGACTCAGCAGCTTCCAGGTAAAATCATCCTAGTAGGACCTGAGCTTCATTAGGCAGAAGTTCAGTGTAGCTGGTTCAATTCCATCCTGTCTTCCTTCACCCTTTTGTCACCAGTATGCTTTGTACTTAGGCAGGTTTAACCACCACTCAACAACAATGTGACTTGGGGGGTCTATCTTAAACACCCTGAGCTTCCTTGTCTTTATCCATCATGAAAGTTACTAGATCTACACAGGGTTGTTGGGAGGTCTAAATAAGACACTGCAAGTACCTGTGACACCCACCTAGCACCTGATGTTTATTATTATTTAACACCTACTGGACACGGGTTGGGGGTAGGGGGTAATGTCCTTTAAGTTTTCATTCACTCACTTGTTCACACAATTACTCACTTATTCAACCAATATTTATTGAGCTCTGAGAAGGTGTCAGGCACAGAGCTAGGCACAAGGTGACACAATGGTGAACAGAGCCTGCTCTCAGAGCCTAGGTCTAGTGCAGGAGTTCATGGTCTAATGCAGCACTGTGTTCCCAGAGTGTGGGGCACGGTGGGGGGACGTTTAGATGCAGTGTGTGGATGGGGCGCTAAATCACACTGCATTGCTTATGTAGACAATTATTATTACTCTTTTGGTTACCTTTCCATCCTTCGGATTCCATCCAGGAGAGAGTCCCAGTTGGATGTTAATGTCTTTAACATCTGTCTAAAATTTGTAAATCTCCCTTAACAAACAAAAGAAGGCCTCAGATGCTGGTGTTTTGGGCAAGTGGCAGCATCTGGAGAGATTTTCATAGTAAGGATACGTCTTGCTTTTTGAACTCAGAAACTAGATAGAGATTTTTTTCTAGATGGTGCACAAATATTACCGGCATGTGTGAAGAGGGGTCAAGAATGAATGAAAGCTGAGGAAATACTGGCCTCTTAAATTCCTCCCCACGCCCTTTAATGGCCCCATATCACAGTTGAGGAAACGGAGTCTCTTTGTGGAGGGGATGGACAGAAGGTAGGGAGTTTTCTTCTAAATGGTCAGGCAAGCAAAGCCAAGAACTGTCTTTGTGGTGGAGTTAGACGTGTATATATAAAGTAAGGATTGCCCCTCCCCCGCATCTGCAGTAGTGTGTGCGTATGTGTGTGTAAGTGTGTGGAGCCACAGGCCTTTCCGAATGAGTGACAGCGGTAGCCCATCCCTCCAGGAGACGCGTGCAGAATGACAAATGGCACGGATACGGGGTGGATGGGTACCAGTCTCTGCAGAGGCCTGGGTGGAAACCGTCGCACCCACCCTTTTCACCCCCTACACCCCCAGGCCCCAGCTCCCGTTCTCGGTTCCCCCGGGGCGCACCCAAGATGCTCATCGCCTTCATGCAACCCAGGCCGAGGACGAGGTAGCGGGCGAGGCTCAGGTCTGGCGGTCCCTGGCTGCGGTCCCCGCGTCGCAGCGCTGCGGCTGAGAACGCTTCTCTGGGAGGCCGGCAGCCTCGGGGTGCCAGTATGTAAAGCAGCTGGAGGCTCTGGGCGGAGCCTGGGGGCGATGCAAATGATGGAGGCGGGGTCTTCCCGCGGCTCCGCCTCCCTCCCCCGCAGCTGGGGCCAGCGGTGCCAAGCGCAGCTGGTCGAGTGGCTGCAGCTGGGCGAGTGACAGCCCTAGCTCCGCGCGCCGAGGCCGCCAGAACCGGCGCAGGGGAAGCGTCCGCGGCCCCGGGCGGCAGAGCGGCCGCCTTCTCCCGCGCCTCCCGGGCCCGCAGCCCGCGGTACCGCGGCCCCTGGCCGGCACCTCTCGGGCTCCCGCTCCCCGCGCGCAAGATGGCTGACCCGGCTGCGGGGCCGCCGCCGAGCGAGGGCGAGGAGAGCACGGTGCGCTTCGCCCGCAAAGGCGCCCTCCGGCAGAAGAACGTGCACGAGGTGAAGAACCACAAATTCACAGCCCGCTTCTTCAAGCAGCCCACCTTCTGCAGCCACTGCACCGACTTCATCTGGTGAGAACGCGCCGGCTCAGGGCACCTTCCCGGGGCTCCGAGGGTAGCGCCGCGCGCGGGGACCCCCTCTTCGCGTCCTCCGCGCCTCCGAGGGAGGAAAGCCCCGCCGCGGCCCCAGAAACGGGCTCCCGCTCCGGACCCTTCTGTCCCGGACTCCCCCGTGGACAGTCCTGCGGCTTCCCGCTCCCCGGGGTCCCAGACAGCCGATCGCGCGGTGCCTCGTGCCCTCTCTTCCTCCCAGCTGCCTCGGAGCGCCTAGGGGTCGCGGCGCGGGCGCCCTTTCTCCACAGGGCTCAGGGCTCCGCTGTCCCTCCCCGGGAGGGCAGCGCCTCGAGTGCCCTCTCGTGCGGGGTTCCCTATCTCGCTGTCTCCTTCCGGGCTCGAGGCACCCTCACCCCCTTCCCTCCTTTCTGGGGGCAGCGCCCTGGGTGTCCTTTCTCTGTCTCCCTGCGGGCATGGGGCATTCTTTCCTCCTCCTCTGTGTCTCCGGGGGCAGCGCCCCGTGTTATCTCTTGCTTCTTCCTGAGGACGTGGGTTCCCCTTTCCACCTTTCAGTTTCCCCCCTTCACATCACTGCGGGGACCCTTCGCTCCCTGGTCCCTCTAGGCATGTGGAGTCCTCTCTCCCTCCCAGTCCCCCAGGGAATGCCACCGCCGCGGGGGCTCTCCCATCCTCCCTCTCGATGCGTCTTTTTCTCTTTCCCCGAGGGCACTTGGGCATCTCTGTGGGCAGAACTCCCGCCTGCCCGCCGCCTCCCACCAAGACGGAAACGCTCCCCCCACCCCGCCACCTGGTGGTCGCAGCCTCCTCTCTTCTGCCTTTTGAGGGGAGGTGGAGGTTACCGCTGAGCTCCCCCCTCCCCCTCCCCCCCCCCCAGAGGCGGAAGACTCTTGGGCACCCGCCTGTGGCTGGGAGGTTGCACCTGGGCTAGGGGGGCAGGGGGAAGTGGGGTGACTCTGGTGGGGAACTAACTCGGGCTGCCTGACCTGTCTCCTTCTGCCTTTGCAGGGGCTTCGGGAAGCAAGGATTCCAGTGCCAAGGTAGGCTGTGGGGTTCTAAGGATGCTGTTTGCGGGAGGAGAAGGTGAAAAAGACTTTCTGGAAGTGACTGAGATAGGCAGAGAGTGAAGGAATTACATTTGTCAGAGTGACCTCCCAAACTAGGAGCTCACCACAGAAAGGTCTTTAAAAGTGGTGTGTGTACATGGGGCAGAGATGCTCCATCCAGGAAGGACCAGTGGAGCTGGGAGGCTCAGCTGGCCAAGGAAGTACATCCACCCTTTCTCCCTAACCAGCACCAGAAGAGTCAAAATAGGTTCTCCTGAACCTATCCTGCCTGGCCACTTCTTCTTGAGATACCCTCCCCCGCAATTCCTGTTCATGTGTCCTTCCACTTCCCCTGCCTCATAGAGGTCTCTACAGGTGGCCCCTGCCTCTGCAGATGGTGTATCCCCTAGGAAGGCGACTGTGGTTGTCCCCAGGGCCTCCTCCCTCTCTGAAAGAAGTGGTTCCAGTTGGGGTGCTTCTCAGATCCTGGTTTAAATTGCCCTTTCTATCTTCTGGCTAGATACAGGAAGGACTCCAAGTGACTGGTTACCTGGGTCTTTGCATCGGGTTTGAGATCCTTGACCCTAGCCAGGGATGCCCAACCTAGTGGTGACTCGGCCATCTCTGGTTGCAGATTTGCTCTCCAGATGCCAAATCATTTGTAGTTTTGTTTACCCCTTAGGGTGTCAAACATTTTTTGAATTTGATGCCAACATTTTAGAACTGGGAGATTTCACAAAGTATCTGACTTTGCAGCTTCAAGTTTGCTGAGCATTGGTCCCACTTTCTTTTTAGAACCATCATTTGGAGCTGAGAGCAGCAGTTTTTGTGGACGGGGTGCACATGCACCATTTTGTCTCAGTCGATCCCAACCAGGCCTGCTTCACCCATTTTTGGCCCCTGTAAGGCATTTGAGTTTGCAACCGCTGGTCTGGAAGGTCCCCCCTTTCCCCCATTTTAGACCAGGTCCACGTGGTTGAGTTTGGTGAGAAATATCACATTTCTGGGGAGTGTCTTAGGGGCAAGTTGATTGCCCTGGCGATCTGGGTTTAGATCAGGGGAAGAAAACATTTGAATGTTAAAGAGTCGGAGATGTGACTTAGCACTGACTGACAGTTCTGTTGTAGCACCTCCACCCTCCAGAGAAAAGTGAAGTGATCCCTGATGAGAGTGACTGGCATTGTCAGTTGTGCAGAGTGCTGGCAGCGTGGCACTGGTTTCTTCGGAGACTTATATGACCTCTCACCTGAGATCTGGGCAGAGCCTGCTCAGCCAGTGAGCCTTGTAGACCCCCAACCCCTGCCCTCTTTTACCAAGGTTTGGAGCCCCAATTTTACGCACTGCACCAGAGGACTTCCCACGTTCCTTTAAATGGCAATAATTTCGGCCTTGGTGCACACGGTTGGATTGTTTTCTAGAACTTTGACCCCTTAAGCAGAATGCCAGGGGTGCCTTAGCGTGGGAACACGTAGATGATCTTTGAGGTTACCTCTCACTTCCATGAATCGGTTTCTGTCTTTGTCTCTTGCTGAGGTCAGGGGTGATTTTTGAACATTTTTATTGCTGCTTTCCTATCCCACCTGCTCTGCAGTTATTAATGGTTGGGAAAGTTAACTTCTCAGTGTGCAGGTAATGACACATCTGAAGCAGCAGATCTGATTTTTCAAAGCCAGGAAAATGGTAGGCATTTTCTGGTGCAGTGAGTAAAGCAGAATTAAAGTTTCTAATGAAATATGGCAGCTTTAGAGGTAGGCATGTTTAATTTTTTTTTTTTATTATTGCCTTTCTTTTTCTCCTCTCCCTGAGAGGCAGTGTAGGGTAGTGAACATGTACACAGGCTATCAGGCTACCACTGTGAGTTTGAATCTTGGCTTGAGACTTCCCAGCCATTTTACTTAGCCTCTCTGTACCTCAGGCTCCTTGTGTATAAAATGGGTCCATGTAACAATACCTACCTTAAAAAATTGCTGGGTGGCTCCAAGTTGTTACAGTATATAAGATGCTTGGACCAGAGTTCAGCACAGACTAAGCACTCAGAAAATATCAGCTCCTATGATTGTCTCCAAAGTAACCCAGTGGTGTGAGAGGAGACTGGCTCTGCAGGGTTGCTTTGCTATGGAACTGGCTACCAGGTGAGAGTCTAAATCCAGCTGTGAATGTATGGTTGCCCTGTGTCACTGCTTTGGTAGTAAATTCCATTTGGGCTGGAGTGGGAAGGAGCAAGAGAGGGGAAGGGGCAAATTGACAGCCCTTGAAATTGAGATGCTTAGGATCTCATGCTTAGGGATATCCCGGGAGGTGACAGATTATCCTCAGATGTGCTCAGAGATACCTGGGACTAGTTTTGGAATCAGAGAGGAGTTCCTTATCTGAGCATTTTTGTACCACATTTTTCCTCTTAAAGTGAATCTAATTAAAATGGGATCAGTATGTTATAGAAAATACATACGGTTTTATTCTCTCACCAAAGTCAGAAGTTCAGAGCCCAAGGTGCTATGTTCCTTTCAGTTTTCTGCTCTACTATCCCAGGAGTGAAAATTATTTCAGAGTCCAAGAAGGATGCTGGACTCTCCAGTCATCAGAGCCTTATTTCAGCCAGCAGGAGGAGGAAAGGTACAGAAAGGTGAAGGACACATGCTCACTGTCCTGGAAGTTGCCTCTGATATTTCTGCCTATATGCTATTAGCTAGAACTTAATCACATACCCACACCTTGCTGCAAAGGAGTATGTGGGAAATGTAAGGTTAATTTCAGGTAGCCATGTTCCCAGATAAAAGCTATGGTGGGGGGTTTTCCATTTCAAAAGTAGAAGTGGAGGGCTTCCCTGGTGGCGCAGTGGTTGAGAGTCCACCTGCCGATGCAGGGGACATGGGTTCGTGCCCCGGTCCGGGAGGATCCCGCGTGCCGCGGAGCAGCTAGGCCCGTGAGCCATGGCCGCTGAGCCTGCGCGTCCGGAGCCTGTGCTCCGAGCCTGCTCAGCCAGTGAGCCTCGTAGACCCCCAACCCCTGCCCTCTTTTACCAAGGTTTGGAGCCCCAATTTTACGCACTGCACCAGAGGACTTCCCACGTTCCTTTAAATGGCAATAATTTCGGCCTTGGTGCACACGGTTGGATTGTTTTCTAGAACTTTGACCCCTTAAGCAGAATGCCAGGGGTGCCTTAGCGTGGGAACACGTAGATGATCTTTGAGGTTACCTCTCACTTCCATGAATCGGTTTCTGTCTTTGTCTCTTGCTGAGGTCAGGGGTGATTTTTGAACATTTTTATTGCTGCTTTCCTATCCCACCTGCTCTGCAGTTATTAATGGTTGGGAAAGTTAACTTCTCAGTGTGCAGGTAATGACACATCTGAAGCAGCAGATCTGATTTTTCAAAGCCAGGAAAATGGTAGGCATTTTCTGGTGCAGTGAGTAAAGCAGAATTAAAGTTTCTAATGAAATATGGCAGCTTTAGAGGTAGGCATGTTTAATTTTTTTTTTTTATTATTGCCTTTCTTTTTCTCCTCTCCCTGAGAGGCAGTGTAGGGTAGTGAACATGTACACAGGCTATCAGGCTACCACTGTGAGTTTGAATCTTGGCTTGAGACTTCCCAGCCATTTTACTTAGCCTCTCTGTACCTCAGGCTCCTTGTGTATAAAATGGGTCCATGTAACAATACCTACCTTAAAAAATTGCTGGGTGGCTCCAAGTTGTTACAGTATATAAGATGCTTGGACCAGAGTTCAGCACAGACTAAGCACTCAGAAAATATCAGCTCCTATGATTGTCTCCAAAGTAACCCAGTGGTGTGAGAGGAGACTGGCTCTGCAGGGTTGCTTTGCTATGGAACTGGCTACCAGGTGAGAGTCTAAATCCAGCTGTGAATGTATGGTTGCCCTGTGTCACTGCTTTGGTAGTAAATTCCATTTGGGCTGGAGTGGGAAGGAGCAAGAGAGGGGAAGGGGCAAATTGACAGCCCTTGAAATTGAGATGCTTAGGATCTCATGCTTAGGGATATCCCGGGAGGTGACAGATTATCCTCAGATGTGCTCAGAGATACCTGGGACTAGTTTTGGAATCAGAGAGGAGTTCCTTATCTGAGCATTTTTGTACCACATTTTTCCTCTTAAAGTGAATCTAATTAAAATGGGATCAGTATGTTATAGAAAATACATACGGTTTTATTCTCTCACCAAAGTCAGAAGTTCAGAGCCCAAGGTGCTATGTTCCTTTCAGTTTTCTGCTCTACTATCCCAGGAGTGAAAATTATTTCAGAGTCCAAGAAGGATGCTGGACTCTCCAGTCATCAGAGCCTTATTTCAGCCAGCAGGAGGAGGAAAGGTACAGAAAGGTGAAGGACACATGCTCACTGTCCTGGAAGTTGCCTCTGATATTTCTGCCTATATGCTATTAGCTAGAACTTAATCACATACCCACACCTTGCTGCAAAGGAGTATGTGGGAAATGTAAGGTTAATTTCAGGTAGCCATGTTCCCAGATAAAAGCTATGGTGGGGGGTTTTCCATTTCAAAAGTAGAAGTGGAGGGCTTCCCTGGTGGCGCAGTGGTTGAGAGTCCACCTGCCGATGCAGGGGACATGGGTTCGTGCCCCGGTCCGGGAGGATCCCGCGTGCCGCGGAGCAGCTAGGCCCGTGAGCCATGGCCGCTGAGCCTGCGCGTCCGGAGCCTGTGCTCCGCAATGGGAGAGGCCACAGCAGTGAGAGGCCCGCGTACCGCAAAACAAAACCCCCAAAAAGTAGAAGTGGAAAGAGGATCTAGTCCCTGCCTTTCTTGGGTAGGAGTTGTGTAGGATGATCATAAGGCAAAGAAACCACTGAGCCCCGTGCTCCATGGTGCTGCCATGGAAATTGGGGGTGCTGGGATGGCTTGAGAGAGGAAGGATGGGAAGTCCGTAAGCCATGGGAGATTGTGGATTTCTGTGTGCTCAGGGGAGTTTAAGAATAGACTTTCTTGCTTTTGTACAGAACTCTAGATTGACTGCTACATAATTTCTCCCTTTTTGTTTCCACTCTTTTTCTATAAAACCATTCTCTGTGAGGTAGTTTAAGAATGTCTCTGGTGACAGGGAACTGGAGCTGAGAATCTCTATTATGAAACCCCCTAAATTCTGGATTCGAAATAGGACCGCTTAGATAAGCAAGGCAGACTTCTCTCTGTGGCATTCTTTTTTTTTTTGCGGTACGAGGGCCTCTCACTGCTGTGGCCTCTCCCATTGCGGAGCACAGGCTCCAGACGCGCAGGCTTAGCGGCCGTGGCGCGCAGGCTTAGCGGCCGTGGCTCACGGGCCCAGCCACTCTGCGGCATGTGGAATCTTTCCGGACCGGGGCACGAACCCGTGTCCCCTGCATCGGCAGGCGGACTCTCAACCACTGCGCCACCAGGGAAGCCCAATAGACATTATTCTTAAAAATCCCCAAAGTATTGCATGAATACAACCATTGCTGGTTTCTTCAACATCGACTTTACAGGATACAAGTTTATTTTAGTCTTTAGTTAACACTTTGAGATTAGAATATGTACTTTTTAGAAACAATAGCCAAAGATGAATCGAAGGTTCATTTTATTTTTGGCGTATTTTTCCCTAGGAACTATGATATCCTGAATTTCAGGTTGAACTTTCTTAGTAGAATCATAAATAGGGCCTTTTTTGTGTGCACTCAAGCCTCTATTATTCCACTTCCCTCCCTTCTCGGAAGCAGATCCCAGAGGCCTGTGAGTGAGACTCCACTTATCTCTTGGCTCTCCTGAACATGTCCTGGGGGTTCCACGTGGATAAAAGGCAGAGGCTTTTTGAATTTGTGTTTATTGGTCTGACTTTTTAATTTTTTCCACCTGAAGTGGGATTTGGGGCTCAAAGTCCCAAATGAAATAAAAAATTTTAAGGGTAAGTTAATGCTGGGTCTTAGCAAGAAGGAGGGTTGATGTGTTGAAGAGGCAGCAGCCAATTCCTTTTGAGCTGTAGAACACTCAGGGAAAGCTTGAAGCTTTGTCACTGGGCAATAGAATGCCTTTCCAAGTAAATATGGAAAATATGACCTTTGAAAATCTGGTTGATATGATATACCAGTTATTAGAAACTCATGAAAAAATATATTATTTCTGAGTACGTGTGATAATTCAGGTACTGCCCAGAACCAGATACAGCATGTTTACAGTGTATTTGGGCCAATAAAGAAAAAGATATAGAGAAGTTAACTGGTCAAAAGGTAAACCGAAGGTTTGAAAATAAATTGGACACGTTCTTGCTGTTGGGGTCCTCTTTCCTCCGTCTGTCTGTTTCTTTCTCCACACATGCACACACGTACACACACACGTGCACACACACGCAAATAGATCAGTACGTCACAATTTTGAGATTATGCATCTCCTTTTGATGCTTTTCAGCTACAGGTCGTTAAATTATTAAGTACAATTTTTAATCCTCTGGTCTTTTGTCTTTGCAGTCCAATTAATTCTTGGGTGGGGAGGAGGGATCAGCTGAACAGTTCATCATCTCTGGCTGATGTGTTCAAAAGCTTGGTCCCTTATTGGCATTTGATCTAATCTCAAGGATTCTTTGACCTCACTCATCCTGTCTCTCCATTGAAATTGTGTGATAGCTTTTTTATAGAGTATATAAAAATCACAATGTTTACATGTGGTATTTGGAGGTGTGATGGCTGCTTGACAATCTGGTAGGAAATTTGTATATTTACCACATACCTCCATTTGTCCATTCATCCATCCATCCTTCCAAAAAATATTCACTCATTAAGCTCTCTGTGTCAGGAGTTATGTTAGATGGCAGGAATACAAGGGTGAATGAGATTGAGAGGATCCTTATTGTCACGGAGCTTACAGTGTAATGGGGGAGCTGAGACATTCTACAAAGCATTGCACCGATATTTAATTTCACTCTTGTTAAGTACTTGGAAGGAAATGTACAGGGTGCTATGGGGATGTGTAGGGGATGCTAACCTGTGAAAGTGTTGGGGTGGAGTCAGGGAATTCTTTGGCCTGGGAATTAAAAACAAAAACCGGGGACTTCCCTGCCAGTCCAGTGGTGAAGACTGCGCTTCCAATGCAGGGGGCTCGGGTTCGATCCCTGGTCAGGGAACTAAGATCCCACATGCCGCACAGAAACAAAAACAAAAAACAAAAAAACAGAAAACTTTTCATTCTTTGAGGTAATTGGAGAAAGTCTGAGTTGTCAAGGAGCCAGAGCTAAAAATCTGTATTGTGAAGTTGCTTGTAACCTGGATAAAGATACGCAGGAGGTCTTATCTCTGTGACATTCTGTGGAGAAGCCCTGAATCTTTATTTGTGCCATGGTTGCAAGTAAGATGAATATTTAGTAGAATTAGACAGTTACGTTAAGATGGCTTCTTTCTCAGTTTGACAGACAGAGAACGTCATCTCCTCTTAGCTAATAACTCATAATGAGCTGACTTCCTTTTTGTTCAGGGGTTGCAGTTCGAGGTGGCTGCTCTAAAGGAGAAAAATCAGATCACTTTCAGAGGTGGAGGGTCAAGTCTGAGGCAATAGATTGAGAATAAATAAAAAGAGAGAGCAGTTATACATATATATGTGGATACACACACAGATTCTTTTCCATTATAGTTTATTACAAGATATTAAAGTGTATAACTGAGTCACTCTGCTGTACGGCAGAAACTAACACAACATTGTAAATCAACTATACTTCCATTAAAAAAAAGAGAGAGAGCAAAATCTATCAGTGAAAGGCATTTGTGAGCTGAAAGCCAGTTTTCAGGGGCACAGGATTACTTGCATTTTCTCCTGAATACCCTCCTCATCCTGGGTCCATGTCTGATTTTCTACAACCATTCATTCCATTGGTTTAGGCAGTGTGTCTTCTCTTATTTGGAAGATAATTTTTAAGTAGTTTCACACTAAGCAGCATTGACTCACACGTAGAAAAAGATCCTTTGTCAATTCTCTTTCCATTTTTCTGATTCCTGCAAGGAGAAAGTCTCAGTCTCTCTAATACAAATCTGGGTACTTCGTAAATGTTCTTTATTGTTTTTATTATGAAGGGACTACAGGGAATTATGGAAGCATAAAGATGTGTTCGTTTCTACCAATAACCCACTTTTAGCTAACGTTGAGCCTCATGCTGTTCTACCTCTGGGCCTGATTTCTTACTGGCTTTTCCTGCTTGTGAGTAGGGAAGGGGAGTTCAGTGTCTTCCCTGGAAATGTTTGGTGTTGGAAGGAAGCTCTGTGTTGCAGAGGGTTGAAAAGCACAGCAACTGCAGGCTCTGGAAGAGACGGTAGCCTTTATTCAGGAGTGTCAGTCTTTTAATATTACCGTTGTTATTGTTGCTGTTGTCGTTACCTTTTCATTGTCCTTGGCCTCCTTGTTTGTATCTCTTGGAGGTCTCTTTTTCCCTCAGCCCACATGCAGAAATTTGCCCTACCCGGTCAGGAGGGGAACTCAGACCCAGACTAGGAGGGTTCTGATCCCCCTTATTGAGTCTTGGCATTTGCTAAGTAAATGGAAATTAACTTGCTCAACAATAACCATGTTCCTGGGGGCAATTCTAGACTCTTCCTTTACCTTGCCACTGGCCAGTGACCAGACTTTGGGCTTCTAGATAGGCAGTAAAAATTGGGCTTGAGAATGAAGGTTCAAATATCAGACAGACCTGATTTCCTATCCTGGCTTTGTTTCTCCATGGCTTTGTGACCCTGGGCTGGTGAAACATGATCCTGCCTTTATCCAACCATCCATCTATCCATCCATCTTCCCGCTCACCCACCAATCCATTCCTCTATCCACCCAGTTGTTTTTCTATCCATCATCCATCTGTTCTTCCGTTCATCCATCCATCCATCCATCCATCCATTTCCACATCCATCTAGCCTTCTGTCCATCTATCCATTCATTCAGTAAATATTTGAGTGCCTACCATGTATCAGGTACTGTTCTAAGCACTGGAACTAGAGCGGTGAACAAGACAGAATCCCTGCCCTCAGAGACGTTTGGTAGAAGAATAGCAATTAACAAGTAACTTAGAAGAAATATATTGTATAATGTCAGGTTCCAATATGGGCTTTGGAGAGAAATAAGACACTATGCTTGCCCTTGAAAATCTCCCTCGTCTTTTGAGGGGAGAACAGCACATGGCCAATTACTTCTGGTACATAAATGAGAAGTGTCACACCGAGGGTGTGAAAAAGCTTTGAATGACATCCTTACTCCTAGGAGGGGTGGAGAAGATTCCACACAGGAGCTGACATTTGGGAACAATCTTCCAGCAGGAGTAGGAGTTCCCAGATTGACACGGGGGCGGGGGCCGGGGAGGGTGTTTCAGGCAGAGGACAGCACAAGTGGAGCCCTGGAGGAGAGAAAGGGGCTCATGCGGGGAACAGGAAGGAGGGTGTGTGAGGGATGAGCTGGTGGGAGGGGAACGTCCTGTCGGGGGTCTGGACCTCGTGAAGGCAGCGTAGTGACTAGGAAGTGGCTGTTGTCACTGCTGTCGGGCGGGATGTGTGTGGGTGACTGAAATGGCCAAATGTTTGAAAAAGAGCATGAGATGCATTCTGAAGCCATAATTGCCGTGACTCAGATCCTGAAATTCCAGGCTGGTAGGGTTGGAGATCAGGTAAGAGGAGCGGAAATGACCATTTAGAAGCAGTGGGGGAGCGTTCCCAGAGCATCTAGGGGCTGCTGCCATTTTTCACATCCTAAAGAGACGTTTGACTTTCTGTCAGTCATACTGTTGATTATCCTAGTTTGGGAGATGGTTACTGGGTTTTTTTTATGGTTCTAACAATAGGGATATTGCTCTTCACTGCATCCTTGATCGTAGAGGGCCACAGAAGTGATTTTTTTCTCTAGAAGGAATCCTCCCACTCCTTTTCTCCTTTTCTCCTGCTATCATGCACCCAGCTCGTGTTTATTGAGCACATGCTGCACCGGTGGTGAAGAATTTGTGCTTTGGAGACAGAAAGGCATGTGTATAAACCTTGGCTTCTTGCTATGGGACCTTGAACATGTTACTTAAACTCAAAGGCAGTGACAGAACCTAGTTTATAGGGTACATGGCAGGTGTTTACTGAGCACCTTGCCTGACATACGGTGAGTACTTGATAAACAGGGCCGTTTCCATTATTTCTAGGGCTGGACACTGTCTTGTCCCTACTGAGTTTAGAGTCTTGGGAGGCAAGATGAATGCTCCTGAGTCAAGGACATGATGCAAGAATGAATGTGCTTACATGTTGTGGCCAAGAGCACGCAGGGAAACTGACAGTGGATCTGAGGGAGGAGGGCTCAGCTGCCGTCAGAGACGTGATTTGAACATGGGTGAGCACAGTGCTTTCTGTGCTACAATTTCCTGGCTTTTGATGCTTTAATTTTGTGGGAAACCTCAGAAAGCTGAATTGAAATCTGTGATTGCCCCACCTGCTACCTCATTTTGGAAACGTGTTGATGGCGTTTCAACTTCAAATAGATTTCTGACCAGTTCACCTTTAAAGTTTGGGGGTCCCTTCGGCCTCTGCGTGGGATGTTCATGTGCTCTTCTGGGTTGAAGAAGCTAGCTAATAATGTGGGTGAAGGTAGAGGGTGAGCTCTGCAGGACTGTCTCTTGTGATGGATTTTTATGGAATAGCCCTATTTTGAAGACCTTCCCTCCCTAAAAGCGTGTGTGTGGGGATCATTCTTTACAGTTTAGGCAAAGCGGCAAATGAGAATTTTGATAGTTATCTGGATTTTTTTGTGTGTGTGGCAAAATGTATGGTTGGGGGTATTAATAAGTCTATCTGGGCCACCAGTACACTTAGGGATGCAGGATTGGCATATAGGGTGGTGAGGGACCGTTTTCTATTTTGGTTAGAGATCTATGTTTTGGTGGCTGGCTCTCTGTTTTTCCCAGGGTTAAGTCCAGAATCCTTAACACGATTTACAAAGTTGCCTGATCTGGGCCCTCACAATCCTCCCCTTGTACCACGCTTCCACTTGCATTTCACTTTCTGGCTGAAGACCCAACTGGTGGTCTTTCTCAGTAGGACACAGCCCTGCCCAGCCTGGGGCTTTTGCACCTGCTCTGTCCTCAGCTTGAATCGCTCTTCCCTTTCCTCTTCCCCCACTTGCCTCCTACTTCTCCTTCAGAACTTAGCTCAAGTGTCACTTTTTCAGAGAAGCCTTCCCTGGTCTTCCAAATCACGTTCCCCCTTGTAGTCTCATAACCCCTTGTCACTTTTACATTTTCTAATTGTATATTTATTTGAGTGTTCAGTGTTTGTCTTCCCCGCAAGAATGTAAGTTTCGTGAGAGTAGGGACCACATCTGTCTCATTTCCTGTTGTTTCTGGAGTACCTGGCTCCATACCTGGCACATGGTATGTGCTCGTAGATACTTTTTAAATGAATGAATGGTATAGGGGAGGATAACTCCATTGAGGGAGTCATTTGATTTGGCTTTTGGTGCTAGTTTTGGTATAGCTTGATCTGTGATTTTTATAAAGAGTGTATCACTTCCTAGTTTACAAGCTCTGGTCATTTTTGTTTGAACCAAAAAAAAAAATTGCCCTCATTAAAGCCTGTTGAGAAGTGATTTTCAGAAGTATGTGAATGCTGCAGTCTTAACTTTGGGCAGAGCCTCAGGCTTTGGCCATGTTTCACTGTGAAGATAAAGAGTTTCTCCACTGAAGTCCCTTCTTTGGGACCCTGGTGGACTGGAGTGAGAATAATTACCTTTGACGTACTATAAACTGGAGGCTACTGAAATGGCCATCTGAGTAGAATAGTGGGTACATAATGGAATACTATACAGCAACGAAAATGAACAGACTCCAGCTATACACAGCATAGATGACTCTCACAAACAACCTGTGAGCTAAAATGCCAGTACGTTCTATATGATTCCATGCACCTGAAATTCAGGGACAGGTGAAAGTAATCATAGGCGATAGCAGTTAGGATGGTGATTACCCACAGGGGGACTGGTGGGGACTGAGAGGGGCTACTAGGGCGCTGGCGATGTTGTTTCTTGATCTGGGTGCTGGTTACATGGTGGGTTCAGATTGTGACCATCCATTGAGCTAGAGACATGTACCCACTTTTCTGTTACGTATATTCCACTTTAACAGAAACAACTAAAAAGCAAAGAGTTTTGGGAATTCCTTAGCGGTCCAGTGGTTAGGACTCTGCGCTTTCACTGCCGAGGCCCCAGGTTCAAGCCGTGCTCAGGGAACTGAGATCCCACAAGCCACACGGTGTGGCCAAAAGAAAAAAAGTACATAGTTTCAAGTCACTGAGAATCTGAGAAATGTTAGTGGGGACTTTTTCAGTTTTGCACACAGAAGTGAAATATGTACAGGAGACAAGCACCTCTGCAGTCACCCATTGAGGGATGGTGCTGTTTGCCTTTCTGGGGGGACATCTGCTTCGCATTTCAATGTTGCCCATCGGTTGCAAACTGTAGAACAAAGAAGCCAGGACATTCTGACAGTTTTCCCACCCAGTAATGTAGCTCTGTTAATACCAGGAAAACTTGAGCTCGTAAACTACTTTTAGGGCTTGCATTTAAAACATTCTCTATTTGCTAAGGTATTAGTCAGAATCTATGAAAGCTACTGTAACAGATAAGCCTTGAAACCTCTGGCTTGAGAGGAAGGGATTTATTTCTCACTCACGGCACAGACCGCTGCAGGCGATGCTGGTCAGGCAGCCTCCCGCCCAGTCATCCAGGGCTCCAGGTAACTCTCCACTGGGCAGGTGGGTGGGGAGAAGGAACACAAGAAAGCACATTCATTTCAGAGCCACTTCAGCCAGGAAGGGACACATATCACTTCTGCTCACATTCTCGTGGCCGGAGCTTGGGCACAGGGCTGCGTCAACTGCGTGTTGACCAGCTCGGGAGCAAAAGAAAACAGGTAAGTGTTGAGAACAGCAAACCCTACTCTAGTCCGCAAAGCCATGGTTTCCTCTGACTTCCCTGGAGCTGGTGTATCCAATTTTACCTCTAGCTTGGCTTCTTTAAACCTGAGAGGTGAAACTCTAGACCTCTTTATCTTATCAAACATAGGAGGGGATGTTAGGGGGAGAACACAGTCTGTTTGTGTTGCTTAGAGTGAAATAAAGAGACACTCTTCTTACTTTTAGCTGGTAGAACAATCTGGTTCTTGTCAGAATTTCCAGTTTTCCAGCCAGTCAGAATTCTTGCTGCTTCTAGTTGCCAGTGCACATCACAAACGCTTTGATTTGAGTCAGGAATAAGCTCGCCCGGTTACTTCTTTTGGGAAAGTCTTTTGCTTGTCATCTCTCCTACGGAAGAATCTTTTGGTATTTCTACTTTTGGATGTTTGACTGAACACCTAATTTGACTGGACACAATTATCTGGTGTTTAACGAACCACCTCAAACCTTTAGTGGCTTCAAATCACCACCATTTTATTTTGCTCTTGTTTCTGTGGGTCAGTAATTTGGGCTGGGCTTAGCTGGGTGGTCCTTCTGGTCTAGGCAAGGACTGGCTGTTCGTGGCTGGGCTCACCCGTGGCTGGGGCCTCAGCTAGGACCCCTGGGCCACCTGGGGCCTTTCTCCAGGTGGTCTCTCATCTTCAGTGGGCTGGCCCAAGCTTGGTCACGTGGTGGTGGGTGCATTCCCAGTGAACGAGCAGGGGCCCAGCCTCTTGAACTCTAGGCTCAGAACTTGCACAGTGTCATTGCTCCCATATTCTATGAGTGAAAGGGAATCACAAGCCCATCCCAGAAATAAAGGAGGAAAGAGAGGGGGGAAGAGACTCTTCCTCTTGATGGGAGAAGCTGCATATACCATGTGGCATTTTGGGGGACCTAATAGACCAGTTTCAACGTGGCCCTCATGACTGCTTAGTTCCAGTACAGTGTGCATCTGCTGGACTGACCTTGAATCTGCGGTAGGTCCCGAGTGAGCGCTCACCGCTTACACCTAATAACAGTACTCAAGTCATAGGGAAGTGAAAGGGCCAAATGCTTTATGTAAAGGGCACAGCCCAGGCTTAGTGCACATGAAACACTGACTACTACCACCATCACTATTGAATACCACCACCATCACTACTGAATACACCCCCATCACTACTGAATACACCACCAAGTATCGTCATTACTACCACCCGGGTCCTGCTGTGGACTTGGCACTACACTAAGTGCTTAAGATTCATAACACGAGGCCCCTGCCCTTGAGGAGGGAGAGATCTGAGAAAGAAACAGACGTGAGTGAATCCGTGTCATCCAGTGTGGCACGTGTGATCACAGAGCTGCAGTGGAGTGGGATGAGGTCGAGGGCATGGGTTCAGACCTCAGCTCCATTGCTGCACATTCGAGGGCTTGGGTGCCTTTCTTAACCTCTTTAATCTCTGGTTTCCTCATCTGTGAAATGCAGGTAACAGCACAGAGCCCACCTCCTAGGATGCCGTGTGGATTGAATGAGACCTGGCATGCAAGGAACATATGATTGCTTGCTAAATGTTAGTTCTGAAAAACGATTCTCAAAAATACCTTTAAGAAGTGTCCTAAAGGCACCATTTTTACTTCAGTCTCCTCCTGTGACTCTGGCCAATGTCATTGCTGCTTTGTCTTCAAAGATGAAGATTTACAAACAGGTGGCTTATTGGAGGAGGAGCTCTTGGGAACAACACCTGTAAGGGATGGAGGGAGGCAGGGAAGAGAGAAGTTAAACTGCAGTGCAATAGTTGTAATAGAGGCCAAAGCTAATCCCATGGCTGGAGCTGGGATGGCCCTTCAGAACTGGAACAGTGGGGACCCAAAACAAGTGGGCACTGGCTGTGGGCTGCTCTGGGGAGCTGGCATTACCCTGGGCAAGGCAGCTTTCTTCTTTAAGGGAAGAGTCCCAGGGAGGATGCATCTGTGGATCATCGGCCTTCAGCACTCCCAGCAGGGAGTGTCCTGGTCCTACAGGTGTGAGTAGGGTCTAGGGGATGCTCTGTGGGGTCCACAACATGCTTCCGGTTCTCTCTTAGAGGTTGAACATTCCAAACCGTATCTCCTTGACTGTTAGTAACCCTGCGGGCCTGCATCCTTGGCCTCTTCTCAGAACTGATTTAGTTGCTATGTAGATTCATAGACCGTATCTTCCAGCACTGAAATACCATTTACAGAGAGCCTTAATCCAGGTAGGACATGGGAATGGCTTGCCCAAGGTCATTTAGCTACCTGGGAGGAGACCTGGATTTACATACCTCCCCTTACTTTCCCTCTACCATGCTCTCCTGAGTCACAGGAGATTCCCTCTTTATTCTAAGCCTGGACTCCGTGAGGTGCCTTGACCTTCACCTTTACACCTCCTTGCAGCTCCACTCTGGAGAGAGTTTTCTTGAATTCCTTTAAATGTGTGTTTTTTTTTTTTTTTTTTTTTTTGGTACGCGGGCCTCTCACTGTTGTGGCCGCTCCCATTGCGGGGC
>NW_006775554.1:1491837-1525939 GCF_000442215.2 Lipotes vexillifer
CCCGCGTCCCCTGCATCGGCAGGCGTACTCTCAACCACTGCGCCACCAGGGAAGCCCGTTAAATGTGTTTTTTAAACTGTGGATCATCGCTCATTTGAGGGTCATGAAATCAATTTAGTAGGTCATGAACACCATGAAAAAATAAACTTGAAAATAGAATGCATGAAACTCATAAGTATTGTTGCATAAAACTTCTATTTCATGTATACATATATAGGCATGTGTGAACTGGGTCAGATGTAAAATGTGTTTCTCACTGTGGGTGATGGTCAACACAGTTTGAAAGTCATTGTGAAAAGTATAGACAAGAGGTGCTGGAGGCTCCTGAAGTTGACTTTTGAGGTCCATGGACTGTTGAGGCTTTATTTATTTTTAGAGATGATATAAATGCATTGTTTTCAATTCTTTATAATTGATGTTTTATTCTCACCCCATCACACTATCCCAAGATTATTTTGATGATCAGCTTTGAGTCTTAAACATTATCACTGATAAGAGTTATTTTTCCAAATAGAATTCTAAGTGTGGGATAAGAGTTTTTTAAAATGGAATTATTGGTTCAAATGGAGCTGCCTGGCCTGACCTGTCACTTGGGTGCAGTGTTCCAGCGCTGTGTCAAGTGCTGGCAGAGAGCTGTCCCTCTGTGCAGACAAAGAACTGGTTTTCCTGGGGGATCATGTGGGTTGAGAAAGAAGCGTTTTATGAACAGAATCAGCACAGAGGGAGGGAGGAGGAGGTGTTCAGGTGCAGGCATGGAGGTGGGCCGTGTAGCCTGGGTGGCACTCTGCTGAGGCCAGCTTCCAGCTGGGCCTTCCAAGGGCTGGGGTTCAGGGTGTGTTTCTATTCTCCAGTGTCCTTGATAGGTGGGGGCTGAAATGACAGTTGGCCTCATTGTGTTTCCCTTTTGGCCTTCTCTGATTTGGGGTCTAAGGCCGGGGCACTCCAGATGGGACAAAAAAAAGTCAGGTTCAAGAGAAAAGTGAAATCTGGGCTAGACCTGTTCCTTCTTGAGTATATGTGTCCCCAGCAGGGTCTCTTTTAGCTGGGGAGACAGGCCAGGGAAATTTCCATTTCGTGGACGTCTTCAAATAAGGCCTTCAAAGGCCGCTGACTCGAGCTGACGTTTATTTAGTACTTACTATGTGCCTGGCACTGTTCTAAATGTTTTACATGTATTAACTCTTTTAATCCTCGCGACAGCCCGATGAGGTTGCTGCTGTTATTATTCCCATTTTATGCTGAGAAAACTGAGGCACAAAGAGTTAAGAAATTTTACCAAAGTTACATAGAGTTAGGATTCAAACACAGATTTGAGTTTAGGATTGTGTAAAAGGAATGTTGGGATGGTGCTGGTGACAGTGATGACAGTGACAGCTAATATTTGAGGGCTTGCAATGAGCTGGGGATTTCACAAACTTCATCCCTTTGAATCTTCATCCTCCACTAAGATTTGCTATTATTGTTATCCCCATTCACAGGTGAGGAAACAGGCTTAGCAAGGATAAAGAGTTTTCCTGAGAACTGTGGAGCCCAGATTGAATTCAGGCCTGTCTGAGTCAGATTCTGAGTTCCCAGTCACTAAGGTGAAGGGCTTGGGGTGGGAGAGAGCATTGGTGCAGGGGTGGCAGGGGGGGAGGGCCCCTGGCAGAGTGAGGGGGAACAGCGGTCAGGCAGGTTTGGGGTGCTTGGTGGTGGTCTGGCTCATCGCTCAGAGCTGGGAAAGTGTGCTTGCTATAGCAGTGGGTGAAACTGGCAAGACTTGACAGGATGAGGAAATTCCCTAGTGGGAGAAAATATTTTCAATAAACTGTTTTTGTCCAGTGAGGGAGTTAGCACATCTGTAGATTTTTTGCTATGGCCCTGAATAAGGAATTCAGAAAGTGGCTTCCGCTGTGAGGTTTTTTGGTAGTCATGTGACTTCAGTCAGCTGATTTCTTGGTGCATGAGTTGTTGGGCTGGGAGGACTGGCTGAAAAGCATGAAGTCCTTGCATCATTTGGAAGGAAGGGTTCACATACAGCAGACATGTCCACGAAATGATAGAACTTCCCCGAAGAGCTGTTCTAATTTTTTGAGGCACCGAGCTTAATGCTTCACACATGATCACATTTAAAATCTGCAGCACCCTAGGAGATAAGTCTCATTTTCCCTCCATGAGGAAATGGAGGCTCAGCGATATTAAGTAACTTGACCCAGGACTTGACGCTAAGAAGTATTTGAAGAGGGCGACAAACCCAGTCCATCTGATTATGAAGCTTGTGGTTCAAGGATTCTGCCAGGACCCTTGATCAGCCTTTGGCCAGGGCATAGTGACATATCAAGGTGTGGTTTGTGTGAGTGAAAAATGTTGCCTGATGTATCAGCAAACAAAGGATGCTGCAGCCATCGAGCCGTCAGCCACATAACTCAGGATGGAGGAAAATGGGCTGCCCACTGCCAAGCCCTCAGCCACTGCAGCCACCCCCAAAGGTGCACCTTGAGGGGACTCGGGATGGGAAAGCACAGGATGCTGGCCCTAGACAGCTAAGGTGCATATCAAAGGAATGATTTCATTGAGCCCAGACTCTTGTATCTTCCCATACATAGAAAAGCACTAAGTTCATTAACTCGAGATATCTGGTTTTCTTTAATTAACAGTAATCTTTTGATGTTCCACTACCTGGTCTTTGTTGCAAAGACCCCTATATATCCTGGCTCCTCCCTGACCTCTTTTTTTTTTTTTTTTTTGCATTTATAAAGAAAAGGTTTTATTTTCATCACAAGAAGCACACAGACCGTACACACCAATAGATGTAAAAAAAAAAGTGTATTATGCATCTTCTGCAAATTCACAGTACAAAAGGTACTGCCTTTTAAATATGTAATATAAAAAAAAACAAGAAGAGGGCTTCCCTGGTGGCGCAGTGGTTGAGAGTCCACCTGCCGATGCAGGGGACACGGGTTCGTGCCCCGGTCCGGGAAGATCCCACATGCGGCGGAGCGGCTGGGCCCGTGAGCCATGGCTGCTGAGCCTGCGCGTCTGGAGCCTGTGCTCCACAACGGGAGAGGCCACAACAGTGAGAGGCCCGTGTACCGCAAAGAAAACAACAAAAAACCAAGAAGAAAAACAATATAATAAAAAAATCATCGATATCATAACAAAACACACTGGAACCCACTGGCAGCTTCTGAAAACCAAAGGGCAGCCCATCCTGTGGAGCTCCTGATTGGGTGGAGGGTGGCAGTCTACATCTGCGTTTTGTTGCGAAGAGCTCAGGATCCCTTATCTCTTTGGAGCCTTCCCTCAGACCCATCTGAGAGGCTGTCTTCCGGGCTTAAGTACTCAGTTTTGTCTGCCAGATAAAACATAATTCTCAACTTTTAAGTTGTGCATTTTTTTTCACTTGACATTTACATTCCTGTGTATTTTCCAAAATCCACATAGAGGAGGGCATATTCGGCCGTCCCCTCATGTGCAGGGGGTAATACAGAGCAATAAGGCATGTTTCTCCCCTCCAGCAGCCCCCGGTCTCATAGGGAAGTCCATACGTCAAACATTTATAACACAGTGTGATATGCAGTATAATGGTGATAGAGGTGGGGATTCTGGGAGCAGCTCGAGTCCCAGGGTCCTGGGAGGCTGCACTGAGGAGCTCAAGTTCTAAGTTGAGCTTTGAGGCAGCGGAAGCGGTGAGAGAATGAAGAAGAGTGTCAGCGAGGGTGGAGGAGGAGCGAGAGAAGGAAGGGACACTGGTTAAGAGGCAGTAGTTGAAGGACTCGGAATGTTAAGCTTGGAGAAGATTTGGAGAGGCAGAGAGAAGGCAGGAGAACGCTGAAAGTAGAGAGAAAGCTCTCCAGGATTCCTCAACCTGGTGAGGTTGAAAGCGCTAAGTGTTGACGAGAGTGCAGTGAAGTAAGGTGTCTCCAAGGAAGATAGCTTCCCAGGAGATGAGAGCAGAGAGCACAGGTGGAAATGAGAAAAGAAGGGAAAATGAGTGGGAAATAAAATAAGTTTAAGGCCAGTTGAGGAATTCTTGCTTGATGGTCTCTGCTTTGTGAAGTAGGAAAAAAGAGGATTAGATCTGGACTCAGATCCTGTGACCCCAGGCAAATTTCTTATCCTTAGCTTCCTAGTTTTTAAAAAGGGGTGCATGATAGGGTAAGTGTAGTACCTTCTACAAAGATTTCTGAGGATCAGATAGAATGTCTGTGTGGGGCAGAGCAGCACTTTGCCTGGCACATCGAACAATAAAAGTAGTATGAATAATTGTCAGCTGTTAAGGGAGTTCTCATTTGGGTACTTGATGAATAGGGGTACCATAAAGAGCAGTAGAAAATTCGAGAAGAGGAGAGGGCTTGGGGGTGAAGATAGTGAACTCTGCGTTGGCTGTGTTGAGTTTGTGATACCTGTGCTATATCCAGGTGTAGGTGTCCAAAAGGCAATTGGGAATAATGAGAAGTCAGGCATGGTGGTAAATATTTGGGAGTTATTGATACAGGGCTGCATTTTTCAAAATACCTAAATCATATTACTGGTGGTACTCAAAGATTTTAATTGTGTGTGACATTAAACATCACGGAAATATGTCTGTGTGTGTGTATGTATATATATATATATATTTTTTTACCTCTTAAATTATCTTTTAATTCTTCTGGTTGTTAAGGAGGATTTCTCAGTGTGGTGCTACCATGTCTCAGACATCTTTCGAATTCATGCTAATTTCTCTTTAAAAAAAAAAAAGAATGAGGCAACCTCAGGCTCAGAGCTATGTGGCTGCTGGGATTTAATAATTATAATTTTCATTGTGTTTTTCATGCTTGTCTTCTATTTAGAGCAAATGTTACTGGCTTTCCAATTCTGGTGGTTGTTTTAGATAGGACGCTTTGGTTGTTAATAGTAGAACACTTAAGCTGCCTGGAGGTAGGTGATTCGAGAGTTTGTTTAATCAGAGGCTTAACGGGGTCATGAAAGACTGGGGATTCTCCCAGTTATTTGCTCTGCCATCCTCCAAGTGTCATCAGTATCTCCCCTCTTGGTCCCAAGAAGACTGTGGTAAGTACCAAGAGTCATATTCTCACAGGACAGCATACAAATCAGGAAGGAAGGGAACCCAGGATAAAGGATTTTTCTTCAAGTACCTCATGTCATGGCTTGGAACTGTGGCAGCTGCCTTTTGACCATGAGGGACAGGGTTGACATGCTGTGAATGGCAGTGTGGAAAGATGGAGAGGAATTGTGTCCTTCATGATGTCGTTGAGCCACTGAATTAGCTAACCTTGATGTAGCCCTATCTCTGGAAATTTATTCTTGTTAGACAATAAATTCTCTTACTGCTTAAACCATTTCAGATGGGTTTTCTGTTACTTGCAGCTGAATGCATTGTATGTCATACAATTTCAGATTATTGCCCTAACCTAGTAGGAATTGTTCCTCCCTGTTCTCCTTGGTTGGTTGTATTTTCTCTTGAGATTGGGTCATATTTTCCTGGTTTTTCATATGTCGAGTAATTTCAGATCGTATCCTGGACATTGTATTATGTTGTGGAGATTCTGGATTCAGTTGTATTTCTCTGAGGAATGTTGAAGTTTTCATCTTAGTAAGCTATTGACTTGGTTGGACAGTAAACTGTCTCTTGGACATTAGTTCAGATGTCAGTTCTGTTTTTTATTTTATCTTTGAGGCTGCCCCCTGTGTGCATGGTTCAAGAGTCAGCCAGACACTTGGAAAGAGTTTATACAGGCAGGCATACCTTGCTTTATTGTGCTTCTCAGATACTGTTTTTTCTTTTTCTTTTCTTTTGGCTGCCCTCTGTGTCTTGTGGGATCTGAGTTCCCCAACCAGGGATTGAACCGGGGCCCTTGGCAGTGAGAGTGCAGAGTCCTAACCACTGGACCGCCAGGGAATTCCCACTGCGTTTTTTACAAATTGAAGGCTTGCAGCATCCCTGCGTTGAGCAAGTCTGTTGGCACCATTTTTTCCAAGAGCATTTGCTCACTTTGTGTCCCTGGGTTATGTTTTGGTAATTCTCATAATATTTCAAATGTTTTCATTTTCACTATATTTGTTATGGTGACCTGTGATCAGTAATCTTTGATGTTACTACTGTAATTGTGTTGGTATTTTTCAGCAATAAAGTATTTTTCAATTAAGGTATGTACATTGTTTTTATAGACATAGTGTTATCGCACACTTAATACACTACAGTATAGTGTAAACGTAACTTTAATATGCACTGGGAAACCAAAACATTTGTGTGACTCACTTTATTGCATTATTTACTTTAGTGCGGTGGTCTGGAACCAAACCCGCAGTATCTCCCAGGTCTGCCTGTACTCAGAAGTTGGGGCTCCTCTGTGGGCTATCTCTATCCTTGGATTCCCTCCTCACTTTCCAGTAGCTGTGGTTGACCTGAAATTGGTCCTCTGGCTTTGCAAGCCAGGAAGACTTAAGGTTTTATATTGGAGTTTTAGCTGCCACTTGATGCTGACTGCAGCCTGTTCTCAGGGTAAAAGCTGTGAGATGGTATTCTCTTCTTTCAGATTTCAGCTCGCTTACTCCAGAAGCTGCCTTCTTTTGTTCACTCTCCAGTGCTTTCAGGTTAAAAAATTTTTTTAAATAAAAAAAATTTTTTTGTGTGTTTTGGTCCAGAGTTAAACTTGTTATCTGCAGGAAGCTTGGGTCCATTTGGAGTTTACTTGACCATATCAGAAACAGAAGCCTTTTTTCTTTCTAACATATGAGAAAGTGAATGCCCAGAGAGGTTAAGCCACTTCCCCGACATCACAGAGCTGGTAAGTAAGTGGTAGAGCGAGGGCCCAGACTCAGGCTGCTGCACCCTATGTCCAAGGCCCCTCCAGAGTATCTGGCTGTGGATTTGTGCCTCGGAGTAGTCTGCCAGTTTGGGCTTAGTTTCATTTTGGCGTGGCAGATGTCTGTCCTGTGAATTGAGCTGCAGCAGCCACAGAGCTGAGCTCAGGAGTTTCTTGGCAGCCTTGGGACAGTTTTGTCCCCTTTCAGTCAGGATCCCTGGATGGGCTCCTTGAAAAGGTTTGGAATCAGTAGGCCATGTTCCAGGCAGAGTTTCGGATAGAAACTTTGCAGCGTCAGTAAGATACCTAATTATTATGTATTTGGCAATTATTTTACCAAAGTAAGCCAGTAGTAAGTTGTGGTTATAGGAGAGGAAGTTCAGAGTTCAGTAAGTTTTTTTTCCTCCTCTCTTTCTGTTTAAAACATAAAAGAGGAAGTGACTGCTCTTATTTTTGTACCAGCCTTGTCACTAATGGATATGGAATAAAATCTTAGCTAAGCTGAGGTCAAGCTTTGAAAGTTTGTCATAAGGATCTCCTATTCTCCTCCGTGGAACTGCTGATATGTTGTTTCCAACTTTTAAACAACCTACAGAGTCACAGAGAAGAATCCTCATAAAATCTTGTGATTTTATGCCCTTTACTTTAGGAACAAGAAAGTCCCCCCCAGGGCTTCCCTGGTGGCGCTGTGGTTGAGAGTCCGCCTGCCGATGCAGGGGCCACGGGTTCGTGCCCCGGTCCGGGAAGATCCCACATGCGGCGGGGCGGCTGGGCCCGTGAGCCGTGGCCACTGAGCCTGCGCTCCGGAGCCTGTGCTCCGCAACGGGAGAGGCCACAGCAGTGAGAGGCCCGCGTACTGAGAAAAAAAAAAATAAAAAAAAAAAAAAAAAAAAAAAAAAAAAAATCCCCTCCAAAATGGTTATTTCCAGTGCTCTTAACCATTCTTTCTGCTCAGCAATCTATGTCACCCTCAGGTACTATGTTTCAAGCCTCTTGCTATATTTCTGGAAGTATCTCCACCTTCAAGATGAAAAAAAAAAAAACTTAGCACCTACTGTATGCCAGATACAGGGGATACAGTGGTAAACAAGACAGAGAAAGTCCTTGCTGCTCATGTAACTTACATTTCCTTGTTTATAAACGAGTAAACAAGGAAAAAAGATCATTATAGATTGTAATAAGTGCTGGGAAAGAGAAAAACTTAGAGACGTCTTAAAGCAGAAACCTATTTTTGAGGGGTGCTGTGATCAAATGGGAAACATAAGGTAGTGCCTTTCTCTCCATTTCCCCACCCTTTAGTCCCTTTAGTGGAGATAGGATAGTTCTTATCCCATGAGGTCTCTTAATGCAAGAAAATGTGGATGAATGCGCTTCCTGTTTTTTTTGGTTGCGCCATGCAGCATGTGGAATCTTAGCTCCCCGACCAGGGATCTAACCCCATGGACCCTGCAGTGGACCCTGCAGTGGAAGTGCGGAGTCTTACCTGGATCACCAGGGAAGTCCCTGAATGCACTTCTTGGGCTGGTCCCTGTGTCTCAGCTGATACCTCTGGGCCGGTCGGTTACCCCCTTCCATTGTCAGAGATCTTACCCTTCACACTTGGCACCCCCTTGGGCTAGATGGAACTGAGTGAAGGTTCTGGAAAGGTAGACTTAAGCCCAGAATATGAAAGGCTCTGGATGTCGTGCTGAAGAATCTGTTTTTTCAACTTTGTCTTCACTCTTCACCCACCTCTTCCAGGGTTCAGAACCTCTGCCTCGCCAGATTGCCCCCAGGCTTTGTGAATTCCTCTTGAATTCTATCCTTTCTGCTTATCCTCCATCCTTAAAGCATCTCCTCTTCTTTTTCACACCTAAGTAGATAAGAGCAGCAGTTGTTAACTCTACTGATAGTAAAGTGCCTGCATTAAAAATGTTAATTATCGCCCCTGGGAAGGGATTAAGCCTGTAGGTCTTTAGGCTATTGGAATAGCAAAAAGCTAGGTGTGCCTTGGCTTCCTGTTTCTCAGAGTAAAGAGAAAGCATCTGGGCAGACAGAAGCCTCAGTCATGTGGTAATAATTATGGCCATATTTATCCCCATAAGCATATCTCTTCTGTTGATTCTGGAGTCATCTAGACCTTGTGACCCACCACGGACGATGCAGTGAGATTGTCTTGCTGTGTTAAAGGAAAACGTTAAATTCATAAGAAATGCATAAGTATAATCTCATTAAGATGAATTAAATATCATAGATAAGGTATTAAAGACCTTTTTGGCTTTTTTGACATTCCAGTCCAGGTCCTCTCTCCCTCCCCCAGAGGGACACCATTGGTGTCTCTTTTTAGAACCTTTTCTTTGTTCATATTTGTATCCATACAGATTATATGGTAGAGTTTATGTGTGTGCATATACGTCTTGCTATACGTCACTCATCATCCTGCAACTTGATTTTTCACTTCACAGTGTTTTGAAGAGCAATCTCTGTTGTTATGCTTTTAACTACATACTCCCTAGTATTCCACAGTATGACCTTTCTCCCATTTTTATGGCCACTCCCTGTTGAGGAACATTTAGATTCTATTTTTTTAGGGGTGGTGTCTATTATAAACAGTACTGCAATAAGCATCCTTGTACATGTCTCACACACATGCATGTGTTTCTCTAGTTACTGAGAAGTAGAATGGCATGGTAATGGGGTACACGATTTGGATTTTAGTAGATACTGCCAAATGTTCTCCAGAGTGACTGGTGTCATTCCCACCAGCAGTGTGTGTTTCTGTTTTACAAATCTTCCTTAAATTATGATATTGCCAAACTTTAACACTTTTGCCAATCTGAGGGGAGAAAAATGACATTTCATTTTAATAGACATTTTCTTGATTACTAGTGAGGTTTCTTTTTACGTATTTCTTGGACAGTTGCATTTCGTCTTCTATAAATGCCCCCCCATTTTTACATTTTCTTGTTGATTTGTAGGAATTTTTACTTTAATCTACTAAACACCAGTCCTTCACTAGTGTTGATTGAAAGAAAATGCACAACTTAAGAGTTGTGAGTTTAAGTTTTATTCAGGGACCTTACTGGGGACTGCAGCCTGGGAGACAGCCTCTTGGCAGCTCTGAGGACCAGCTCTGCAGAGGTAGGGGGAGAAGCCAGTTGTATATATGATTTTTGGCTAGGGAGTAGTTGCTGTCAAGCACACATCTCAGTAAAAGATTACTGTAGTCACAAGGAACAGGTATCTCAAGTTAATGATTTTAGTGCTTTTCTATGTATGGGCAGATGCAAGATTCTGGGGTCATTAAAATTCTTCCTGAGGTACACACCTGACTATCTAAGGGGCCGTTTTTTTCAAGGCTGAGTGCCTCGTCCTGTCTCTCATCCTGAGTTCCTCTCTGGGTGCACTGTTAGCGACTGCAGTGGCTGATGGCTCCATACTTGTAGAACTGGCTGGTGAGCCACATTCTTTGTTTTACACTAGTTATTTGTGTTTGTGTTTGTTCAGGTCTATTTTCATCAAATCCTGACTCCTGTGTCACTCTAATGTCCAGATGAGAGACTCCCTTATCTTGATTTGGCTCTAGAAGTCTAACAAAGTGTTTCCAAGCAATCTATCATTCCCACTTTAAAGGTGAGAAAACTGAGGCTCAGAGAGCTTATGTGATTAACTCAGGGTCATAACTTGTGCAGACAAGGAAGGAAACTTTGAAAGCTTGAGCAGACTTAGAAATAGACCAAACTGAGAATTCCCTGGTGGTCCAGTGGTTAGGACTCAGAGCTTTCACTGCCATGGCCTGGGCTCGATCCCTGGTCGGGGAGCTAAGATCCTGGAGGCCACGGGGTGTGGCCAAAATAAATTAAAAAAAAAAAGAAATAGACCAAACTGCTGTGAGCCACAGGGAGATTATTATCGCTAACCTTTCACTATTACCCAGACACTTCCACTTAGTATCTTCTTCTTTTTCTTTTCGAAATTTTCTGCTATTTCTTTTTTTTTTTTCTTTTTTCTTTTTTTGAAGATGTTAGGGGTAGGAGTTTATTATTTATTTATTTATTTATTTTTGCTGTGTTGGGTCTTCATTTCTGTGCGAGGGCTTTCTCTAGTTGTGGCAAGCGGGGGCCACTCTTCATCGCGGCGCGCGGGCCTCTCACTATCGCGGCCTCTCTTGTTGCGGAGCACAGGCTCCAGACGCGCAGGCTCAGTAGTTGTGGCTCACGGGCCTAGTTGCTCCGTGGCATGTGGGATCCTCCCAGATCAGGGCTCGAACCCGTGTCCCCTGCATTAGCAGGCAGATTCTCAACCACTGCACCACCAGGGAAGCCCTCCACTTAGTATCTTGAGAGAAAAGTCTGTTTAATTATTCATCTCTTTTCCAAGTAATTAGTGACAAGTCCTCCAGCTGGGAGATGGAATAAGCTTTGTTGCTAAAAATGTCCACCACACATAAGACAGGGAATCCAGCTCCAAAAAAGAGTAAATGGAGATCCTGTCCTTGAGGGTCTTTTTTGTGAGGGTCTCCTTGTATACTGACAGCAACCTTTTGCTGAAATGCCCTGTGAACAGAAGGCTGGGGAAACCGATGTTGCCATGGTCCACATCCATTTATCACTTTCAGAAATGACTTTTGTACCTTTTGTTTCTTCAGGTTCTTTAAAAAGAATTGAAAATCCTTTATAGATAGAGGCAAGGTCAGGGAATTTCTACAGGATTTCCAGGGAGCAGTGCGGTGTCCCATATCAAAGAATGGGAAATAAAAATTGAACTCAGACTTATACAACTGGTATAAGCAAGGGTACTGGATATACTGTATGCCAAACGTTGATTTGAAATGCTTGAATATCTATACTTTGGGACATGTACCAGCATTAGTAAGGGTTTCTATTTATTGAGCATTTATTTGGACCTGGCACAGTAATAAGCCATACATGTGAATTATCTCAATATAGTAATCTATGACTTAAAATAGTTTATTGTCCCATTTTATGGAAAATCTGAGGCTCAGTTACTTAACTTTCTCAAGGTCACATACAAATGCCAGAGCCATGATTCCAATTCCAAAATGTATGCTTTTAATTACTATACTAATATTATGATGTCAATTAATATAACCATTTCCTCTCCATTTTCTCTTTAGTTCTGGAACTGGTAAGTGTTTTTCCAGTAAGATTTTCATAAGGTGGTGACATGAGTGGCATAGAGGGACAGTCCCTTAAGTCCTTGCTTAGGAGGGGAGTACATTCATCTCACATGAATAATCACTGGGTTTGTTTTTAGCTGTTTACAGGTCTTGGACTAAACATTTGAATACAGCTGGCCTACCAAGGTCTTTCTAAATTTGGTTTGAGCTGCTCTGAATGAATCTCAGAGGATGGGAAAGGGGAAGGGAATTCATATTTATTGAGCTTCATTCTGAAGTAGGTATTCTCATTTCAAAAATGGAGAAGTGGGCTTCCCTGGTGGCGCAGTGGTTGAGAGTCTGCCTGCCGATGCAGGGGACATGGGTTCGTGCCCCGGTCCGGGAAGATCCCACATGCTGCGGAGCGGCTGGGCCCGTGAGCCATGGCCGCTGAGCCTGCGTGTCTGGAGCCTGTGCTCCGCAACGGGAGAGGCCACAACAGTGAGAGGCCCACGTACTGCCAAAAAAAAAAAATAAAAAAAAATTAAAAAAAATGGAGAAGGAAAAATGAGATGACTTGCGCAGGGTCATTATGGTGGATTATATTATTGAGTCAATTATCTGCTTTCTCCACGTAGGAGGATTATATATCCCCATCCATTGCTATGTGAGGTATAGTATCTACTTACAGGAGGGATGAACTTTCCTGTTCCTGTTGATATGGAGCTTGACCATGTGACACACATTGGCCAGTGGAATTGAGCAGACTTCACATACTGTATATCTAAGCAGAAGCTTTAAGAGCCATTGCATGGTTTGGCCATTACTCTTTTCTCCTCTGCCCCAGGACCAGGCAAGGACTGTTTCTTTGCCTTATATCCTGCCGTATGAAAGACACATGGAGCAAAGCCACAGAGCCACAGACAACTGCAGTGACATGTAGCATGAGCAAGAACTAAACTTTGCATGTCTTAAGCCATGGAATTTTGGGGTTGCTTGTTATTGTAGCCTTACCTAGCCAAAGCTGACTAATACAGTTTTATAGCTACTAACTTGGGTAAGCTGGACTTTGAACCAGGTTGAATTCCATATTCTACCCATGTTCTTCTCCTTATTTCAGTCTTCCCTAATATTCTGCTCTTCATAATATTTTCTCTGTGTGCACTCTGTCTTTTAAAAAATATTTTTTAATGGTCTGCTTTTTCATTTCAACACATTTATTTTAAAGGAAACTTTATCACTATATAAATGGAAAAACAATAACATCATAAAGAACTAGTAACTATAAAATGCATATAATTAAACAATATGAAATTCTAGGAAGGTACTATTGGCTGACAAGGATCTGAATTTGAAACCCCCCCCCCCCCGCTTTGTTCTGAAAGGGAATTTAGCAAATATAGAGTGTTGTTCAAAACATATAAGCACCAAACTGAGCCTTTCTCCTTTGATAGAATCACGAGGATTGAAAAAAAATTGAAAAGGGAACAACCACTACTTATTATAGTTTGCCATGATTGAATGCCACGTCTATATTCCACCTAAAATTCTTTCACATACCGCCAGTGAGTGATATGGGCCTCACATGGGGACTTTCCCTCCCTTTTGTTTATATGTAATAATTGTAAACTTACACAACACAGAAGTGCTATGCCTATGTGACAGGTACTCTCTAATGTGCTTTATATATTTACCCCATTATCAAGTGAGGAAACAGAGGTGGGAGAGGTTAAGCTACTTATCCCAGCTGGTAAGAGGCAGGGTTGGGATTTAAAGCCAGGTGTGTCTGATTCTCACTGCAGAGTTTCAGTGAATGAAGCCACTGGGTGTTGCTGTTTCCTGGTGTCAAGCATCAGCCTGGGGCTGTGGCAGAGCCTCCCTGCAGCAGTGCTGTTGTCAGGACCCTGGCAGGGCTGCCAAGCACAGCCACAAAGCGGCCTCTCATGGGCTGTTTCTGACTGTTCCTACAGTGCTTCTCTCTGTCCGGGCATCACCCTAGGTGTATGAATTAGCTATTTCTTTATTACAGACTACCCGCAAACTGCACAAAAGTGGGCAGTTCTGCTGATGTTGGCTGGGCTCGCTCGTGTGTCTGGGGTCAGCTGGCAGGTTACCTGGAAGCTCTAGGACGGCTTCACGCATGTGTCCAGCACTGGAATGTGTGTTTGTTGGAGCGGAAGAGAGAGAATGGATCCTGTGTGTCTCCCCATCCAGCAGGCTACTCAGGCTTGTTCCTGGGCAGTTGGGCAAGGTTCCACGGCTCTAAGGACGCAAGCATGCAAGGACTCTTGAGAAATGCTTCAGAGTCGGCACACTGTCACTTCTGCTGCTTCCACTGGCCCCGAACCAGCCACAGGCCAGCGCAGATTCCAGAAGCGGGGAGTGGAGGAGAGGAGCTGCAAAGCCACCTTGCGCAGGGCGTGGACACGGGGGGCGGGGCGGGCGAACGAAGACCCGGCCATCTTGGCAGCCTACCGCACTCCTTCTCAGGGCTCTGGAGCAGCCTCGCCTCTCTCTCCGCGTGCCCCGCCCACCGAGGGGTGGAACGGACGTGTGCTCCAGCCACCGTGCCCACTTCTGTTCCTTGAGTTCGCACGCTTCTGCCCACCGCAGTGCCTCTCTGAATCTTCTTAGGATCGTGGCTGCTTCTCATCATCTCCATGTCAGCTCAGTCATTGCCTCTCTGAGAAGCCTTCTCCAACTACCCTACCTAAAAGTATCCCTTTCAATATTCTTATTACATCACCCTCCTATTTTCCCTTTATGGCATCTAGCACCATGTAGAATCATTTGTGTTTCTCCCTCTTCTAGAAAGTAAGCTTTGGGAAAAACAGGGCCCTTGCCTGTCTTATTCTCTGCTAATTTTCTGGCTCCTAGAACAAAAGCTGGCACAGAGTGGGTACCCAACACAGATTGGTCCAAGGGATGCTATATCAGTGCCTGAATGGCTTCCCCACGGCTCTGCTTGTGTCTGAAGGCCCTGGTCCAGCAACCACCTTGATGCAGGAAAGAGTCCTTTGCAGGCCAACTTAGCAAGAAGAGCTGGCAGGCTTCCCGTGACAGTGCCTTCCAGGTGGCTGCTTTCCCCCAAGTCCATGTGGCTTCTCTGTGTCTCAAGCAGGGCTTTTTGGGTCACAAGTGATGGAAATTCACTCAAGCAAACTGAGGCCAAGAGGTGGAATAGTTAATGGTTAAATGCAAGGCCTCTGCGGCTGTACTGTTTGGATTCCAGTTCTGGTTCTGCCACTTCCTAGCTGGGTGCTCTTTGGGGAGTTACTTAAACTCTCTGCACCTCAGGTTCCTCACCTATAAAAAATGGGGGGGTTAAATGGAGGGGTACTATTAGCTGTCTCATAGGGTTTTCAGGAAAATTAAATGAGTTCATATATGTAGAGCACTTACTGTTGAGCAGATGGTAAGCATCTTTGAACGTGAGCCGCTGCCTATGTTGTTACTGTTAGTATTGGAGGTTCTCTTTTGTGATCGAAGGGCAGGAAGTTCAGCCTAGCTTCATGAGTGACTGGATAGAAGAATTGGAAAACCAGCCATCAAGAGCATAGGCAGCTGTGCCCTTTCAGCCTCTCTTTGTCTCCGGGCCCTGGGTTCTTCCTACGCGTCTGCCTTGTTCTCCCTTCTCTGGCTTTCTTGGCTTATGTTTACGCTGGATCAACTGTGTTCTTTCTGCCCATATTCACAGTATTTCCCAACTGGGACAGATAGCATCTCTTAGGTCTAATTCTAAGTTTCTTGGGATAATCTGATGGCCCCTGCTGGGTCGGTTGCCCACACTCAGGCCATTTAGCTGCGTGTGTGTGTGTGCGTGTGTGTGTGTGCGTGTAGGTGGGTATGGATGTGGAAGACACTATACCTGGCATCCCGCCTCTAGGTTTTAGAGAAGTCAGGGATGGGAAGAAACCCAAAAGATGTCAGCTAGAGGCAGCTACTATCAGTACATCTACCTCAAGGCTGCTTTTCTGCCTACCGTTGAGGCTCTCAAGCATATATTCCCACTCAGTCTCATAAAAATCATTATTTTTAAAGTATTCCCCAGCACTCTTAACCTCTAATTACACTAGACTCTGCCTTCTGCCTCTGTAAATCACTTGCTCATTTCCTGATCTTATATTTGGCTGTCATGAATACGGAAATGTCACAGAATCTCTGAATTTCAAGGTTGGATGGGAAAACTGCTCTTCTATGCCTATAACAAATACATACCTACACCCACATATTCATACACTTAACTAAAATAGTATTAGGCTAAACATTCATTTCCACAAGTTTCTGATTTTACCAAAAATGTCAATCTTTCCATGTCAACATATAGGCATTAAAAGGAATGGGCAAAAAAAAAAAAAAAAAAAGAAAAGAAAAGGGAATGGGCAGCATATGTGTGAATTTCATTGTATGTGTGAGCTAAGAGTTCTTGAACCCGTCCTCAAATTTCCAGCTTGTCCATGTACTTTATAAATAATGGATTCTGAAATCCTGTGTAACACTTCAGCAAGAGTCTGCCTATCCCTGAATAGAGATGAACCATGACATCTCATGTTATAATTGGGGTTCACAAATTCAAATTCCTACAGGAGCACAGGCAGATAACTTAATTGCATGAAACGTCCTAGATTTAAGAAATACCTGTATATTAAACCATAAGACTTTTCTTCACTTCTACAAAGAAGTAGTAATTTTTTGGAAACATACCCCCCCCTTTTTTTTAAAATACAGCTTTTATTATGTGGGTACAGAAGAATATATTTTTTTAATTGTACCATAGGGAAAATAACCATCCAAGTATGATGAGAATTGGCAACTGGCAAGTCTTGGTAATGGGGAGACCACAGGGAGGGGTAGGGACAATGGCAAAATAAAGGGAGTGTGCCCCATCTCAAAGGAGTGGCCACTTAGCTCAAGCCAATTGTTGCCAGTATGGCAGCACGGGCCTAGCATTGCCAGATTCCTTTTTTTTTTTTTCAGCAGAGACAGGAAATCAGAATATTTATGGGAAGACTTCTAATTTAGGAGTATTGGTAATTTATTTACTTTTTTAAAACTAAAAAACAATTTCGTAGGCCAAACAATATGTGGGCCACCGATTTGCAATCACTGATGTAGATAATATACTTCAATTTGTCTAAAATCGTTAACTGTTTTTTGGCAGCCCTCTCATACTGCTGACTCACTAGCTTTTTGTCTGATGAAATCCTTAAGTGATTCAAAAATGCTTAATCTAAAACCCTCTTAATCCAACTTGCATTCCTGGACTCGGAAACTGGGTTTCTGGACCTTCTGATTGCTTGTGCTAAATCCATTCTGTCACATGTGTTTAAGATACTACTTCTGTCTTCCGACTCATTTGATCCATTCTTCAAGTCGTATCACGAAAATAGCGAAAGAGACAGGACCGAGGCCCAGCAGCCGAGGTCCCCCTTTAGGAGAGCTCACCAGTGGCCCTGCATATGTTTTGCTTTGCTGGGGCCCAGGGCAGGCTGCCCTGAAATGTGCCTCGATGGCATACTGATTATTTTGAATTAAAGTTACTTAAGAAATGACCAACACAAGAAGGACACTCTGACCCTTCTCTCTGTCTCCCTGAAAGCAGGAAATAAATCTCTCCTGTGAAAGGTACCCTCCCTGCATCTGGAGGTAGAAGACACTCAGTTATATCACCAGAGATGGGGAATTAGGCTGAGAGCCTGAATAAACGAACCTATGACTTCTTTAATTTGCTACCCCAAGCCCAAACTCTTCACTAATTGAGAGTCCAAAACCTAAGTTTCTTTGTCCTGTCAATTCCTTACAAATTTATTATTTCTTTGCCTAAAAAGTATAAAAGCTGCCTGCTTTGGCCACTTCTTAGGTCCCATTTCTGTGAGACCTCAGTGTGCATGAATAGCTGGAACTTCCTTTATTCTGAGGTATAAGTCTAAGGGAAGGGGGATGGAAAAAAGGCTATCCCTTGAAGTTCCTGTCTTGGTTAGGATCCTTGGTTGTGAGTAACATGAACTAACTCTGATTAATTTAAGCAGAAATGAATTTATTAGCAGGATATGAGAGAAATCGGAGACATGAAGGAAAAGATGAAGATGTAGGCTTTGGAAAGTCTTGGACCCAGAGATGTTCTGGGGATCTAGAAAGCAGGACTTTTAATGGTTCATTCCTTCAAGACACCACAAGCAGGATGAATAACTTTGCTCTAGATGCAAAATCTGGGGAGTGAGCTTCTCCTGATTGGCCTACCTGAAGTCACATGACCACCCCAGAATTGCTGACCCCCACCAAGACCCCAGGTAACACTCCTCAAGGGAAAACAAGGAGGAAAACCAAGCGGAGTGGATCTTAGGTGGGTGAACCCCGTGGGTGCTCCCTGGAGACTTCTTTCCTCAGCGTAAAACCACTGTCAACTCTGAGCTCATCACCAGTGGTGTGCCACATGGTCAAAGCTTCTCTCTGAATATTAGGCCCACTCATTCGTCCCATTCAACTCAAGTCAAGAACACTTGTTCTGGGTGGGGTCCTAGTTCTCTTTTACTTCACCTCAGTTTTCAAGCTAAGAATGTGTATAAGTGATAAAGGAAGATGCCTACCTAGCCCATCGGATGGTCCGAGTGTTATTCTAAGTGCCTTAGTGATATCAGCTCATTTAAGGCTGACAGTACTATGAGGTACAGTCAATTCTCGTTACTTGTGGTTGGTATGTCCTATAAAGTTGCAGCAAACGCCGAATTAGTGAATACTGAACTATTGCTCCTAGGGGAAATATGGGGACAGGTTCCTGTGAGCCTCTGGCCATGACATTTTTGTCAACCGATCGATACGTAACATTGTTTTATGTGTGTTTCTGTTTAAAGTCACTTTATTGTTGACTTTTTAACGTTGAACCTGTGGCCAACAGCACCACAACTGAATGAAACTTATCTAACACACGTATTTTCTTCGAAATACACATAACAGCCTTCTTGCCCTCAGGAACACACCCTTTGGGCCTTTTTTAACAGCTAAGTTTCCAACAAAAAGCATAAAAATGCGAAACACGCGGTACTGATTTCCCGCAAAAAGAATACTTGTTTATAATGTGAAAACTGAAACAAGGAGGCAGAGCATAGCCTTGTTCAACCTCAGCTGGGAATGTGTGCGTCGGGTGACTCAAATCTTTCATCACTCTGCATGTGTCTGAGAACGATCATGAAAATACTGTGAGTGTTGATTTTGGGGTTATAAATAAAGTTTAGCAAGTAGGAAAATTTGCAAATATGGAATCTGTGAGTAATGAGTATAGACTTTAATACTGTTTGTCCTGCTTTAGGAATGGAATGGAGATGGAGAGAGGTTAATTAGCTTTCCTCAGGTAATGTAGCCGGGGAGTGTAGAGCAGGGTCTGACTTACTCTGCTTGCAGAGCATGTGTTAAGACAGTGGAGTGTAGTGGTGAGTGCAGTGTGGCCCCTGCGGAGAGCTGGTTTTCATGTTTTGTGGGCACCTAGGAAGCAGAGAATACTGAGGGCCATGGTCTGAAGAAGGATGGGAGGCGGGAGTGGGAAAGTGGTTTCGTAGGGTAAAAGCTTGGGCTGTTTTCATAGCCTGTGATGAGGTGCAACGATACTCAACCCTGAGGTTTTCTGTGTAATTTCTCCTTGAGGTGAATTTCCTACAAACAGATGTCAGAGTAGTCTGAGAAAAGCACTTGTTTGTGGTCTTTTGGATAGCTAAGAGAGAACAGCCTATGGTTCACAGCATAGACTCTGGAGCCACAGCTTCCTGGGTTTGAATCCTGGCTCTGCCATTAACTGTATGACCTTGGGCAAGTTACTTGACCTCTCTGTGCCTCAGTTTTCTCATCTGTAAAATGGGGATAAGAGTGATAACTATCTCATAGAGTCGTTGAGAAGATTAAATGAGGATACATGTATATATATAAAATTTAGAACAATGCTTGGCACAGAACACATGCTGTGAAAGTGTTTACTACTATTTTTATTTGTCCCCAGCTCTGAGAGTCACACTATTAAACATTGTTGTGTGTATCCCCACCCAGTTCAGAAATCACTGTGGAAGCTAGGTCAGCTGGCAGGCTCCTGCGGCTTTTCCACTCTGCTAGAGGGGCTGCCTGACTCACCACCTGTGCTCACGCAGATGACCGCTAAATAGAAGGGCTCTTTCCTCTTAGCTTTAGCTTAACGATAGGGGCTCCCTGGCAGGGGGTGTGGGGAGTATGCTTACCAACCCTCCCATCCCCCCCCCCCAAGCCCCCACGGCCCCTGAGAGAAGCCTGAATGTTGTTTCCTGCCTCCTCTTTCTTACACTCACTTTTGTCCCTGTGATTCTGCGCACCTAATCTTTCATCTCTGGATGGGTCCTCTTACTTTTTTGTGTGTTTTCTCTGCCCTGGTTTGAGTTCCAGATGGTCTGTTTGGGTCTCTGCGGGTGTCCGGGAGCTTCTGCAGGCCTTCCTGAATTACGTAACTGAAGTTTTGTGTTTTCTGTTCCTTGCTGGGCGTTCTTGCTGTGCTATAATTTGACTCTCAGGGTACTAGAATTTTCTTTGGGATCCGCAGTGTTTTCTTGTAAACATTTTTTTCTGCCGTGTTTTCTTCTTAAAGATAAAGCCTTCTCACTGCCGAAGCAATATGTCTTCGTTACGGAGCATTACAAAATACACAGAAAGCAAATAATCTCACCCCTCCCCCAAATGTCAATACCTAGGTATATATCCCTCTCTGTCTCTGTCTCAGTCTCTCTCACACAAACGGGGTCATGATGACATTCGAGACTGCTCGTTTGTCAAGTCAGATTTCATCATTGTTGTTTTCATGTGACTCCGTAGTCTCTATTGCATGGCTTGACCATACTTTATTTAAAAGGTGCCCCAAGATGGTCATGGAGGTGTTTCCATTTCTCACTATTATAAGCACATCCCGTGCCTGCATCCCTAATTAGATCCTCAGAGCAGATTTCTAGGAAGTCTTTAGTAGTGATGCCAATAGGAGTGTTTGCCTCCTCTTGAATTCCCCTGATGCTCATGGGGGCCCAGATCCATGGGTCTCTGTGTCCATCTTCCAAAGGCGAATGTCAAAAAATGGACAGGACAGTTTTTGGGGTTCTATGTTAACTTCTTTTCTTCTGGCTCTTTCCCCAATTTTTGTTCTTTTTTCCTCTCCTTTTAGCTGACTTATGTATAGCTTTCTATTTTGTTCCCTGAGATAGGTGGAAGTTTTATTGTTTTAAAAAATATTAAAAAAATTTAAACTCATGGTAAAAAACATAAAACTTACCATCTGAACCATGTTTAAATGTACAGTACACTTGTGTTAAGCATATTCATGTTATGGTGCAGCAGAGCTCCAGAGCTTTCTCATCTTGCAAATCTGAAACTCTGTCCCCATTGTAAACAGCTCCCCATTAACCCCTCCCGCCAGTCCCTGGAAACCACCATTCTACTTTCTGTTTCTATGATTTTGACTACTCTAGATGTGGCGTATAATGGCATCATACGGTAGTTGTCTTTTTGTGGCTGGCTTATTTCCGTTAGCGTGATGTCCTCAAGGTTCATCCATGTTGTAGCAGGTGTCAGTTTCCTTCCTTTTAAAGGCTAAATAATATTCTGTGTTACGTATACACTACATTTTGCTCATCCATTCATCTGTCGATGGACACTTGGGTTGCTTCCACCTTTTGGCTACTGTGAATTATGCTGCTGTGAACATGGGTGTATGAATATCTCTTTGAGACCCTGCTTTCAGTTCTTTTGGATATTATACCCAGACGTGGCATGGCTGGAGTGGAAGCGTCTCTGGCAGACTGTTCTGGAGACCTGGCTTCTAATTCCTCCACAGCTCCAGCTGGCACAGCCACTTGCTCACTTGGCATTTATTGGGCACCAGCCATGTTCTAGTCGCCAGTCTAGGCTATGGAGCTAGAATGGCTAAGACAGATCCCTGCCCTCACTGAGTTGATATTCCAGCAAGAAGACAGATGATATTCAAGTAAACAAATTGAAAAAACAATGAGTTCAGTGTGTGGTGAATGTCATGAAGAGATTGAACCAGGAGAAGGCAACAGAGTGGTGTGGTGAGTGTCTTCTTTAGGTAGGGAAGACCATCCTGACCAAGTGACATGTGACCTGAGACCCACAAGATAACAAGGAGACAGCCATGCAGAATGGGGCAAAATATTGCTCTGGGCCCTTGGGATGAGCAGTGTCAAGGCCGTGAGGAGGAAACCAGCTCAGCATGATCTTGTATCTGGGTTCTAGTGGGCGTGGATGGAGAAGCAGGTGGGGAGGTGGGCAGGGGCCATATCACATGGGGCCTCTTACGCCGGGATAAGCTTCTGTGCTGAGTGCAGTGGGAGGCCACTGGAGGGTATTACGTAGGGGATGGAAAGGACTGGATTTGTATTTAAAACATCTCCTGTTGGCTGTTGAATGGAGAATAGATTCTTGGTGGCTGGGGTGGAAGTAGAAGATGAGTTAGGAGTCTACTGCAGATATCCAGGTGAGAGATGATGAGAGAGACATGATATGTTTGGAGAGACATTGGCAGATTGGGGAGTTGAAAGGACTTTCTGGATCAGATGTAGGTGGGGGAGGGAAATGAACACAATACTGGATGCCTAGAACTCTTAACATATGACATCTTCTTTGAACTTCATATCAACCTCCTAACATTTTGTAGATCACTGCTGTCCAAGAGGAAAATAACATGAGCCACACAATGTAATGTAAAATTTTCTAAGTAACCACATTAAAAAGTCAAAAGAAACAAGTGAAGTTAATTTTGATTAATGTTTTCTTTAACTCATTATATCCCAAATATTACCATATCAACATGTAATCAATATAAAATGATTAATGGAATATTTAACTTTTTTTAAAGACTACGTCTTCAAATGTTGGTGTGTATTTTACACTTACAGCATGTCTCAATTCAAACTAACCGCATTGCAGGTATTCACTAGCCACATGTTGCTCATGGCTACTGTATTGGCAGCATTTGTAGGTGAGGAAACAGAGGCTCAGAGAGTATAAGTTACTTACTCCAAGTTACAGAATTGGCATTTGGACCCTAACTTGACTCTCACACCCATACTGAGCTTGCGGCACTGTGTCCATCACCAGTGGCTAAGGCCTTCTCGATGTAAGCAAACCTCATCAGAAGTTCCGTAGACTTCCGCCATATAGTATACATGTGGACCCAGGAACTTACGTTTGTCTTATGTTTACATTTTCCTGTACAAAGGAGATCAACCCCAAGTTTCTTCCCTCGGCCCAAGCTCCTCTTTGCAAAGATTACCTCATTAGAAAAATGTGAACATTCTCTTTGCCTTTCTGTTTGAGCACTGCTTCCTGAGGACCCCATCATTCAAGTACCCTTGAACGATGCTCTAGTTGGGGGTGCTGGCCCCTATGGCTAGCAGTTGTTTGGCTTTAGCTCTTTTCTCCCCAGCTGGGTTCCAGGCATCTTCCCAGGTCTGGTTTTTTCTTGAGTGCTCCTACCTCCTACAGCTAACTACAAGAATCTGACTTGCTTTACTCTGCTTTCCCCCTTTTCCTTTAGGGCATCAGGTTCCCCCCTCCCCTCCCACTTTCCATTTTCCTAGCCTGGTTATAGCAGGGCCTGACTAGAGAACTTTAGGCAAGTCCTTTCTCCTTGATGGACTGCTGCGACCTCAGCAGTAAATTGGTCCCCTCTCTTGACTCAGCTTGCCTTCTAGGGCAGATGCTGAATCTGGGTGGCTTTTGAAGTTGCTGAGTTGGTGAGACACTTGGGCTGAGCAGTGGAAAGCACAGCTCGGCTCAGCTAGAGGAAGCTCCGTAAAAGCTGTTTGGGTGGGCCTGGTGGCTTCATGAGTTGGCAGACAAGCCCTCCTCCCCTGGGAGATGATGGGCCCTCATGGGCCATAGCAGGGCCCATGTTTTTGGGGTAGAACATTCAAAGCTATCTTCCCTGCTGCCTTTCTGTATTCTCTTTATCCAGGAAGCTGAATGTTGTTAGCAAGCAAAATGCTGCTCAGTAACTGTTTCCCATTTTAAGTGTGTGCTGGGGCCAGAGCAGGGGAAATCCTCAAAACCCACTGCTTTTGACTCAGGCACCACTGGTTTTGCCATAATGGCCAGTTTGTCCCCCCTGCCTCCACCACCCTAGTCACGTCTGCTTCTTCTCAACCGCAGCCTGTTTGAGTCGTTCCCGTCTTTGTGAGGAGTTATTGCTCCCCACCTGCCAAGAAGGAGCTTCTGTGTGGGGACTGGGTACCAGGCTTGTGGTTCCAAGACGGCTGGAAGGGTTTCACTGGCAAGCATGCAGTATGTTTACATGGGCCTCTGGCCTTCTGCCTGGAAGACTATGACAGCTGTTTTTTTTTTTTTTCTGTTGCAGCTGTTGAGAATGTAAGTGGTGACATAGTTGGATGACCAAGACTGGTGAAATGAATGTGAGACCTGCAGGTGTATGAGTCCTTTTCTACTGGTGGCATGAGTCAAGCTCTTATATTTTCCTAGTTGACATTGTTATTGCCAGTCAACATGACTGGTCATCCATCCACCCACCTATCCATCCATCCATCCAATCTCAAAAATGAGATGATGTTGAAAATAATAATAGAGCCTACCTCATAGTATTGTTATGAGGGTTATATAAGTCAGTATGTGTAAGGTGCTTTCCATAGTACCTGCCTCATAGCAGTGCTGTGTGTTAACGATTACTATTATTACATCTATCCATCCATTTAACTATCATCTTTCATAAGCACTCATGCTCTTCACTAAATATTTCTGGGTTTTGGCTTTACAGACCAATGGTAGGATTGCGCTTTCTGGCTCCCTTGTGGGTGAGTAGGGCCATATGAGTTGTTCTGGACAATGAGTTGTATTCCAAAGTGATTGTATGTCACTTTATGCTGAAGCATTTCATTGCTGGTTCTAGACTCTCCAGAGCAATCTTTGAGTTAAAGGCTTCTCTATCAACCTGATCCTGGAGACATAGAACGTGTCCCTTAGCCGATCTAGCATGACCATGTAGTGTGAGGGGAAGAGAAACCTTTGCCTGTTTGGGGATTGTTTACTACCACAATATAACCCAGCTCTCCTGACTAGTCCTCTCTCACCTCTCATCTATCTGTGTACAATAACACCACAGTCTTTTTACTTCCTTTCCCTTTACTTTATAGCACCTCTTACTAGCTGGCATTTTATTATATGTTTATTCATTTGTTGTTAACTATATACAATGTACTCTCGTCTGTTCACTTCTCTTGTTCTAGTATTTAGAATGGAGCTTTGCACATAGTAGATGCTCAATACATATTCTTTAAATAAGGCAATTAATGAATAGATCTATTTAAGTTTTAGGAAGTTCTACTGGATCCTATATTCTACAGCTCCCTTGAAAATCCCTACTGAGGTAGCTAATATTTGAGAAGGAACACACTGACCTTTCATTCTCCAATTTTATTGCCTGAATTAAGAAAAAAATCCCCAAGATAGATCTCTTTGTCTCTCTGCAAGCCTCCTAATGTCCTTAGTCTATTGCAAGAAGCACCCGGAACGCTATGAGACTGTCCTTGCCCACATCAAGGCTATGTTGTCTTCCTCTGAACCTTGTAGGGGGCTTTGTCCTCTCTGTGACAGCTGTCACCCAGAGCAGAATGTCTTTTAAGCCTAACATATCTTTGGCCACTTCTCTGAAACTAGGAGAAACACTACCCAGGACCCTTAGCTATTTCTGGAAGCAAAATGACCTGTGCCCCACTGAGGACTTAGGAGGCTGGTCACCTCCAGCCACGCTTCCCATCTTTGTAATTCTCATTTATGGGCGGAGAGGCCAGCTCCAGTCCCTGTGTCATCACCTCATTCATACCTGGTCCCTTGTTCTCTTGATCCCTTTGTTGACTCTTTCCACTCTGCCTTCTGGACTTGACTCTGTAGAATGCTTTCCCTTCCTCCTGCCTGGAGAGGATCCTGACTACCTCCTGGGGATGTCATTCCATTCAGGAACAGCAAGCTTTCTGGAGTCAGAAGTTTGCTTTCCTCTTGTTCTTTGTCGTTGCTTCCTGAAGATCCTGCTCTCATTCAGGAGCTCACCTCTAAGCTTCATATTCAATGACCATTCTGCCCTCCTGCTTCTTCCCCTCTTCCATCTATAGACCGCCAGTCTCTCCTCCCATTTATTGAAGACACTGGGACCTGATTCACAATCTTTCTTCCCACAGCAATTCCTACCATAATCTTAGGCTATTTTAATATCCATGAAGGCATATCTAGCTTTATCATTTTTGTACTTCCTTACTTAAATTATCTTCACTCCCTGAGCCCATTTAAGAAACAGAGATGTATAAAGATGTGTGCTGCTATTTGTAGCAGAGAATAATTGTAAATATCGAAACTATCCAATAGGTAAATAAAGTTAAAGCATATGATAGATTATTAGACTGTTACAAAAAATACTTGTTGCCTTCCTTGGAAAAATGGTCATGACACATGGCTAGGTAGGAAAAAATCAGGTTATGAAATAGGATGTTTATTTTTATGTGTATGCTTAGGGAAAAAAACAAAGGGTCATAAGATGTTCTTGTATGGTTTTTTTGTTTTTTTTGTTTTTTTTTTGCGGTACGCGGGGCTCTCACTGTTGTGGCCTCTCCCGTTGCGGAACACAGGCTCTGGACGCGGCACAGGCCCAGCAGCCATGGCTCACGGCCCCAGCTGCTCCGCGGCATGTGGGATCTTCCCGGACTGGGGCACGAACCCGTGTCCCCTGCATCGGCAGGTGGACTCTCAACCACTGCGCCACCGGGGAAGCCCTGTTCTTGTATGTTTTTATATGTGCTTATTGTTGAGTGGTAAGGTTGCGAGTCCTGTTGTTTGCGTATGTGTGTGTATGTGTATGTATGTGTGTGCGTGTGTGTGTGTGTGTATGTTTGCAGGTGCATGCATCTATGATCTCCATTTTTTTCCTTTGAGCATGTGCTAATAAATATATTTTTAAATAATAAAAATCATAACTGAGGGACAGGGGGCTCTCTTGGGTATTTCCTAAGGTACATTGCCCAGTTTCCTGTATTGGGTATGTCTCCAGGAGTTTGTCAGGGTTTATTATTATTATTTTTTCTAGAATCTCCAGTTCAGCAAAAAAGCAGCATGAATTTTTAATTAGAAGAACTGGTCAGTTGTGGTGATTTTAGCTCTAGATCCAGTGCCCAGTTGCAGGGGCCTGTGTAGATGACCTGGGGAGGCTGATGAGCATCTAAGGGAAGCAATTTGTGAATGAGGATGCCACATGTGTGCCCATCACATTGACCCAGGAAAGGAGCTTTCACCCAAGACAGCACAGAAATTTTGCAGGCTCTGACCAGAAGGGAATTTGTCAGTGTTTAGCTTGGCTGGCATCCCACAACCTACCTTCTTGTGCAGTTAGAATCCTTTCCAGTGTAATGTGTGAAAAACCATAGGCCCCCTGCCCACGCGCTCCAAGAGCTGTAACACCAACAGCTTTCAAGTGTGTGCAAATTGGGAGATGGCTGGATCCCATATCTCCTTGTGACATTTGCTGAAACAAATGCCTGTTAGTAAGTGGCATGACTCCCTTGGTCTCGATGATAAAGATGTACCTGTTACTGGGAGCCCCTGAGAGGAGGTCTTTGGTGAGGGCCTCAACATTCCACATTTTAATTGGTGGTAGACAGATGTGTTGGGAAAGCTTACTTTTCCCCGCAACTGTTTCAGTAAGAATGTTGTGAAATAGCACCCCCTTTGCCCTTCTGTGCTTTATGCCCTGGACTTTAAAGGCTGACAACATGGTTGGTTAAAAAAAAAACAAACTCCGTTGCTTCAGGATGCAGTGTTGGCTGATTTGGTGGATTAAATCGTTTTAAGGTCATGAGCTTTAATTCTTACTTCAGTGATTCTCAAACCTTGTTTTGCAAAGCCCAAGAGCTTTTACCTCAAGGGATGAGCATGTTATTTCCAAGACAATGTTATTTCTATTTTATATTAGTAAAAAAATATTAAAACATACATTGTCTTTGTAATGTGATTTATACAGCCAAAGCACTCGGATTTCCATTTATCTGTTCTTCATATGAAGCTGTGTGAGTGAATAGATCGGTGTTTTATTTCTTTTGTTCAACATATATGTATTGAGTACTTGTTGGTATCTAGCACTGAACAAATGAGACAAACATCAGTTCTTATGGGAGCTTAACACAGTCTAAGGGGCTGTATTAGGCCCATTTTGCAGAGGAGGAAAAGATGGCCCAGAGAGGTGAAGTTAATTCTTAGGTTTGATATCAAGTTAGCATCAGAACTAGACTATTATCCAAGTCTTCTGATCTCAGCCTATCATCTGACCCAGGTCCTATCTCCACAACAGCGTGTGAATGGAACCAGCTTATTAGTATGGGGATAAATAAATCATCATCCTTTTAGCAGGATTGGAAATCTACCTCCCTTGGTCACTTAGTCTAGAGGGTGAACTTGGAATGGCTCTGGTGCTTATTCTTGAATTCTAGCGATGGTCTGATGGAGTGTAATGGAAGCCATGCTAAGACCCTGGATGTGCTTCATCTTTGGATACCTCTCCTCCAGCCCCCTGCCTGAATCCTTTCTCTTTCTCCCAAAGGGACTCTGAGAAAATCCAAATGAAGAGTAAATAAAGGGAAAAATAAGAAGGGAACATGACAGGGAGAAGCTGGAAGAGAGAATGAGACTTGAGTAGAAGGAAGAAGCCAGGTAACCTTGCTGGACTTGGACTCAGTAAATTGGCCATGGTGAAGGCCTTTGCCAGCAACATGGTGGCCTGTTCCAGCTCCTTTTCCTTTTGCTTTTCCCAGCTATGCTGACAAGCACCATGCTTAGGGTGCTTTAATAGGGATTATACTAGGAGGATTTTCTGACATCCATGCGTGGATTACCCCTTATCTGATTTCTCAGCAGTGGCCTTTGGTGGGCTCAGAGTGTTCCAGGTTCAGCTCCCAGAGCAGCCCAGTGACTATTTAAAAGCCCTGATTTATGAGCTTCCCTGGTGGCTCAGTGATTAAGAATCTGCCTGCCAATGCAGGGGACATGGGTTTGAGCCCTGGTCCGGGAAGATCCCATATGCTGCGGAGCAACTAAGCCTGTGTGCCACAACTACTGAGCCTGCGCTCTAGAGCCCGCGAGCCACAACTACTGAGCCCCCGTGCCACAACTACTGAGCCCATGTGCCACAACTACTGAAGCCCACGTGTCTAGAGTGCGTGCTCCGCAACAAGAGAAGCCACTGCAATGAGAAGCCTGCGCACCACAATGAAGAGTAGCCCCCGCTCGCCTCAACTAGAGAAAGCCTGCATGTAGCTACGAAGACCCAATGCAGCCAGAAATAAATGAATAAATGAATTAAAAAAAAAAAAAAGCCCTGACTTAGGATCAATGCAGAAAATATGAAGAGTGTAGGAAAAAAAACAAAGGAAAAAAGTCATCATGTTTGAAGACTGGTAGGTAACATTTTTGTCATTCCAGTATTTTTCCATGCATATAAAGACATATACTTATTTTCATTTTTTACAAGAATAGTCTCATACCATAATATTATTTTATAGATTTTATAACCTTCTTTTGCACTAAGAATATTTGCCACCTCAAATTTTGCTATAAAAGATTTTTAATAGCTGCACAGATTTTCATTGAATAAATATTCAATTACCTAAGCAGCCCCTATTATTTAACATTATTTAACCACTGTTATAAATAATATCTTTGTATATTTATCTTTATAGATGGCTACTTCTCAATATTTCCAAAGGATAAGTTCATGTACTAGTTAGTTTTTGCTGCATAACAAATAATCCCACAATTTAGTGGTGTAAAACAACAACTATTCGTTTAGCTCTGCAGGTCTGCCCTTTGGGCCAGGCAGTTCTTTTGGTCTGTGCTGGAATCAGTTAGGCTCGTGCATGCATTTGTAATCAGCTGGTGGATTCCTCTGTATGGTGAGGGTATCATCTTCCAGCTGGCCAGCCTTGTTTACATAGCAGTCACAGAGCTGCAAGAGCAGCAGGAAGTCCCCAGTGCACAAACTATTTTCAAGTTTGTGCTTGTGACAAGTTGGCTTCTGTCCTATAGGCCAAAGCATGTGACATGGCCAAACTCAGAGCTAGTTTCAGAGGGCATTGCCAAAGGGCATGGCTACCAGAGGCATAAAAAAATGGAACCTTTATTGCAGTCAGCCCATCACAGTTCCCAAAATTGGCATTTCTGAGTCAAAGGGTATGGCCATTTTAAAGGCTTTTGTTGCCAGATTGCTCTCCAGAGAGGCTGCAAGTAATTTATACCCTCACCTAGAGTACATGCATTCCAAATTTTCTTGATCACTGGATATAATCATTGCTTTAATTTTCTCACAGAAAAGCACATTGTTGCTTTTGAAAAGTACATGCTCATTGTAAAACACCAAAACAATGTATGACCTTTATTGTTACTGTCTCCCCAGTACTTGATTCATTCTGGTATTATTCTTGTACTATGGTATTGGGTTAAATTTACTTACATTATATATAGGATTTTTGAGCTTATATTCATCAGTGAAATTGGTCTGTAGCTTACTTTTTTTGGTTCGCTATTACGGTCTATCTTCTCTTCTCTCTGTCTTTTCTTTCTTTCTACTTAGAGTCTAAATTGCAAAGTGTTTATAATGTTCTTTAATTTTCTATAGTACCTCCAAATAAGACAACTTTTTGGGCCTAGTGCCCTTTCTTGGAATTACTTATTTGACAAATTTTATAATTGATTCCATGATCATTGTTGATATGCTTTCAAATTTGTTGTGTTCTCCCAGGAATGATTATTTAGTTGAAGTATGGGACTGTATATGTTGTTCTGTAGTGATTTGAAAAATCTCCTTGCCACCTGCAGTTCTGTCTCTTTTCTCAATTTTACTGAGAAGTTCTTATTTTTGATTTTTGAAATTTTTCTTGATGAGTTTTGCCAGAATGTTAGTTTTATTTTCCCTTTCAAATAACCACCCTTTAAATTTATCTTCCAGTTGTTTCCTGATATTTTAATTCCTGTTTTCCTCCTCACTCTTTTCTCAGTTTTATGACTTTTTTCTAGTTTCTTGAGCTAAATGCCCTTATATAATTTTAATATTGTCTACTGATTTGTCAAAGAGTGGATAGTATGCTAGTCTCCCACTATGATAGTGATTTTTAAAAAATATTATTTAATTATTTATTTATGGCTGCGTTGGGTCTTTGCTGCTGTGCACCGGCGTTCTCTAGTTGCGGCGAGTGCGGGCTTCTCATTGCAGTGGCTTCTCTTGTTGCGGAGCACAGGCTCTAGGCGTGCAGGCTTCAGTAGTTGTGGCACGTGGGTTCAGTAGTTGTGGCTCGCGGGCTCTAGAGAGCAGGCTCAGTAGTTGTGGCACACGGGCTTAGTTGCTCCGCGGCATGTGGGATCTTCCTGGACCAGGGCTTGAAACCATGTCCCCTGCATTGGCAGGCAGATTCTTAACCACTGCACCACCAGGGAAGTCCCTGATAGTGATTTTTTAAAACAAATTTTGCTTTATGTATTTTGAATTTATTTGTATGTTGTAGGAGCCAGAGCTTCATGGTTCTCCAGTCTTCACTGTTAAATCCTTCTTGGCTGTTCTTAGCAAATGATGGGCCAGTTTTATATTCTCCTAAAAGCTTGCTGGTAACTTTTTTTTTTTGTTTATGTAAATTAAATGATGTAGTCAATATAATGTGCTTAACATAATGCTGGGCACGTGGAATCCATATCACTATTGGTTTTGTTATTACTGATGTACTTTTTATGAATACAAAACACCTAGCTTTGTCCTGTGTAGTATTTTCATGCTTCAAATTTTCTTTGTCTGATATTAATATTTCTACTCATGGCAGCTTTCTCATTTCTTCATTTTCATTTTATATCATTTTATCTTCAGCAAGTCTCTCGTGAACTGTATATATTTGAATTTTGATCTTTTTTCTCCAAATTATAAATCTTTGTCTTTAAGTGGGATAATTCAACCCGTTCACATATTTGCAAGACAAGGGATTTTGCAAGTTTCTACTTCCCTCTCTCAATCTACTGTCCTGCCTTTGAAGATTTAACAGCCAGAATTTTATGAAAAAATTGGAATGTATTTGATTTCACATGAATTGTTATTGATATTTGCATTATTTCATATGATTCAAGAAGACTTTTTGAGATGTGACTGCTAAAATTTACTTGTTTTATTATTCACCTTTTATTTTGGGGTGATCCATTTCCCTCTTAATGAGTTAATTGATTGATTCATTAATGCAATCAACAGATACTGAACACGTACTATATACAGGCACTATGCTAGGTGCTGGGGAAAACAGTGTGTCATATAGAGCTAGTCTGTGACTTCATCAAACCTCCTTAGAGGATGAGAGAGACAAAAAAGAGTAAACAGGGGCTTCCCTGGTGGCGCAGTGGTTGAGAGTCCACCTGCCAATGCAGGGGGCACGGGTTCGTGTCCCGGTCTGGGAAGATCCCACATGCCGCGGAGCGGCTGGGCCCGTGGGCCGTGGCCGCTGACCCTGCGCGTCCGGAGCCTGTGCTCCGCAAAGGGAGAAGCCACAACAGTGAGAGGCCCGTGTACCGCAAAAAAAAAAGAGTAAACAGAAAAATAGACTGAAAGTTAAAAACAATTATAAAGGAAACAGATAAGGGGCTTGAGGGGAGACTAGTGAGCATGTGTGGGGATACTTGTTTAGCAATGCTGGCACCTTAAGGAAGAGGTGGAATTAGCTGTGTGAATGAAGAGAGGAGGATGGGTGTTCCAGGCATAAGGACCAGCATGTGCATAGGCCCCGAGAGATGAAATAGCCTTATTCTAATGTTGTTTCCATTAAATTCTTTTTTTTTTTTATATTCAACAATTAGCTTTTGAATTAAAGGAATACACAGAGTTAATTTCTTGTAGGTTATCAAATGAAGAGTTGGAGAGGGCATCCACAAGCCAGATGGAGTGTTCATCCATCCATCCATCCATCCATCCATCCATCCATCCAATAACCATTTATTGAGTGCCTACTATGTGCCAGGCTCTGTGCAAGGTGTTGACCATATAAAATATGCACCCCTTAGAGTGTAGAACCTAGTTGTATAAACAGGCTGGAGGGCCCATGAGGATAAACTTTGGTGCTTCTGTTGGAGTGGAATGGACCAGGGGGTGGGGAGGCATGTGCGAGCTCTGCAGAGCCCTGAGCAGGAGGGGGGTGGCGGGAAAGAGCTGAGAGCAACTCCTGCCAGATGGCTTCATTCTTCCCCCGAAGGAAGTGGGGACTTCGTGCTGTGATGTGATACACAAGAACAGCGTTTCCTGTGGGTTTGCAAGGGCATTTTGAATCTAGAGACTACAGCTTGTTGATGTGTGAAAGAATTTTTTTTTTTCTTTTTTAGACTTTGTGAAGGGATAATCAGACTGATTTTATAAGCCTGGAAGAAGGTACTTGGAGTGAATTTAAATACACCCATTGTATTGAGTAGAGCCCTAATCGAATGCAGATATTACCTGTTGAGGGTTCTCCTATGCACCTGCTATTGGTGCATCCATCTGTCACCTGGAAGCTCTTGTTCCTGGAACTGACCAATTTTTCTGCAACTGACCAGATCCTAATACTGGATCCTGTCCGATTTGACCCTAACCTGCATGAGCCTTACTGTCTTCAACTGTAAGATGAGGAGGGGATTGGATTACTTGATCTCTTAAGACCCTGCTTATCTTTATTTATTTATTTTTATTTTTATTCTTTTTTGGCCACTCTGCAGCTTATGGGATCTTAGTTCCCCAACCAGGGACCGAACCCAGGCCCTCAGCAGTGAAAGTGCAGAGTCTTAACCACTGGACGGCCAGGGAGTTCCCAACTGTGCTTATCTTTAAAGTTTGGTCATTTGTTTATTCACTTACCCTCTCTCCCTCCCTCCCTTCCTCCCTCCCTCCCTTCCTTCTTCTCTCCCTCCCTCTGTCCCTTCCTTCCTTCTATTTTTACGTCCATCCAGTATTTAATTGAGTGCCTGCTCTGTGCCAGGCACTGTGCTAGGTGCTAAGAAGAATAGAGTGGGTGGGAATGTGTCTCAAGGTGATCTGTCTTATTTTGGGGGTCAGAGAATCTTTCTTGACAAAGGGAAGTTTAAACAAAAACCAGATGAAGATTGGCAGAAAAGCATTCCAGGCAGAGGGCATAGCCTGTGCAAAGCCCCTGAGATAGGA
>NW_006775554.1:1527347-1530477 GCF_000442215.2 Lipotes vexillifer
AAAGAGTGTGGCAACATTAACAAAATAATAATATAACTACTTTATGAGAACCTACTGTCTGCCAGGCACTATGCAATCCTTAACTGTGTGATCTCGATCAAGCCATTTTACCTCCTTGTGTCTTAACTTGTATATCTGTAAAGTGGGGTGATGATGATTGTACTTAACTTCGTTGGGTTGTTTTGAGGATCCAATGAAGTAATGTCTGTGAAGTTCTTAGCACCATGCCTGGGCCATAGTAAGTGCCCCAAAGACAGTAGTTGTTACTGTTCTTTAATGGAGAGTGTTGGGTGAGAGGCAGTTCTCACTGGAGCTCAGGACTTGTCCTCTGTCCTCTTGATGACCTCTTTGTTGGGGTCACTCTTGGAGTTTCTGCAGAAGAGGAAGTCTGCCACTCGGCGCAGCCAAGCACGTGAAACAACTGCTTCTCCATCTGCTCCCAAGGAAGGAGCGGGTGGAGATGTTGGCCTTCAGGCAGCAGGGACATCAGGGGTTGGCTCTTGGCATTTGTAACATTGGTCGGCATTGCAGAGGGCATGGAAGGTCAGGGATAGTAATTATCAAAGAACAGACAGCTTAGGGCAAACAGCACATTCCATTCCTTATCTATTGGTGAGACCAATACATTCCCCTGTTCTTTCACTGATGGGAAGACATTTCCCCTAAATCTCTCTGCTGAGAACCAGGGCCATTTCCCTGGTTACAGACATCAAATATCAACTTAGTGGTGTAAACAGAATGATGGATGTGCCCTTCTCAGCATTCAGACAGCCCCAGTGCTAAACTCTGTGTGTGTGTGTGTGTGTGTGTGTGTGTGTGTGTGTGTGCGCGCGCGCGCGCACATGTGTAAGTAAAAATTTGGGAAAAGCCTTGTAAATTACTTTTGTTCATTTGTAATTATTTATCCGTAAGAACTCTTGGTACATCATTAAGTATGGAGAGGGAAAGAAATAAAGAAGGCACAGTTATTGTTCCTTGGGTCCCCATCACCTAACTCAGGTGATTTGTCACCAGGGGACAGTTGGTTGTGTCTGGTTTGTCAGAACTGGAGGGTTGCTGCTGGAATCTAGTAAGCAGAGGCCAGGTTATACTGCTAAACATGCTACAATGCACAGGACAGCTTCACAACAAAGAATTGTAGAGTCCAAAACGTCAATGTGCCAGGGTTGAGAAACCCTGATCTCATCCTAGGAAGTACCAATTTTGTAAAACCAATGGAGGGAGGCGGGTATCAGTTATCACCGTTTCTAGGGAATCGTGTGTGTGTGTGTGTGTGTGTGTGTGTGTGTGTGTGTGTATGCATCTGTTGATCTTAATTATATAACTTCCTTTATCTTCTTTTCCTAGGTATTTTTACTTATCTACTATCCATTAAAACAGTTTGTTTTGAATATATAACACAAAGTTTGAAATCGTATAGGTACAACAAAGGTATACAGGAGCAAAAAATCTCCCCTCCACCCCTGTCCCCAAGCCCCCAATTCCTTTCTCTGGAAGGACAGCACTGTTGCTAGTTTCGCATTTATTAGTAAAGAGATATTACGCATATGAATTTTTTTATACCCTTAGCAGAGCCTTATGCACATTGTTTTTTGCTTGTTGCCTTTTTTTACTTGACAATGTATCTTAGAGATCTTAGGGCACACGTAGGGCTGCCTCATTCATTTTAATAGCTGCACAGTGTTCCCTTCTACGGATGTTCCATGTCTCCTGGTCTCCTGGTGATGGGCATTGGGCTATTTCCAGTCTTTTGCCTTAACAAACAAGGCTGTAGTGCATATCCTGGTACCCAACTGTAGACACACATGTGTTAGTACATCTCTAATCCAAAGTCTTGCAAATGGAATTGCTGGCCAAAAAGGCATGTATGTTTTAAACTTGGCCAGAGAGTTCTGATAACAATGGGATCTGACTCTGTGTATACTCTGTGTATACTACTGGGCCCTATTTCTGGTCCTTGACTCTCCCCTTCTCCCGTGGGTTTCTGAGCTGAAAGTGGAACCTCTACCTCTCCCCGCTTTGGAACTGATTTCTCTAATCTATAAGATGAACTTTTTTCCCTAATCAAAATGCAATGCCCAAGGATGGTTTGGAAATGTAAACCGTGTCTGTCATTCTGAGCTTTTGTGATGGTTTGGGGTATAATTTTTCCAAATTGAGCACGGTTCATTCAGCGCAGCAAGAGCCTCTCTCTGCAGCCACTCCATCCTGACCGATCGCACCCACCCCCTTCCCCAGTGGACTTTCTCCTAAGGGTAAGTAGAAGGCATGGGTTCTCTTGGTTAAAAAAAATATTGTTAACTCCACGGGGGCGCCTGCTGTTTGATTGGGAGCGTCGGCATTTAGAGCCTGCTGGCTGCAATCTCGCTATGCAGACTGGAAGTTGTGGGGTGTTTTTATCTGCAGGAAACAGCTAGCAGCGGAAGGGGAGAGAGAGAAGGATAGAAGAGGGAATTAGAAGAGGAGGAAGCCGTGGGAGAGAAATGTCTTTTAAAGACATCTCTGCCCATCTCTTTGGAATGTGAATTAGGAGTGAAATGAGATGTTGTGTCGCTTCTGCCAGACCTGCCCAGGAGTCAGCCTGGTTGGGTTCCCCAGGCTGCAGACTGTTGTCCGAGCTTGCGAGGGTCCCCCACCGACCCTGCCACCCCCGGAGTCTCTCTTGCAGGAATTGGCTGGTAGCAGCACCTGCTCTGAGGTCCCACAGGTTCAAGGGGCCAAAAAGAAACCCTCCAGTGACCGTTTCCCAGCATTGGAGGCCACAGAAGGACGCTGGCCTGCAAATACATTCTCTAAGCTCCTGTCGCTGGTGCAGAAAGATACCTCGGTTGCGTGTGCGTCTCGCTCATTGTATTTCCCAGCTCCTGGAGGGGTACCCGGTACACAGTAGGCGCTCAATAAATATTCATTGAAAAAGGAGAAAACCTGATGGCGAGTAGAGGTCTGAGCCTGTTGGGATTTTTACCCCTGCGGAGAGACCTGATTTTAACTCACAGCCAGTTGATAAATGGCTTTGCAGAGCAGAGGGCGGGCTGCTGTGGGCTGGGTGGGGTGGGGGGTGGGGGCAGTGTGTGTGTGTGTGTGTGTGTGTGTGTGTGTGTGTGTGTGTGTGTGTGTGTGTCTGTGTGTG
>NW_006775554.1:1530566-1535348 GCF_000442215.2 Lipotes vexillifer
ATGGGCGTAGTGTGTGTGTGTGTGTGTGTGTGTGTGTGTGTGTGTGTGTGTGTGTGTGTATCTGTGTGGATGATGTTCTGTCCTTTCTGAAACTTGGACTTCTCTGCTGATGAGGGAGAAGACCTGAGGAGGCAGTGAGAAAATGTTTGCCTCTGCCTTTTTTTAAAAAAAGAACCTTGTTATTTTGGAATACTTTTAGATTTCAGAAAAGTTGCCAAGTTAATACAGAAGAGTGCCTGTATACACCCCTCACGCAGTTTCCCCTGATGCTAATCTTGCATAACTATGGCATATTTGCTGCTGCTATTTTGTAGTTAATCAGAAATCCTTTGAGAATTCACCAGTGACTTCGATTTGGATTTTAATAATAAGAACGACGAAATGACAATAATAGTAGTGGCAGTAGTGGAAGTCAGCAATTAAGACAGTACTTTTTTCAGTGCCGAACACTGTTCTAAGCCTTTTCCCCTGCAGTAACTCATTGTCCTGTGAGGTACAGGCACTACTATAAAGGTACCCATTTTACAGATGGGGAGGCTGAGGCAGAGCAGTTGGACAGACAGCTCACGCAGCTATCTTCTGGCTAGGACTAAAACTGAAGTTGTTTGGCTCTAGACTTCCACTCTCCCCCATTGTTTTCTGCACAATAACAGTAATAGCTGTCATCTTTTGATGAGTATGTGCTCAGGAACTGGACTCGAAGTTTGACAGGTATTATTTCTAAACTCTTCCTCTCACTCAGAGGGTTGTGGTGAAGAGTGCTGATTTTGTTTTCCTGCTTAGGAGAAAGATACAGGGCCCCAAGATTTTGTGAGTAGGGGCAGGAAGAACACCTTAGCTGTGTGTGTGTGTGTGTGTGTGTGTGTGTGTGTGTGTCTGGGAGGGAGAGAGATCTGGTGGGGAGAGAGAGAGAGATTGTTGAGTGAGAGAGGTGGAGTGGGAGAGAGATGGAGATTCTTCTGCTTTCAGTCCTGGTTTTTTCCCTGTGTATTTGTACAGGTCTGTTCTGTACATCTGGCCACTGGTATTGCCAATTCCTTCCTCTCTCATCAGGGGCAAAGATTCTCAAAGCTTGGTCAGAACACGAACAGTCAGAGTGCCTTAATCTGGGGAGTTAAAAAACACAACACTTGAATTCATCAGCAAGCACATGCCTCGGGAGTGTAAGCGGCTAAGTTGTTTCTGCCTTAGATCTTGCAGATAGCTGGCAGGGGAAATCAGTATAAAAGCAAAGTGCAGCCCATGGGTTTAGGTTTGGGAGGAGGAGAAGGCTGAGGGGCCAAGGAGGCGGTGGAAGCGTTCTTGAGGCTGGGGCTGGAGATCATCCTGAACTCATTTTCCACCCAGGGTCTTTGTGGTGTGCAGGTCCCTCTGCCTAGAATACTTTTCAAATGCTGAGCCCTTGCTGTGCAGTCCTAGCTTTCAGTGTCCCCCCAGCTCAGATGGCCCCTCCCCAGACAGGCCTTTGCGGACATGGTGTCTACAATTCCTCCTGCACATTCACTGAATCACGATGTCGAGGATCTGCTTGTCTTGTTTGAGGCTGCGTCTTCTAGTGCCTAGAGCAGTGCTAGGTGCATATTAGGCCCTTGTTACATATTTGTTGACTAAATGAATGGTGGTATATTCCCAGTCCTATCTGTCCTAGAACTCGGCACTTCTGCCGCTAGCTTGTCTGTTTCCTGTGGAGGATCAGATGCCCTTACAAACCGTAAGCCCCACGAGGGCAGGACTGTGTCTATCTTGTTCACCACCCAGTGCCTATGACAGGCCTGGCCTGTGGTGAAGGGTGTGGGCTCTGGGGTCAGATTGTCTGGGTTCAAATCTTCTGCTTATCCGCTGTGTGATCTTCATTAGTTACTGAGCCCCTCTTTGCCTCAATTTCCACATGTGTACAAAAGGGATAATAATAGCATCTGTCTCATGGGTGCTGAGATAATTAAATGAGTTAATATTGGTTAAAATACTTAGAAGAGTGCCTGGCATATAGTGAGTGATTCATAGACATCAGTTATTGTTGTTAGTGCTCAAAATATGTTAGGGACGTGAAGGTTGGGAGATCTTTACATAAAATGCACTTTCCCTCTTTGAGTGATAAAATCTCTCCTAAGAAAGAGGTAAGGACAGATGGAGATGATCTGAGAGGGCCAAAAGATCCTTAAAGCCAGGCTGTTTAAGAAAGGTGACATTTTATTTCTCTCTGTTCTCTTGGAAAAAGCTAGTTTCTGGGTTGCCTGGTGTTTCTTTCCCCCACTGTTTTCTACATTTGTTTCTTTGCATTGGGCTTTTTTTTTTTAAATAGCACAGCTCGGAATCCTGCTTGCTAACTTGCTGCCTGGGTGTGGGACAGAGCAGAGCGCTTCCATTTAGAGAAGCAGCTGGCCCTGGAATGCGGCTGTGGGGCAGCCAGACTGCTCTGAGGGCTGCCCAGGAATGCACTTGGCAGCTTATGTAAAGTTGGGCCTCACATCCATGGAACTTCTCCTCTTTTCTTATTCAGTCATGTCAGGTTAAAATAAATAAATAAATAAAAGCAATACATACACCTGTTTATTACTCCGAACAGTGCAATACGTTTCCATGTACAGGAGCATGAAGGCAATCTCCCTTCTATCCTGGATGCCTCATTCCCCCTCCCTGCACCTCCAAAGTAGGGTTGCCCAGTTAGCAGGATGCCCAGTGAAATCTAAAGTTTGGATAAACAAAGAATAACTTTGTATAAGTATGTCCCCAATATTGCATAGGGCAAACTTTTGATTTGCCCAGTTTGACATCCCAGAGCCTCCCCTGTTATCAGTTTCCTGTGTTTCTTTCTAATAATTTTCCAAGCTTGTGCAACCCACACAGACTTTGATGGACTCACTCCTGGGGGAATCCCCAGCATCCAGAACAGTACCTGGCATGTTATAGGTGCTTAATAAATATTGGTTGAATGAATGACTGAATGCACTCACCCATTTTTCTTTACACAATTGAAAATATAATACCATTTCATATATTGCTTTTCCTCCTGGTATTGCAATCTCATGGGATTGATAGATAGAGCTGCCTCAGTTATTTTTAAGTGTATCATAGTATTCTCTTTGATGAATACTATGGCCTTGACAATGGTCATTGGCATGGTTGACGGTCTCCTGCTATTACAAACAATACGGTAACGAACATTCCTCTCTGTATTTACCTATGTGTGTTGGATACTATACAAGGAGAGATATAGCATTGGGATCACTTGGGCAAAGGGTATGTGCTTTATTTGTTAATTTTTTTAAAAAAAATTATTTATTTATTTTTAGCTGCGTTGCCTCTCTGTTTCTGCGTGCGGGCATTCTCTAGTTGCTGTGAGCAGGGGCTACTCTTCCTTGCAGTGCGCGGGCTTCTCATTGCGGTGGCTTCTCTTGTTGCGGAGCACGGGCTCTAGGCACGTGGGCTCAGTAGTTGTGGCTCACGGGCTCCAGAGCGCAGGCTCAGTAGCTGTGGCGCACGGGCTTAGTTGCTCCGTGGCATGTGGGATTTTCCTGGACCAGGGCTTGAACCCGTTTACCTTGCATTGGCAGGCAGATTCTTAACCACTGCGCCACCAGGGAAGCCCAGGGTATGCGCTTTAAAATGTGGATTGATGCTTCTGAGTTTCTTTCCGTAGCAGATCTGTTTGCACTTGCATCAGACAGCTTCTCCCTAGATCCTTACCAGCACAAAATAGTATCAGATTTTTTCATTTTGCCAACCTGATCAATGGAAAACGGGTATCTCACTTTCTCCTTAATTTGCCTTTGTTTGCTTATGAGAACCTTTTTATCTTTGAAAACTCTTCGTATTTCTCTTTCTGTGAACTAATTGCCTCTTGTGTTTTGCCTGTTTTTTTCCCTACTTTCTTATTGATTTTTAAGAGGTTTTTATTTATTAAAGAACATGTTAGCCTTGACATATGTTTCATATATAATGTGATATAATAGTATAGTATATAAAATTGTTCTTTTAACTTTGAAAAAATTGGTTTATAATGAATTTTTTTTACTCTGTAGATATTTAAACATTCTTAATTAGTCAGATTTATGAATCTTTTCTTTCATGTATTCTACATTTTGTGTCTTGCTTAGAAAGGCCTCCCCCTCAATGAGATTATGGAGCGGTTCTCCCACATTTTCTTTTACTACTTTAACTGTTTTTCTTTTTTGCATTTAAATCTTTAATCCATCTGGCATTTATTTTGGTTTTAGGAGGGAGGTGAGGATCTAGCTTTATTTTCTACCAGATGGCCAGCCAGTTGTCCCAATACCATTTATTGAATAATCCATCGCAAAGAATTGAAATGCCGCCTTTATCATATATTAAATTAGGGAGGAGGGATTTTGTACTCATTTTCTGAGAGCCTCCGGAGTCAGCTAGACAGCAAGGATTTTAGACAGCAAAGACGTGGAACCAAGGCCCGCCTGTTTCAGGTTCAGCCAGAGATACCGTGAGCAGCAGCAGTGGGTTTCCTGGGCGGTGGGAGGGGAAAGTGAGTTCCCAGTGGTGGGAGGGGTTTAGTTAGAGTAAGATTTCTCACTCTCCGCATTACCGGCATTTTGGGCTGAATACGTCTTTATTGGAGGCTGTCCTGTGTATTGTAGGATATTTAGCAGCGTCCCTGACCTCTACCCACTAGATGCCAGTATTTTTTTTTTTTTTTTTTTTTTTTTTTCCGTACGCAGGCGTCTCACTGTCGTGGCCTCTCCTGTTGCGGAGCACAGGCTCCGGACGCGCAGGCTCAGCGGCCATGGCTCACGGGCCCAGCCGCTCCGC
>NW_006775554.1:1535563-1557498 GCF_000442215.2 Lipotes vexillifer
CCGCGCCCCCGCCTCTTGCCCCCCAAAGCCCCTGTTTTTTTTTTTTTTTTTTTTTTTTTTTTGCCGTATGTGGGCTTCTCATCGTTGTGGCCTCTCCCGTTGCAGAGCACAGGCTCCGGACCCGTAGGCCCAGCGGCCATGGCTCACGGGCCCAGCCGCTCTGCGGCATGTGGGATCTTCCCGGACGGGGGCATGAACCCGTGTCCCCTGCATCGGCAGGCGGACTCTCAACCACTGTGCCACCAGGGAAGCCCTAGATGCCAGTATTAATAACCCTTTCCCTGAGTTATGACAATTGAAAACGTCTCCAGGCATACCAAAATGTCTTCGGGGCCCTAGATTGTCTCCAGTTGAGAACCACTGCTTTATCAGACCTGGGTTGAGCAGACTCTTGATTAGATGCACGTCAAGCCCTTTCTTATTCTAAGATTCCGTCTTCCACAATCTCAAGGGTGCCAGACATCTAGGAGCCAGGAAGGGAGATGCCTTTCTATCTCACAGACCAGAGACCCCCAGTTCCCCCCAGGCCCTGCAGAGAATCTCCCAGAAGTCCCTTGGGCCCAGCCTGAGCCTTTCCCCCTGCCAAGTGCACCATCAGGCAAAGGGCCTCACCTGGCCATGCATCCAGGAGCAGTGACTCTGAAACCTGAGGTGGCCGAAGTTTTGTGATTTGAGGGTGTGTCAGTTTACTGTTTTAGGAGTAAAAGGGTCATGTGTTTGGGAGATTGGGGGTGGCAGGTGGGGAGAGAAATTTCATATTGAATAGGCAGGTGTGGGAGTGAGAGGGAAGAGGGAAGAGAGGTGGGTGAAGTCCCTGGGGGGGCCTGGGAGAAGGAAGAAACGCAGAGGGGAACAGTGGCTCCGAAGATTAGCCAGTTAGAGGTGAGGTCTGGATTACTGCTGACAACTGCAGAGGAGGGATGACTGTTATCGTGTGTGGTCGAGATGTAAGAGTGACCTGAAGAAGGGGGTCCCATTGGAGTTTGATGGGCCAGGCAGAGTGTGGGGAGGGCAGCTCCGGCAGGTGAACAGCTTTGCAGAGGCACCTGTGTGGAGCATGTTGCACCAACACACATCCTCCCCAGGTGTGGCTCCAACACGGGATGCAGCTTCTGATGGGAGACAGAGAGCCAGACTCAGGATGCCTTGCTGAGGGGTTTGGGTTTTCTTTTATTTCAAAGCACCCCTCATGTACTCAAAATAGAGAAAACATAGGAGGAAGTTGTGTAACTAGAAGATGATGAAGAACAGCCCACTGTCACCCCCTGCCCCACCAGGGACCACCTGCATTCCTCCTGCATGTCATTAGGGTGCTGTCACCTCACACCACTAGAATATATGTCCCCAGAGGACAGGAGTTTGTTTTGTTTTGTACACAGTGCCTAGAACAGTGCCTGGCATAGAGCTGACTCTTAATACCTATTTGGGGGATGAACAAATCCAGACTGCAAACCTGATGTCGCTTATCCTTTTTACTTCATGGTTCATGATCCACTTTCCGTGTCCGTAGATACCTTTCCGTGACACAAGTCTTTCATGGTGCCGACTCTTTTTTTAAAAAATTTTATTTATTTATTTATTTATTTATTTATTTATTTATTTATGGCTGTGTTGGGTCTTTGTTGCTGTGCACGGGCTTGCTCTAGTTGTGGTGGGCGGGGGCTACTCTTTCGTTGCGGTGTGCGGGCTTCTCATTGCGGTGGCTTCTCTTGTTGTGGAGCACGGGCTCTAGGCGTGCGGTCTTCAGTAGCTGTGGCACGCAGGCTCAGTAGTTTTGGTGCATGGGCTTAGTTGCTCCGTGGCATGTGGGATCTTCCCAGACAAGGGCTCGAACCCGTGTCTCCTGCATTGGCAGGTGGATTCCACTGCGCCACCAGGGAAGCCCCCATGGTGCAGACTCTTGTGCTGTGCCAATGGCCCTATTTTGCTTGACCAAGTCCTCCTGCTCTTTGAGTTTTTTTCCACGTTTCTCTATCACAAATGCCTTAGTCCGTTCGGGCTCCTGTAACAGAATACCACAGGCTGGGTGGTTAAACGACAACAATTTGTTTCTCATAGTTCTGGAGGCTGGAAGTCTGAGATCAGGGTGCCAGTGTGGTGAGGGCTCTCTTGCTGGGTTGCAGACAGCCGTCTTCTCATCATATTCTCACTTGATGAGAGCAGAGAGAGAGGAGGCAACCTCTCTGGGGTCTCTTCTTGTAAGGGTACTAATCTCATTCATGGAATCATGTTAAGGCAGAATGAAACTAACATTGTTTTGTTTTCTTTGTGTTTATGTTTGCGGTTGGCTTCTAGTTATGTTAAGAGATGCTGGTTTTTCATTCTGTTTCCTTTAAAAAATTATTATTATTAAAATTATTAAATTTTATTAAAATTTATAAATATTCATGTAACATAAAATTCCCCATTTTAACCATGTAAAAATGTAAAATTCTGTCATTTTTATATTTACAATGTTGTGCAGTCATCACCACTATCTAAATTCCAGAACATTTTCATCACCCCCGTAGGAAACCTGGACACATTAGCAGTCACTCCCCATTTCTTCCTCCCTATTTCTCCCTCCCCCAGCTACTGGCAACCACTAATCTACTTTTAGTCTCTAGATTTGCCTGTTCTGGACATCTCATATCAATGGAATCATGCAATATGTGGTCCTTTGTGACTGGTTTCTTTCACTTAGCTTAATGTTTTCAAGGTTCATCCATGCTATAGGTGTATCAGTATTCCTTTTTATGGTTGAAAAAATATTGCATCAAAATATATCACATCTTGTTTATCCCTTCATCAACTGATGACATTTGGGTTATGTCCACCTTTTGGCTATGATGACTAATGCTGCTATGAACGTTCACATACAGTTTTTGTGTGAACATGTTTTCAACTCTCTTGGGTATTTACCTAGGAGTGGAATTGCTGGGCCATATGAGTTATGTTCTATGTTTAACTTTTCCAGATGATTTCCATTTTAAAAATGCTTTAAAGAGTAAGTCAATTTAAAGAAAAATATGAATCGTATTGCAAACAGTTTGTGGATATGGCAGATATCAGGACGGTGGGGTATAGTGATGGGAGAGTAACCTGGACTTGACCCCCTCCTCGCACTGTTTCCCACATGTCTCTCCAGCCTTATGTCCTTCCACTCCCTGGAGCCTCAGTGCAGCCAAAGTAGATTTCTAGTTGTCCCTAAAAAGCGCTCCTTCCTCAAAGATGCTGCCTTTTGCCCTGACCTGGGATGTGATCCATCCCTTTGCATCCTCCAGAGAACTAGACTTCTCAGAAGTCACCTGTTGCTTAGAATCTACAGTTTAACCCTTAATTGCATGTTTCCTCTTATTTCTTACTAATGGCTTTGTTGGCGAACCGTTTCCCTCCACTCTAAGCTCTTGACGACAGGGTTGTATTTGAGCGGTCCATTGTTCCCCTCACAGTGCAGCAGCCTTACTTGATAGGTGCTTAATAGATACTTGGTGAGTTGACCTTCCTCGGAGCCTCCCTTCAGCCTGGAACCAGCCCCAGGGTTGGCTCTCGCTCTGTTTGCGTTACTTTTAGCTTGCGGTTTTTCCTTCGGTTAACTTATTTCCAGCTGTTTGGGTGCATTGGCCAGAGGTCCCAGGAGAGAGAGAGGTGGGTGTGTTAGTTAACCTTTTTTGGTTGTAAGAAACAAACCAACTCGAGTCAGCTACCGCTAGAAGGGAAATCTAGCATAAGAATGTAGGGACATTGCTTGGGTCCAAGAGAAAGGTCAGCTGGTTGAAGGGAGGGAACAGAATTGGGAACTGGAAGACTGTTGGGGCCTCCATCTCTCATCTCCACTTCTCCTTATCTGTTTTCACCATTCTCGCCTCCTTGCTTTCCTTGTCTTTTATTCTACGTGTTAGATGGAGGATGACGTCCCATAGCTGCCTGGTGTCCCTCCCCTTGAATCTCAGCCTCCATTCTAAAGTCTCCAAAAGAATCTGATTGTCCCAGCTTAGATCTGGTGGCTGGTGAACTGGGGTGACCGGCGGGGTCATATAACAGCAGTTCTGTGGGGCAGAGAGGCAGTCAAGGTGGGGTCCCTGGAGCTGAGCCCTCGGCGATGTTCATTATTGGGCAAGGAGCAGCTCTGGAGCTGTGAGCCTCAGCTTCTTCCCAAGGCTTTAGGGGAGTCATTTGGGAGTGTGGGAGAAGAGCGGGATGTGACAAAAACAGTTAACGTCAGACTTGCTAACATCGAAAGCTTTAGACAGAGATGTCTTAGGGGAGGGAGAGGCAAGCATGAAGCTGCTCATTGGCTCCCGCTTCTGGGGCATGAAGCTCTTCTCATTTTTCTGGCTCCGTGGGGGAAGGTTTGCAGCATCTCAGAATTCCCGCTCAGGTGATTTTTGGCTTTGTGCACCGGGAATGAGAGGGAATCTTTGTTCCCTGCATCTGGGGGCTATTGCCACTCTTCTGGGTTTCCTTAGCTTAAGTTGTGCCCCTGTTGTGCCACCCTCCTGGGTGCAGAGGTTGGCTCACTCTCCATTCCTGTTGAGGGGCTGAGAGTGCTCCCCAGTACCTGGAAATACACCCAAGCCTTTAAGCTTTAGTTACTTAATCTATACAAGGGGGCAAATATAGCTCACCAGTCGCAGTTGTGGATTTGATAACTGTGGTTCCTACTCTCATTAGCTACTCAGAAGATCCTTGGCACAGGGTCATGGCTCATCATTTTAAAGCTTTGGTTTGAATTGGATGCTTGGCAAGATTTGGAAGTAGCAGAATGGTGTTGTGACCAAGATTATGAGCTCGGGAGTGAGATATGCTTCCAAGTCTAGACACAGCCATATAGCTGGGTATCCTTGGGCAGATTATTTAACTTCTCTATTTTCGTTCTTTAACCTATACATGGGGATGGTACTAGTACCCACCTCACAGAGTGGGCACTTTTGGGGAGGTTTAAACAAGTTAGGACATGTACAGACCTTTGAAGAGTAAGCCTCAACACATGTTGGCCACAACTCTTCTGGCTGGCTGGTTTCACTCATTCAGGTGATGCCTGGCCTCTAGGGGAAGGGGGAGTAGCCTGCCTGTGATGCCGTCTTCGTGGTCCGGTCCAGCTGTGCAGTGGACCGTGCTAGGGATGCCCACCAGGCCTACATTTTCCTCAAGAACCATTTAACAGGAAAGGTTCGGGCCAGGCAAGCCAGATGTTTGGGGTCCTGGTTGCTTCCTTTTCTCAATCTTTATTTACCTTTAACCAAACTGAGGAGAGCCATGAAGCCCCTCTGGGTGGCCCTGCCCTGGCTGTTTTCAGCTTGTTTGCATTGCCTTAGGAAACAGCAGGTGCACTTTGCAGCCTCTTTCCCCACCACTGGCCTGTTAGCCCCAATCTCTGGGGACTCCTTAGACTAATGCAGTTTTAATGAATACACATTACTGTTTACATGGCTGAAATGAGAGCCTGGCTGCATATTTGATGCTGAGGTTTATGGCTCTGCCTTGAAAAATCCTGCCTTCCTCCCTCGGCTTCTGGCCAAGGAGCTCTTTCCTGGCGGCCTTCTGTCATCCCTCCAAATAAGGTATTCCCTGCGAGGTCCTGTGGTGTAGGAACCCCTGCCTTGCCTAGGAAGGAGTGGCATGTGTGTGTAGGACAAAAGCTTAAAGGTGGATTCTTCATTTTAAAGAATTTAAAAATATTAAAAAAAATTCTCCATTAGAAAATGAAGATGTACCAAGAGGAGAAAGTAAAAATCACCTGTAATTCCACTACTCAGGAAAAAACCGACTATTAACATTTTGGTTTATATTTTTGCAGATTTTAATCAACATTTATATGCATTTTAAATGAAAGTTAGAGGGCTTCCCTTGTGGCGTAGTGGTTGAGCGTCCGCCTGCCAATGCAGGGGACGCGGGTTCGTGCCCCGATCCGGGAAGATCCCACATGCCGCGGAGCGGCTGGGCCTGTGAGCCGTGGCCGCTGAGCCTGCACGTCCGGAGCCTGTGCTCCACAACGGGAGAGGCCACAGCAGTGAGAGGCCCGCGTACCGCAAAAAAAATAAAAAATAAATTAAAGTTAGAAACCAAAATTAAAACACATTATTCTGAAATCTGCTTTTCACCCCCCACAATTAACATAATATAACATCTTTCCAAGGCAAGAAATACAGATCAGTGGCATCTTTTATCAGGCATCATTGTCTCCTATTACATGGCTGATCACTTTTCGAGAAAGTTTAAATTAAATTAAATTTCAAATAGTTATATACACTCACAGGTTCAAAATTAAAAATGTGCAATAGGGTTTACCTTGAAAAGTCTCTCCTACCCTTCATCATTGGCCACTCAATTTATCTCCCTATAGCAACCAATATTACCAATCTCTTGTGTATACTTCTGGAAGTAGCCCATAATATACATGCAAATCATATATATTTATTTTCTGTCCCCAAAACACACACATTCAAATGTTAGCTTACCTTGCTTTTTTTTTTTTTTTTGTGGTACGTGGGCCTCTCACTGCTGTGGCCTCTCCCGTAGCAGAGCACAGGCTCCGGACGCACAGGCTCAGCGGCCGTGGCTCACGGGCCCAGCCGCTCCGCGGCATGTGGGATCTTCCCAGACCGGGGCACAAACCCGTGTCCCCTGCATCGGTAGGCGGACTCTCAGCCACTGCGCCACCAGGGAAGCCCAGCTTACCTTGCTTTTTAAACTTTATATTTCGTGGAGTTTGTTCCATATTGGTACATAAAGAATGTCCTTATTCTATTTTATGACTGCATCATGGTCCATGGTACGGATATCCCTGGAGTGTTTTTAAAATTGGTGTGTATTGACTCAGAGAGACCTTTCCTATGGTTTTGGCCAAGTTCATTGTCCATATGGCCTGGCCAGGGGCAGCTAAAGGAAGGATGCCCATTCAGAGATTAGGAGGGACTGCAGGTCCAGATTATGAATGGGATTGGCCTGGACAGATCTGAGTGACAAAGGCAAAGAACAGACCTGGTGAGCTGCATGCCAGGTGGCAGTCACTGGCAAAAGGCCATTTGTGACCTATCTGCCATTCTCCAGATGGACCACACTTGAAACAGAGGCACTGACCTTCATTTATGCTTGGTTGAGAAAATGTTTCACCAGAGGCGCAGAGAGAGGATCAGATGTTTCTTACACTTTCTGGCAAGAGGTTGAGGAGTGTCAGAGGGTAAGTCATCTCATAAAGCTGATTCAGAATGAGAAAGAATTCTGTGTCTGCTTTAGAAACATCCACTTGCCTCCAAATTGAAGGCATGTGATGGACTAATCAAAGCATTTCACATCTGACATCTTTGACTTTCCTGGTGGTCTTACATTGCTATAGCCCAGAATGTTTTGAATAGATTGAGGAAACACTTCAAGTTAGTATGATCAGAGGAAAATACGGGGGTCTCACTGAATGAGGTTTGTTAGCAAGGACAGTGAAAACCTCCTAGAGATGGTGGGGGTCATTTTGTATAAGTAAATGAATCTCATGACTCTCTAAACAGGAGGGATGATTTGACTTGGGAATGGGGCATTTCCCACACTTGGAGGGATGGGAGGGAGCCCACAAGGATGTAAAGGAAACTGGGATGGTGGTGATGGAGAAGCTGAGAGGGTTTCTATGGGAAAACCCAGGGAGTAATGATCTGTCATTGATGAATTAAGCTAGATCCACCAGGAGAGACTTGCTCTATTACTTTCCCCCTGAATTTCAGTCAATTCCACGTGACCAAGTTTTCATTATTGAGTGAAAAAGGAATCAAGTGGAGAATAAAGACTCATTCTTTATTATGTTACCTATTTTGTGAGGGATGGAGTGAAACAGATATCCAACCAAACTTAACCATCAAACAATTAAAATTTACATTCTTAAATAGCATAAATATTTAATATTTGGATTAAATAGGACTCAAAACTATAATTGCAGAGAGGCTATAAATGAAGAAAAATAGAGTGCTATATGAAAAAACTTAGGAGATTAGCCAATACTGTGCTTAGAGAGAAGTTTATAGCCTTAACACTTTTATGATTAAAGATCTGCGTGATGCTGTGGTTTGAACATAATTTGGCTACTCACTTATTCTAATGCACCTGTCATGGCTTGAAAACGTTTCTGGTATACCTCTTTAGGAATTTCATGTCGACCCAGTTTTCTTTATTAAACCTTCTGAGGTGAATATTTTGAATGTGAAACATTCATTTTGTTGTTTAAATTTACACGTGTTTAGAGAGTCATGTAACTATATTATCCATCAAATATATTTCTAAGCCTCACTTAGTTTTTCTTATCACACAAAAGCAACATATCAGCATTGCAGTAATAAGAATATAGGATTGGGCTTCCCTGGTGGCGCAGTGGTTAAGAATCCGCCTGCCAATGCAGGGGACACGGGTTCGAGCCCTGGGCCGGGAGGATCCCACATGCTGCGGAGCAACTACGCCCGTGCGCCACAACTACTGAGCCCACGAGCCACAACTACTGAAGCCCGTGCGCCTAGAGCCTTGCTCCATAACGAGAGAAGCCACCGCAATGAGAAGCACGCGCACCGCAATGAAGAGTAGCTCCCGCTCACCACAACTAGAGAAAGCTGGCACGCAGCAACGAAGACCCAATGCAGACAAAAATAAATAAATAAATAAATAAAATTAAAAAAAAAAAAAAGGATCAAGCAAAAAGAAAAAAAAGGCAGGTAAGAACGTAGATAACCAGAACTTGTGTAGCAGCTGGATGATGTCTTTAAGTACTCAGGTTTCTTTGTTCTTCCTGCTCCACCAGCCTTAGCAGGTAGTTTTCTTTCACATGGTCACAGAATGGCTGCAGAACCTCCCAGCATTCAGTCTATATTCTAGGTGTGCAGAATATGGAATGGCCACAAGTCTTCTCCTGGCAAGGCTTTGTCTTTTTCACTTCAGAAGGGATAATGATACTCTTCCCAGGGAATCCATGTATATCTTTATTGGCCAAGACTGAAGGGAAAGCTGTTAAGTTTTCCCTGAATATTTTTCCTGAATTTCCCTGAATATTTTTATTTGGGAACATTGAACAACATTAAACAACATTGAACAATATCAGGGTTCTGTTAGTGAGAGGGAAGGGGGAGACGGACATGGGGTGTGCGCCGAGCAGATCTGCCACAGGAGGACTCTGCGCCCGCCCGTAGTCTTCATTGATGTGACAAATTTGTTTCCTTCATAGCATTTTCTATACATTGTGGTTTTATAATTATTAATTTTTACCAGAAAAAAATGACTGATTTTTGTCTGTTTTCTTCATTGGACCAAGATCATTTCTGATTTGTAATTGGAGATAATACTTTTGAGTGAATGAATGCACAAAGAGGCTTTCCTGTTTCCGGTTCTATGCAGAATTGGTCTACGTTGGTCCAATATTGACCGTTGAGATGGGTTTTGCAAGAGTTTGGGCATTTCTCTTTTCACCATTTTCAGTCTCTGATTAAAGGAGAAGGGAAGGTTTAGATCTCTAGAAATCTCTTTGTCAGCTTAGATCCCTGGAAGTGGCAGGGGACAGAGGGAGCAGAGATGGAGGGGTACAGACTTATCTTTGTGCTTTCCTTCATCAGTCTCCCTTAAGCCATCCCTCCTTCTCTGCCTCTGCAGCTCAAAGCCGCTGGAGCACGCAGCCCCTCTCATGCCGCCATGATGTTTCTTAGCTGTGCCTCTGTTCCACTCAGCATCTCTCCTCCACCACGTGTGCGGTGTGTGGGGAGCTGCAGGGACTCCTGCGAGATTTCTGAGCCTCATAGTCTTTGGGATTTGGGATGGAGGCTCATTGGGAACAGCAATTTGCTCCCAACAACTTTTCTCCACCCCCCGCCCAACATAAACCCAAACCCCTCTACTGCACGGAGCATCGATGCAGCACTCCCGACGTCCTTTCCGGGTTGTACCATTTTATCATAAAGAGAGAATACTTACTGATTCCCATGATTTTTAAAACTTGTAGTAAAATACCCACAACATAAAATTGACCTTCTTAACCATTTCTAAGTGTAGAGGAGTCTTTTCATCCTGCAGAACTGAAACTATATGCATTAAACAACAACTGTTTATTCCTCTCTCCCCCCAGCCCCTGGCAACCACTAGTCTACTTTCTGTCTCTATGATTTTGATTACTCCAGGTTCCTTATTTGTATTTTGTGGCTGGCTTATTTTATTTAGCACCATGTCTTCAAGGTTCATCCATGTTCTTTCTATTGAATATGTATACCACGATTTGTTTAGCTATTCATTCATTGCTGGACACTTGGATTGCTTCTGAAACCTTTTGGCTATTGTGAATAATATTGTTATGAACATGGATGGACAGATACCTCTTCAAGCTGTGCTTTTATTCTTTTGGCTATATACCCAGAAGTGGAATTGCTGTATCATATGGTAATTCTATTTTCAATTTTTTAAAGGAATCCCCATACTGTTTTCCGTAGTGGCTGCACCGTTTTGCATTCCCATCAACAGCCCATAAGGGTTTCAGTTTCTCCACATCCTCACCAACACTTGTTATTTTCTGGGTTTTTTTCTTGTTTGTTTTTTAAATAAATTTATTTATTTATGTATTTATTTTTGGCTGCGTTGGGTCTTCGTTGCTGCCCACGGGCTTTCTTTAGTTGCGGCGAGCGAGGGCTACTTTTCGTTGAGGTGCACGGGCTTCTTATTGCAGTGGCTTCTCTTGCTGCGGAGCACAGGCTCTAGGTGCGCAGGCTTCAGTAGTTGTGGCATGTGGGCTCAGTAGTTGTGGCTCGTGGGCTCTAGAGCACAGGCTCAGTCGTTGTGGCGCATGGGTTTAGTTGCTCCGCGGCATGTGGGGTCTTCCTGGACCAGGGCTCGAACCCATGTCCCCTGCATTGGCAGGCAGATTCTTAACTACTACACCACCAGGGCAGTCCCTGTTTGTTTGTTTTTTTGGCTGTGCCGTGTGGCATGCGGGACCTTAGTTCCCTGACCAGGGATCAAACCCATGCCCTCTGCAGAGTTAACCACTGGACCGCCAGGGAAGTCCCTGTTTTTTTTTTGTTTTTTTTGTTTTTTTTTTTTGATAGTATCCATTTTAATGGATGTGAGGTGGTATCTCATTGTGGTTTTGATTTGCATTTCCCTACTGATGAGTGATGTTGAACGTCTTATCATCTTTGGAGAAATGTCTGTTCAAGTCGATTTCCATGACTTTGCATTATCACATCTGTATTGTTTCAGGCAAGTCAACTAGAGTAACCTCTGGCATTTAGACCGATTTTGTGGTTTTCTGCAAATAAATTCTGCCCCCAAATAACATCCTACTTTCTGGAAGCAGTCAGCACGAGCACAGTGCTGAAGATAACTTTTTTAAAAAAGGAAATTCATAAAAGTATCATGCATCTTCCTTTTTTGACACTAATGGAACAATTTAATATAATTTCAGAGGGAAGCAGAGCTGCTGGAAAGGCTTGTGTGATGAGGGAAGGTTACCCAGCTCCGCTGTCAGGTGACATGTGGGAGCAGAGAGTAGTGTTCTCTGCAGTCTCTAAGGGAGAGGAGTGGGTGAGACAGCCCATTGCAGGCCCCCCAGCGCTTGGAGCAGAGTCTGGGGAAGGGGGATGGAAGAGGGGAAAGGCAATCCTTCAAAAGTCCTGCAGAGTTGGGTGGAAATGTTGTTTCATCCTACAGATTCTACTTCCTTCTAAGTACAGGGTAATGGAAACAGTGTGCCCTGGTGGTATGGTGGTTAAGAAAACTGCTCTTGGACTTTGAGCCTTTCTAGGCCTCAGTTTCCTCATCTTTCAAATGGGGACATTAATATGACCCACCTCCTAGGGGTTGTGATTCGGTTTAAACAAGAAAAGGTGGGTAAAGTGCTGGCACCTAGTGAGTGATTAAGTAAGTTATTATGAAGGTGCTAGAGACTTAAATCCTTGCCCTTGGAAATCCGCTGGTCTAATGAAGAGACAGCCTCGTTCCTACAAAACTGTAGCATCAGGGAGGCTTCCAGGGCCAAATGATCTCGGAGTCTAGCTTTCAGGATGATAGATTTAATTTAATTCAGTAATGGGGGGCGTGGAAAGAAGGAGAAGGGGGTTCTAGGCAGAGGGAATAGCGTATGCAAGGGCACAGGAGGATTCAGTTTGGCTTGGCTGGCACAGAGCATCTGTCCTTGTATATTTATAAGGTGGGGATGTGGTTAGGGAAAAGGAAGGCAGGAACCTCATTATAAGTGGCTCATATGTCCAACGGAAGAGTGTAGATTTTATTCTGAGGGTACAGATGTCTTTTTTTTTAAATAAAGTATTCCATGATTAGATTTGCCTTTTAGATACCACTGTGGCTGCAGTTGAAAGGTGAGTTTCCAGGTGGCAAGGCTGGAGGAGGGGACTTGGTGGGAGGAGGCAGGTGTAGTGATTTAGGCTGGACTTGAGGATGCCTGGGTTGCAATGAGGAAGGAGAGGTGGATGGAGGCTTGGAGGGATATTTAGGGAGTGTTGTTGAGAGACCTTGGTGATTGACTGGGAGTGAGAGGAGTCAGGGGCGGCTCCCAGGCTTCCGGCTTGGGTATGGGGTGGGTTGGCGGTGCAGTTCACAGAGATGGGGACCCCGGGAAGAGGGCCATGTTTCGAAGGAGCTTGGAGTTTCCCTTGTAGATGCCTAGTTGATGTCCAAGTGGCACAGATCAGTTGGCATGTGATCTTCAGACCTGGGGCTTTGGGCCTCGATCTGGGCTCAAGACAGAGAGTTGGGACCCAGTTGCCTACCAATGGTAATTGCAGTCATGGAGTGTGATGAGCTTTCCCCAAGAGCTCATGTCGACTCTGGCGAGAGGAGAAGCGGGCCCCAGGCGGGAGACACTGGCTTTGGAAATACTGTTGAAATGAAAGCACTTACAGAGTTATTTCAGCAGACATTTATTGAGCAAGAGCTTGTGCAAGGCACAGAGGCACGTATGTTGTAGGGGGGCCTCTGATGGATGGAGCTCGGCATCGTGAAAGGAAGTGATCGCTATTAGGGGCAAAGAGCTTTCTATAGATGACCATAGTGTGCAAGAGACGGTGATAAGGACTGGCAGCAAGGTAGAAGAAGAGGGCAGTGGGCAATATAGGCTGGAAAACACACTTCTGTACGGGGACTGGAGGGCTTCCTGGAGAAGGTGCCTTTTTTTTTTTTTTTTGCTGTACGCGGGCCTCTCACTGTTGTGGCCTCCCCTGTTGCGGAGCACAGGCTCCGGACGCACAGGCTCAGCGGTCATGGCTCACGGGCCCAGCTGCTCCGCGGCATGTGGGATCTTCCCGGACCGGGACACGAACCCGTGTCTCCTGTATCGGCAGGTGGACTCTCAACCACTGCGCCACCAGGGAAGCCCGGTGACTTTCTTTTTAACCTGGAAAAATAACCTCGATACATGATTTTAATTTTGTACTCTGGCCTGGCATTGGATATGAATAATAGAGTAGTTGCTCTTTTCTCATAAGCAAAAAGTAAGAAGTTGCCTTTTGTATTAAACTTTTGTTTAAGGAGATCTTTTGTCAGGTGGAGCTGGAGTTTTGGAATGGAGAACTGGGGAGGACAGGTGAGTGAGCGGGCGCTGCATGAGAGAGAGAAAGCGTGAGGGATGTTTTCAGGATACGTGCGTGAGTCCCTTCTCATGGCAGGAATCCAGGTGGCTGAAAAGCATTTTGGGAAATCATAATAGAAAATCGTAGGAAGGTTTGCTGCAGAGTTTGGGGTCCATCATGGAGGCAGGGGGGAGCTATTGAGTAATTAGAAACTAGAGGCCGATGTGGCCTCCAGAACACACTGGCTAAAAGTGTGAACTTTGAATCAGACAGAACTGGGGTTGCATTTAAACTCTTTTGCTTCCTAGCTGTGTGGTCTTGGGCAGTGTATTTACCTCTCTGAGCCTCGGTTTTCTCATCTGTCAAACAGGAATGAAATACCTCAGAGGAGGTTGTGAGGAATGAAGTAAAATAACATATAGAAAGCAGTCGGCAGTGTCTGGAATACAGCAGTCCCTCAACACATGTTACCGTAATAACACTTTATACATGATCATACCCACAAAAGCACGGAGGCTGTCCTCTTAACTTATATACTTTGGTAGCCTCAGGGCCTAGGATTGTGTCTGGCATATAATAGATGCTCAACAAATATTTCTTGGATAAAAGATCAATTACGCCAGTTTTGTTTTGGAAGGGATTTTATTTTATGTAGGAAAATACTTTGATACTTTGATAAAGCCTTCGGGAGAAGGTGAAATTCCCTTTCTTCTGGTGCCTGGGTTTCAGAGAGGAGAGGTCGACCTTTCTGCAGAATAGACGGGGAAGGTTTTGGGGGTTCCTGAGCCCATGGGGAGGGAGACAGTGAGGAGGGGAACTGGTGAGGGGGTAGGAGACAGTGTCTTGTGAAATGTGACTCCCCACATGCAACCCCCTAAAAACCTTCTGTAATGTTTTACATCTGTAATGATTCTATCTGCCATCTGCTGTGGTTGATATGGGATTTGTAGAGATTCATGTGACTACCAGACCTCCTAGTAACTCTGCTTCCGCAGAAAGGCAGCTGTCTCCCTGCCAGCTGGTGTCTTCTGGATGTGGGAAGCTTGCATCTGGGTGAGGAGAACAGCTTGAGGAAAGATGGCAGGAAGCGTGTGGGGAGGGATAATGATGGGCCCGCGAGGCAGCCTCACTTTGTGTGGATGGGCAGGTGCTCAAGGTGGATGTTTTTTTTTCCACCTGAGTTTATGGAGTTGCTCTTTTGAAGAACATTTAAATGACTTGTCTGCAGATTCTAGGAAAGAACTTAAATGTGGTTTTCAGTGTCTGTCTTTCTAGATTTCTTCCTTCTAACTTATTGTGGTTGTTATGTCTCCAGACAAAGAGCATTTGGTACTTATTATGGGCTTCATAGGGTTGTTATGAATTAATACATACAAAGCTCTTAGTGCAGGACCCGAAACATAGATGGCATTTTATATTATTATTAATGTTATTATTGTTATTAATTGCAAGCATTAAGCCCTGCGTCCACTTAATGCATGCAACAACATTGTGTGGTCAGTTCTATTACGGTGTCAATGTTAGAGACACACCTTGACAATATTGTGGTCGTACCTTGTGACTGAACAGATGCGTGGTCATGTTTGAAGGAATCTGAAGCTCCCGGAGGTTGGTGACTTACTCAGGATCACTCACGAAGCAAGTGGCAGAGCTGATTGCCATGGTAACCATTTCCAAGCATCAGTGCGCCAGGATGGACTTGAGGATTCCCAGTCTGGTATTGGCTGGCCCCCCAGAACACTGGGAGTGTCTGGTCAGAGAAGTAAAGGAAGCCAGTAATTCCTGAACAGTGCCTGCCATGGGTTGGTGAAGACGCCCTCAAAGACCTTTCTGTCCACTCTCACCTCACTGTCCAAGCGTTTTATCTTTCATTCCTCTGATACTCCCCACAGCCCCAGGAACTAACCAAGGGAGAGTTTTCTTTATCAGCTATGGGAAGGGGGCCATGATTGTCTCGAGGTCCTGGAGCTAATGGTGGGACCGGAACCAGACTTCAGTTTCCATGTTTCCAAATTCAGTTCTGTTCTTTCAGTAGACCACGAGGCCCCCAGACGAGACAGATGGCAGACAGCTATAGGAGTTTAAAATAGACCGAGCTCACTTCTGAGGTAGACATGTGCGTGGAGAGTGAGCTGGAAGACAGGGACCCCTGTGTGGGAAAGCATTTTGGCAGAAAGGGGCCCAGAGTGGAGCGTTGAACGTGAGGGTGAGTGTAGTTAGGTGGGTGTGAGAGTGTGAGAAGGGCCTTGGGCGGGAGCCAACGTGAGACAGAGCAGGGAGGAGGGAAGACAGAGGGTGGCTGCCGGGCGAAGTGTGGTGAGCATTTGTATGGCTTCCTCCCTCCTCTCCAGCTGTGCCCACCAGCTGTGCTCCCGAGAGATGGGAGAGTCAGGTGGTCGTACTGGGATGACTGCTGTTTTCTCCTTCCCATCCTTCTGGCCTGCTGGGTCTTAGAGGCTGATGTCCCAGGAGAAGGGTGAATTTCCTGCAAAGAGAGCTCGTACAGACCCCTTTAGGGTGACTTTGAGGTCTGTGCATTCCCTACTTTTTGGCAAACAGCCCCCAAGGGGTGGCCCCTGGCATCTGCCTTTGAACCATGTGACTGGGATTCCTACCCATTGCTGATGGACCAGGTATGGCTTCACCTGATTCTTTCTCTGGGACTTGGACTTTGCATTGAGAGACGTCAGCTAGCCTCTGTCAACGCCAGACTGGAAGGCTGTGGGGTCTCAGGGACTGTGCGATGTGTACCGAAAAGCAAACAAAGCCTCACTGCTTCTGGAGCAGGCTCAGAGGTTGTGTGGACAGAGAGGTGGAAGTGGCTGCCTTGCTTCTTGACCATCCTGCATTGAAGCCAGACTACCGTCGCTGCCCCTGGTTTCTGTGAGTTACTTTGTCTCCTTATAACAAAACTTCTTTCTTTGTTTGAACTAGTTTTAGTGGGATTCTGACACTTGTAATCCTAAGTGCCCTGAGGAAGAGGCTGACAAGATGAAGGTGGAAAACTTGTCCATAAAGGGAATGGGGTTATTGGAATCTCTCTGGAGGGCACATTTTGGAAATTATTAGAGTGCATTTCTGTTGGAGGGGGTCTTGTAGGTATCTGGGGATTGAAAAGTGGGAACAGATGCTATAGCAGATGATGTTGGTCCATCCAACAGCCATTCCCCAGTCGTTCCTGGTTTTGTTTAGTGAAAATGTGCCCAAGGGACAAAGTATGAGTGATGCAAGATAGTTCTATTTCCGCTCTCAGTGATTGGTCTAGAGGTGGGCATGGGACCCAGTTTTGGCCAGTGTAAAAGAGAAAAGAACTCTTTTTTTTGTTTCAGCCCTTCTTCCCGCCTTGGAGGTTGTCAAATATGAAAGCAATGGTTGGAGCCATGGCAACCACCTTGTGACTATAAATGGATCCTTAGAATTGCAGTGCTGAGAGCCTTGAACCACTCACAGCCCCAGAAACCTCCTGCTTTAAGTGTTTTCTGTATGTGATATATATATATATATATTTTGCGGTACGCGGGCCTCTCACTGTTATGGCCTCTCCCGTTGTGGAGCACAGGCTCCGGACGCGCAGGCTCAGCGGCCATGGCTCACGGGCCCAGCCGCTCCGCGGCATGTGGGATCTTCCCGGACCGGGGCAGGAACCCGTGTCCCCTGCATCGGCAGGCGGACTCTCAACCACTGCGCCACCAGGGAAGCCCTATGTGATATATTTTTTAAAATTTTTATTTATTTATTTATTTATTTATTTTTGGCTGTGTTGGGTCTTCATTGCTGTGCGTGGGCTTTCTCTAGTTGCGGCGAGAGGGGGCTACTCTTCGTTGCCGTGCGTGGGTTTCTCATTGCGGTGGCTTCCCTTGTTGGAGAGCACGGGCTCTAGGCGTGCGGGCTTCAGTATTTGTGGCATGTGGGCTCTGTGGTTGTGGCTCGCGGGCTCTATAGTGCAGGCTCAGTAGTTGTGGCGCACGGGCTTAGTTGCTCCGCGGCATGTGGGATCTTCCCGGACCAGGGCTTGACCCCGTGTCCCCTGCATTGGCAGGCGGATTCTTAACCACTGTGCCACCAGGGAAGCCCTGTGTGTGATATTTTTTGATAAGCCCCTTTTGTTTAAGCAGCATTTACTTGGCTGTTATGTTAATTGAGGCCCAGAGCATCTTAATTGATACAGTTACGCTTCATGATTTGGAGATCTGGGAGGAAAACAATGTGAAAGAGCATGTACAGTAATCTTTTTAAGCAGAAAATTAATGCTTTCCCACATGAAGACCTTTAGGTCTGGTATTAAAGGCTGGTTTGTAAAGCCCTGACTTTGAGAGTTGTGTGAACTGATACCTGTCCATCAACCCATCCATACATCATGCATGCATGCACGCAGGCATCCATTCATCTGTCCACCTCTCTATCTGACCTTCTTTTTATGAAACTTTCCCTTTGAACAATGGAGGATTTCCTTCCTGACCTTGCTTGATTCTGTCTGTTGTCATTTTGGTATAAATGTTTTTCTTTCTCCAATTAAGTCACATTTAGAGAAATGAGATTAGGTGGTCATAGCAGGGTGTGAAGGAGATTCTGCTGCAGCCTGTCTAGGGACACGTTGTCTTGCAGAATGTCTGGAATTTTAAGAGAAATGTTGATTTTTAGATGTTGGGGGAAAAGTGTTTATTCTGTTTTTAGGATATTAAAAACTCCCACTTCCCCTTATTTCACTCCCTGTGGCTTCCTCAAGGACATTCAAGCACTGTCAGCTTTAGGTGTGGCTCTGTTGGCTGGAAAGCGCCAGGGTATGCCTGCAGAAAAATGGTGTGGGATTGCCTCAGGAGTGCTTCCTTCAGGGAGTAATTACTATTTTCATAGTAATTTTAAGGGGAAGATATTCTTTAATTTTTTTTTTTTTGTGGTGTGCGGGCCTCTCACTGTTGTGGCCTCTCCCGTTGGGGAGCACAGGCTCCGGACGCGCAGGCCCAGCGGCCATGGCTCACGGGCCCAGCCGCTCCGTGGCATGTGGGATCTTTCCGGACCGGGGCACGAACCCACGTCCCCTGCATCGGCAGGCGGACTCCCAACCGCTGCGCCACCAGGGAAGCCCTTAATTTTTGATTCTTAGGAATTGTGCTTGCTCAGGTAGGTGCACTGGCTTTTGTTACAAAAATCAATTCCATAAAATATTTTCTGTTTATAAAATTTTTACCCATCTTGGACTCTTGTCCACTTCAGGTTAGAATGGAACGTGTTTGAATGTGTGCCTACCCCCTCTCGGCCTGGCTGTTACTGGAGTGGGGGTGAAGGGGGTCCTTGAGGCTGGGATGCCAGCACTGGTAACATGTCCAGTGATTTCTGATTCAGGTCCTTGGGGTTGTAAGTCCTTCGGGAGGAAAGAGAAGGGGGAAGAAACCCAGGGTGATAGGAATGTGAACCACACACTCAGGAATAACCGAATGTGATTTCATTTAGAAAACAGAGTTCTTCTTGAGCAAAGTGGGCTTTTCTTTTTTGAACCTGGCCTTTGCTAATGCTTGAGTCCTTGCTTGAGTGCAGTGATGGCTGGGTAATAGGATGTTGTTTTGGGCAGCAGGAACATCTGGAACCGCTGGTCACAAACCTGGCTGAACACCGGTCACCTGGAGGACGTGTTCGTACATACAGATTTGGAACCTCACCTCAGATCTGCCCAGTCAGGAGGCTGTCACCGTGGTTGTGTGTTAGGTTTACCTAGGGAGCTTTTAAAAGTCCCAGTGCCCTGGCCCTCCTCGAACCTCTTAAATCAGAATATCTGGGGGTGGGGCTGGAGCAGTAGCCTTTACTGAAGGTTCCCCAGGTGACTAAAAGGGGCAGCCAGGTTTGAGAGCCACTGGGCGAGATGATCTGTACTTTTTATAAAGCCTGATGCAGTCCATCTTTTGAGCATCACTGATTGGACCATAGCCACTTACCAGTATAGACAAGGCAGGCTCACCCCACCTTCATGACTGTAGCAAACTGCTTACTAATGGGCACATTGAAGAAACAGCAAACCACAGGAACCCAAAAGGAATATAAAATGATACTTATATCACATCAGCCTTGGGCACCCATATCCCTTCTCCACATCAAAAATCTCTTAAGTTAGGGCTTCCCTGGTGGCGCAGTGGTTGAGAGTCCGCCTGCCGATGCAGGGGACACGGGTTTGTGCCCCGGTCCGGGAAGATCCCACATGCCGCGGAGCGGCTGGGCCCGTGAGCCATGGCCGCTGAGCTTGCGCGTTCGGAGCCTGTGCTCTGCAACAGGAGAGGCCACAACAGTGAGAAGCCCGCGTAATGCAAAAAAAAAAAAAAAAATCTCTTAAGTTAAAAAAATAGACTTTTTTAAAATGTAATTTTTGGATAATATATTTACATGGTTCAAAAAATACAAGAGAGTGTGCAGTTTTAAAGTCTCTCATTCATGTCTGTCCTCCATCCCCCCCTTCTTTGGGTATCCTTCCAGAAGTTTTTTCTTCTACTCCCTTGTTTTCACAGGAAAAGATGGCATACTATGACCCATATCCTCCACTTTGCTCTTTCTGCTAATATTTGGTTAGTATGCTCCAGTATGCTGGAATGGCTGGCCTTTGTTCTGATTGGTTGGGTATCCTCACTGATTGGCAGGGGCTCATGCCATGCCAGCCTTTACATATTTGAATTAGTCCCACCTACCTCCCCAATCTTGCATCTTGGAGAACTTTCTATATCAGTACAAAGAGAGGTTCCTTAAACTTAAAAAAATTAGATACCAGGCTTTCCATTGTATGGATGATTCATAATTTATTTAACCAGCCCTGTGGTGGTGGACTTTAGCTTATTTCCAATTTGGGGCTATTACAAACAATGCCATTAAGAATAATGTGGTAGGGGCTTCCCTGGTGGTGCAGTGGTTGAGAATCTGCCTGCTAATGCAGGGGACACGGGTTCGAGCCCTGGTCTGGGAGGATCCCACATGCCACGGAGCAACTAGGCCCGTGAGCCACAGCTACTGAGCCTGCGCGTCTGGAGCCTGTGCTCGGCAACAAGAGAGGCCGTGACAGTGAGAGGCCCACGCACCGCGATGAAGAGTGGCCCCCGCTTGCCACAACTAGAGAAAGCCCTCGCACAGAAACGAAGACCCAACACAAAAAAAAAAAAAAAAAAAAAAAAAGAATAATGTGGTAAATGTACCATTTCAGATGTGTAGAAATTCATCAGTAGAATTCCTCTCTGTATTGGTGAAAGGGCAGTTGCTGGAGTCGAACTAGCAATGAAGAATTTTGAGAAGGTATCACGTTATCCAGTGTTGCTGTGCCAGGCAGCTCTGCTTCAGAATTGTAGTAGGTGAAGAGTTATATTTGCTTCTTTCCATTGTCTCTGAAGAACTATCAGAAAGGGGCAGGTGATGCACAGCACAGGGAGATCAGCTCGGTGCTCTGTGACCACCTAGAGGGGTGGGATAGGGAGGATGAAGGGAGACGCAAGAGGGAGGAGATATGGGGATATATGTATACATATAGCTGATTCACCTTATTTTAAAGCAGAAACTAACACACCACTGTAAAGCAATTATACTCCAATAAAGATGTTAAAAAAAAAAGTCCAGCAAGGCAAAAAAACAAAACAAAAGAAAACTTTGTTGCTAAAAAGGCTAAAAAAAAAAAAGAAGGGACAGCTGAAAATTTCCCATCTGGTGGTTTTAGAGGAGATGCTTCTGGTGCTTCAATTCTCCAAGGCCTGTTCTTGGACCATCGGCATGCATCCCCTAGCATTTGTTAAGAATGCAGACCCAAGACTCCACTAGAACTTTTGGGTGGAGCCTGATCAATTTTTAATAGGCTCCCCAGGTGATGCTCCTGTACACTAGACTTTGAGAACCACTGTTCTAGGGAATTTGTTGTGGAGCAGTGCCCTGGGAGGAAGCCCTCTCATGTGATTACACAGTCAGCCCACTCTGGTTCATCCCGGACAGGATCTGTAACTGCCATGAACATTGAAAGCTCTATAATTCCAAGTAAAGACTTGGCCGTGGCATAGGCTGAAAGTAACATTTGACTATCAGTCCCTCTTTGCCCTTGCATGACTAAGATAACATAGAATAGGGGAAACACCACTGACAACTTAAAAATAAACAACCAGTTGTTGGAATCTCTGTGAAATCTCCATTAATGGTAAGACACATGGGGCTGAATTGGGTCCACTCATTCCAGGCTTCACCTCCAGAAACTAAGACCAACTGGAAGCAGTAGAAAAACCCTTTGTCTCTCTTCCACTGTCCTATTCCTAGACTAAGAGACCCAAGTAAAAAGGCCCTCTTCTGCTCAAGAATCACTTGTTGAAATAACCAGAGGCTCCTTACAACCCCTAATCTTCCTACATTCATTCAGAGAAGTCAAGAAGGTGAAGGAGGCAGTTTACTTGTGCACTGGTGTGTGTAGGG
>NW_006775554.1:1557508-1564036 GCF_000442215.2 Lipotes vexillifer
TGGCAAACTGAACCTTGAGTGGTGAGGCTTGCATTGGTAAGGTGCGTAAGAGAGACCAAAGGAACTATGGTGTGAGTGCATCCTGGGATCAGAGAACCAGGTAGCAGAGGAGGGAGAAAAGCCTGTTTCAGGACAACAGAGCTGCAGTGGATGAGTGCTTGCTAAAAACCTGGTGCTGTGTACATTAGCCTGCCCTCCAATTTGGCTTGAGAAGGGGATTCAGCCATCACCAAAGTGGGCAGAGAGCAGGACCAAAGATAATCGACACAAACTATTTTTTGGCAAATACAGGGCCTGGGTGTATATTTGCAGTGAGTAACACAGAATTTAAGACTGTGCATCTATGTCTACAGAATTTTGAGGGGGAATGTTATCATCTACATATTTGAATCTCAGTCAAGCTGTCATTAACGTGTGACTGCAATGGAAAGCCAGTTTTCAGATATAAAAAGACTGGAGGGACTTCGCTGGTGGCGCAGTGGTTAAGAATCCGCCTGCCAGTGTAAGGTATACGGGTTCGATCCCTGGTGCAGGAAGATCCCACATGCCGTGGAGCAACTAAGCCCGTGAGCCACAATTACGGAGCGTGCGCTCTAGAGCCCACGAGCCATAACTACTGAGCCCGCAAGCCACAACCACTGAAGCTCTCACTCCTAGAGCCCGTGCTCTGCAACAAGAGAAGCCACCGCGATGAGAAACCCATGCACTGCAACGAAGAGTAGCCCCCGCTCACCACAACTAGAGAAAGCTTGCATGTAGCAACAAGGACCCAAGGCAGGCAAAAATAAAAATAAATAAATAAAGTAATTAAAAAGAGATAAAGACTGGAAATCTACCACCAGTGAAGGAGTTATTTGAAGGTGTCCTCTATCTGATTGACAGAAGGTCTAATACTAAGAACTTAAGGATGGAGTTACAGTATAGAGGAACTGGGATGAATCCTTCAAGTAAGTAAACATAATATTGAGTTCAAATAATCACTTTAAGTCTCACATTAAAATAGATGGCAGAAGGTTTATCAGTTGTAACAAATGTACCACTCTGGTGGGGGGATGTTGATAATAAGAGAGGCCATGCATGTATGGGAGGATATGGGAAATCTCTGTAACATCCCCTCAGTTTTGCTATGAACCTTAAACTGCTCTAAAAAGTAAAGTCTTAAAATAAAATAGATGTTAGATGTCAAAAATATTTGTGAATGAAAGGCAATATGATATAAAAATAACTTCATAATCTTTTATGAAGATTGAGTCTAAAATCCTAGTTTATGTTAATGAAAACTGCAAAGTAGACAGCAGGGGAGTGAGGATAAGGAAAATTTACTTAATTTACTGTCTTTTATATGGAAGACTTAATCAGAAAATATGCCATCAACTTTCTCTGATCGAAATGAAGTAAGACTAGAAGTTAAGAAAAACAGTTATAAAACTCAAGGACTTAAAGAAAACCACTTTCCTTAATAACCCTGAGACATATGCAGCATGGTGCTGGATGTTCTAGTCAGTTCTAAGCAGTGTAATAAGGCAAGAAAAGGCATACATATAAGAAAGGAAGAAATACAACAGTCCTTATTTGCAGATGACATGATTGTGCAGAAAATCCCAAGGAATCTACGAAACAGCAAGACCAAAAAACCCTACTACAACTAATAAATGAGTTTGGCAAGGTTGCAGGGTACAGGATAAACATACCAAAAAAATCAATTGTATTTTTATATGGTAGCAAAGAACATGAAAGACTCAAAACAATAAAAACATCAGTTCTCCCTAAATTTATATACAGATTTGATGCAATTCCTATCAAAATCCCAACAAAATTATTTTGTGGATATAAACAAGATTATTATAGAATTTATATGAAAAGGCAAAGGAGCTAGAATAGCTAAATCAGTTTTGAAAAAGAAGAATAAAATGGAAGGAATCAGTCTTATTATATAGCTACAGTAATCAAGACTTTGTGGTACTGGTGGAAGGATAGACACATAGATTGCTGGAACAGAATAGAGAACCCAGAAATAGACCCACACAAGTGCACACAATTGATTTTTGACAAAGGCACAAAAACAGTTCCGTGTAGGAAATAGATTTTCAATAAGTAGTGTTGGCGCAGCTGTACACCAATGGGCAAAGAAAAGAACCTTTTGTCCTATACGTCTCACACCTCCTACACAAATTAGCTCAAAGTAGATCATGGACTTATGCATAAAACATAAAACTATAAAACTTGTAGAAGAAAACATAGCAGAAAATCTTCGGAATCTAGGGCCAGGCAAAGAGTTCTTAGACTTGACACCAGAAGTGTGAACTATAAACGGAAAAATCGGTAAGTTGAACCTCATCAAAATTTAAAACCGTTGCTTTGTGAAAGATCCTGTTAAGAGGATGAAAAGACAAACTATAGACTGGGACCAAATATTTGCAAACCACTTATCTGCAAAGTACTATTATCTGGAATGTATAAAGAACCCTCCAAACTCAACTAAACAACCTAATTAGAAAATGGGTGAAAGATATAAACAGACATTTCACTGAATAGGAGATACAGATGGTAAATAAGCACATAAAAAGATATTCAGTGTCTCTCTCTCTCTCTCTCTCTGTCTCTCTCACACACACACACACACCCCACAATGACATACTACTGCACACTTATCAGAATGGCTAAAATAAAAAAATAATGACAACACCAAATGCTAGTGAGGATATGGAGCATCTACATCACTCTTATATTTTTGGTGGGAATATAAAATGGGAGAGCCACTCTGGAAAATAGTTTGGCAGTTTCTTAAAAAATGAAACACGCAACTGTGATATGACCCAGGAATTAAACTCTAATATTTATCCCCAAGAAATGAAAATTTATGCTCACACAAAAACCTCTGTGCAAGTGTTTATAGCATCTTCATTCATAATAGCCAGAAGCCGGAAACAACCCAAATGTCCTTCAATAAGTAAATGGCTAAACAAATTGTCGTATGTCCACACCATGTACTATTAGTCAGCAATAAAAAGGAACAAAATGCTGATACACTCAACGACCTAATGAATCACCAGAGAATTATGCCGAGTTAAAAAAGCTCAATACTATACTGTATTATTACAATTATATAACATTCTTCAAATGTCAAAATTATAGAAATATAGAAATGGAAAACAGATTAGTGATTTCCAGGAGTGAGGAGAGGGTGGGAGCAGAGAGAGGTGGGTGTGACTATAAAAGGACAACATGAAGCATCCTTGTGAAATGTTCTGTATCTTCACTATATGAATGTTAATATCCTGGTTGTGGTATAATCATAGTATAGTTTTGCAAGATGTTACCTTTGGGAGAAACTGTGTAAAGGATGTATGGGATCTCTCTATTATTTATTATAACTTCATGGAAACCTACAATTGTCTCAAAATGAAAAATTCAGTTAAAAATTTAGGCTATTTAGTATAGTTTATAAACTATAGATAGTGTAAAATCAATATCCCAAATTCATAGTCATAAATGCTTTTTAAAATACTAACAAACCATAAATTAAGCATTCCACTCAAGAGGTAAGGGAGAAAAACTCCACAAGAGAAACCTAAGGAAAGCAGGAGTAAGAATGCAGAATTAGACTGTAGCATTGGAATGTATAAAATTTTATATTCTGTTGAAATAGAGCATTAAAATGTATAAGAAGCATAGTGTTGATAACTCAAAGAATTAGCCCTGGAAAACAGGACAAAGCAAAACAAACAAAAGCCAATAAAATAGATCTACTTTTAACTAATCATATATATAAAATGAATATATATAATGAATATATAATACATATAATGAGTATGTATATATCCACAATATTGCAAATGGGAATGAAAAAGGACATGAATACAGGGATAGAAAAAATTATGACAATACTATAATGGTGTCCAGCACAGGTATACATGGATTTATGTCATAGCTTTTCCACTGCACCCTTCTGATCTTGGGCAAGCTATTTACTCTCTCTAAGATCACTCTCTTCCACTGTAAAATGGGGATAATAATGCCGTGTTTGTGTGGATTCAGTGAAATAATAACATTCCATAACATCTTTCGGAAAACCTGAACGAACTTTTTGGCCAACCCAATACATGTAAATAGCTCAGCCCATTGCTAGGCACTTTGTAGAATTCAGATGGTTAGCTGTTGTTAATTTTTGGTATTAAATTTGAATATCTAAGAAAACAGAAATGCCCTAATTATCTACCATAAAAGAGAGCCTGTCTAGACTAAGGGTTGGAAAAGTTTTTCTTAAAGGGACAGATAGTAAATATTTTAGGTTTGTGAGGCATTCTGTAGCAACAACTCAAATCTGCCATTGTAGCATGAAAGCAGCCGTAGACAATTTGTAAAAAAGTGGACATGACTGTATTCCAATAAAACTTTATTTATAAAAACACGCGGCAGACCTGCAAGCTGTAGTTTACTGGCGCCTTGTCTAGACCAAGAGCAAGGAAGGAAATGATGAAAGTTTTCAAATCCATTAGCAAAACCTCCAGGACAAGTGATCCTTTCGGTTTTCAAAAAAATTTCTCTAAACCACAGAAAAACAGAAAACTATCTCGGTTCTTTCCTCTGACCTAGCATTATACAGACACAAAAACCTGATGAAGGTAACACAAAAAATAAAGCATAGTATAATCTCACTTATAAACACAGGAAATCCTGAATTAAACCTGGGCAAGTTGAATTTTTTGAATATTAAAAGAACACTGCGTCATGATTAAGGAAGGTTCATTCTAGAAGTACATTATGGTTTATTATTAGGAAGTCTATTAATAAATCCCATCAGTATCTCAGAGGAAAAAGTGTGATCATCTTTATAGATGCCAAAAAAGAATTTGTTAAAATTTCATTATTAATTTTGGGTAAAAACTCTTGGAGAAAGAACTAAGAATAAAAAGGTACTTTCTCAGCATGATACAGACTGTCTATGGCCAACCAATAGTCAAAAATGTGCTTAATTTTGTGATATTTGAGGCATTCCCATTAAAGTCAAGAATAAATGAAGGGTGGTTGAAGGATCAACTCTGTTATTTGTCATTTTGGATGTTCTAGTCAATGAAACAAGAAACAGATATAAGTAGTAATTATATACCAGAAAAAAGAATGCCAAATGAACATTTTTCACAGGTTACATTAGTATTTATTTTAGAAACTTTAAAGGAGTCACTTGAAAAACTATTACTACTAATAAGAGAGTTACAGGTAAGGGGCTAGTTACAAAACATATCAACCAAAATCAATGACTTTCTAAGTCGTTGGATGAATGACATAATGGAAAAATAATCCCTTCTGATTTCCGGTGCCACCACCCTGCCCACCAGCTCCTTTTCCACATCTGCACACTTGGCAGAAGGTCAGAGAAGAGTGCTGTAACCCTCTATAACAGAAGGACATGTGGGAAACTTGAATGTTAACCATGGATTGGCAAAGCCACCTCTGCCTTGTGTCCGCTGCATTGCCTGCGTATAAAGATAATCAAACCTCTCTCCTAGAGTAGCATTAACTATGATTTTTTTTTTTTTTTTTTTTTTGGTAAGAGGTGACACCTCAACAACTGCTCATTAAAAGTTAATTCCCTTTCTGCTGCCTTCCCTGGATTGGCTAATTCCCTTGGCCCTTTAAAAACACCAGGAAGCCTGGCGTTAAACTCCTTTTTGGAAACTAAGCATGGATTCGGGAGTTTGAGGCATCTTAACCTCTCCTTGTCTGGTTTAACTGCTTCCTGCTTCTGAACTTTGCTCTCATTTCAGGAAAGGAGAAAAAGAAATTATTCACAATTATCATTTCTTGGGGGCAGTGACTACCTCTTCCATCCTCTTGTTTCCCCTGGAGCATTCGGGGCAATTCTGAGGATAGGAATGTAGAGATAAAGTCAGGCAAAGAGGAACAGCAGAAACTGGAGAGGTTTTGGTGATGGGGAAAGATCATGGACTTAGTTGTCTTGAGTGTTGGCCTTTCAAGTCCTTACTCTACAATCTACCAGCTTTGTCGCTTGGGAAACTCCATTAAACCAACTCTGAAGCTTTAGAGTGTTCTGGATTGTAAAATGAGAAAATGGTATCATCTACTTTAGGACATTGTTGTAAAGGCTCCACATGTGTGAATGTGTTTTATTTAACTGTGTTACATACCTATAAATCCTGTAGATTAATAGCTCATGTAATATACAGACTATGTGCCTTTAAAAATGTAAAGCTTTCTGAGCTGCCTAAGACATCTCAGAAACAGGGAATGTATTTTTATAGGAAAAGTTATTGAATGGAGTGATTTAAATTTTTTCCACCCTGCCACACAACGCCTGCATGAAATAGCAACGGGCATGAACCCCACAGGCAGCTAGGAGTGCGGTTCTTCCTCCCCCGCTTGGTTATATCATCTTTCGTGTCTTCATCCTCATCATCAGTATCATCAAACCTAACATTTATTGTGACATATACTACATGTCAGGTGCTGTTCTGGGATCTTGTTAATGAATTAATTCATTTTTTCCTTATAACATGGAGGGAAAGA
>NW_006775554.1:1564046-1565373 GCF_000442215.2 Lipotes vexillifer
GGAAAGAGATGACAGGGGGAAGGCATTGGATCTCCAGATTTTGCCCCAGGTCACTGCTGGCACTTTTTTCTAGAGAGGTGACAGCTTGGTTCCATATGGATCTATAAACTCATGATTGTTTTGGTCTGGTCTCAACTCTCATCTTCCTATATGCTCATAGAAATAATCTTATCTTAAGAGAAAAATTTGGAGAAAACACTGAAACTGGAGAGTCCCAGTCCTGCCTGTGGTCTCAGAAGGGTGCCATTACTTTCACTTTTCCAAATACTCTACAAGAGAGACTTCTGGTGTATCCAGAAGATGGGATACCAGCATAGTGTCGGCAAGTTGTGAAAATTTTCTAACTGTATCCGGAAAGGTTGCCTGACTCTATTGCCTCAGAGTCTGTATAATTAGAATTCCATGATGTCATCTCTGAGCTTTAATATAGCTTAAAATTATCCTTCTGTAGGTTGTGTTTCTTTCTGAAACATTTTAAATTTAGAAAATTAACTTGTTAAACTTTTTTTAAGTTAAATCTTTAGATTTTTTTATTCGCCCTGCTGTGGGCGAGTTGGAATGACACACACTTGCTTGAGTCATCCAAGTCAAATGTTAGGGTACTCTGGCCGTCCTGGGGAAGCCAAGGTCTCCATGGTCTCAGATGGTTCTGTTTGGCCAACATTTTTTCTTGGCAGGGCTTAGGGGTGCAGGTGGACTCCAGTATGTATGCCTTACTCAAGCCAGGTCCCTTGCCTGCTGACAACTGTCCTTGGGTGGCTGGAGGGAGGGCTACAAAGGGTGACAGTGTTCAGGGGTCAGAGACAGTTCTTGATGGACTGGATTCTGAGAGTTGAGTAATTTTCCTCCATCACCTGTTCATAAACTCTCATGGGGTCTAGTTCATGGTGCAGCTCTAGGTCAACCTTCCAAAAACCAGTTTGCTGAAATTAATTCAAATTGACTAGCTTTATATCAGCATTTTAGGGAACGCCTGATTTGTCTCCATCTCTGTTCCCTGTTGTTGCAGGCTAAGAAGCAATGAAAGGGGATAATGAAGGACAGAGAGAGGAGGGGACTGAGGGTCAAGGAGGGGTGCCGATGAGCAAAAAGAGAAGGGGCTAGAGGGCAGAGAGGAGGCTATCGAGGGGGATGAGGGGCAGAGAGGGGACATGGCAGGACTGAGGGGCAGAGAGCAGGGTTCTGAGCAGTATGGGACAGCAGCTCCCTCATTTCAGTGACTAGAGATCCAGATTTTTGGACTTTCCAGGCACTCCAGGGGCACCTTGGCAATTCTGGCAGTGGGAACATGAAAGGCTAGGTCTTTCTTTATTTCACTCAATTCCTG
>NW_006775554.1:1565383-1577622 GCF_000442215.2 Lipotes vexillifer
TTCCTGCTGTGTGTGGTGAGTGTGGGTGAGTCTGGGGGAAGGAGGTAATTTACCATTGATGGGGGATGATCCGGAAATGATGTGTGTGATCCTTCCCCTGCCACCTTTGGGACTTATTGTTAATTTCCTCGCCCCCACTTGTCACAGCTGTGAAAACCCATCTTCTGATTTGATGGATGACAGATGGCAGGGCACCAACCAACCCTCGTGGAGGGATGATAGGCTGTACCTGCACATAATATGTGTCCAATAAGTATCGGTTGAGTGAGTAAATGAGAAGTCTACTGAGTGACCTCTTGGCTTCCTGGAAGTCACAGACCAGGAGCCATAGAATCTTAGTGCTGGCAGTTCCTACTGATCTGGGGATCAGGGAGGGATAGAGGAAGCAGTGGTGTGCTCATAAATGTTCAATAATTGTCTCTCTGGTTAAAAAACAAAAACACAACTCTGGTATGTAAGGCTTGCTGATGGCCAATTCCCATGGTGTAAATACCCCACCATAGTCAATTTCATGGGACATGCCTGAAAACGGAGTTGAGAAGAGATGCATGAACTGGTTCTAGCACACCCCCAGAGGAGGGAGTGTGAATGGGGCAACACGAACGGCAGTAAAAAGCTCACTCTGATCTCTCCCAGCACAACTGCAGACTCTGGAACCTAGTATTTATCTCCCCCTCTTACAGATGGTGCAACTGAGGCTCAGAGGGGTTAAATAATGTATCTGTTATTGTAATCAGCAGCAGAGTGGATTCTAAGGGCTGTGTCCTCTCTACTCACCTCACTGGGCTGTCAAGCCTCAAGGTCAAGGTCAAGGAATGTGTTTCGTAAGGCACCTTTGAATACCAGAGACTAACAGGGCTGGCTAATTCTTCCAAGACAGTATTGGAGAGAGGCTCCATTCAGGGATGGCTTTGCTAAAGAGGTGACCCAAGAGGCCACCCAGAGACGGCGTAGAGGTGGGTGACCAGGTGGACATAGTGGTGAAGGGTGAGTTACATCTCCTAACTCTCAGTTTCCCCATATGTAAAATGGGACCCTGAAAGCCTGCTTCAAAGGCTTGTTAAGAGGATTAAATGCGATAAGTACATAAAGCACTTAGCATCATGCCTGCCACATGGTAGATTCACAGAAATGCTGATTCTCAGCAGCCTGACCTTTTCTTCTTGAATTCCTCTTTAGCGTTTGCCAGACTTTAACGTGCATATGAATCACCTGGGGATCTAGTTAAGATGCAGATTCTGGTTCACCAGGTCTGGGGCGGGACCTGGGATTCGGCATTCCTAACGGGCTCCCGGATGATGCTGATGCTGTGGTTTACAGATCACACTTTGAGTAGCCAGGAGCTAGGACACCCTGACAGAGAATTTTGGTGTCCTGCTGCTAAAACTCTCTCCTTTCTCTTCTCATGACCTCCAAGATTGCTCTTCACAGGGCAGGATCCTTTTCATTCCAGACTGGTTCTTTTGGAGCAGCCCTCTGCTCAGCCCTGCCACGGACATCTTCTGTGCTGTAGCACCAGCTTGCTGTGGGGAATCTGGAAACTGGTTTCCCCTCTTTTTCATTTTCCTTGAGCTTAATTTTGTTTCTGCCAGGACTTTGCGACGCAGTCTTTGCCAAATCCCTTCTCTTCTTTAGGATTTAATTTCTAAATTTGCAAAATAAGACAGTAGTACAGAGTGACCTTCCAGTTGGGGCTTCTGAAGTTCTGTGAATCTGTGATTCCAGCTGGTTGATGCATTCTGCCTCTAGGTCATAGGAGAGCTTGACTCCATTTTTGGGCTCTAGGTTTCTGGTAGGGTCTCCAAAGACATTTAGAGGAGTAGAGTTAGGACTTAGGAGGAGGAAGGGCAAGGATTTAATCCAGACCTTCTGGAAAGATAATACACGGGCCGAGAGGTGACAAGGAAAGCCTGGGGCACAGGAACCTCCTTGCTTTGGGGCACAAAGCACATTTCCTAAAACACATTTCCAGGGGATGGCTACTAATTGTTGAGCATGTATGTGCCAGCTAGTGTGCCAAGAACTAATAGGGGACATTTGTCATGCTTTCTGGCCTCTTAAACATCATTTTTTATGTTGGGAAATTCCTTACCTTAGAAACCTCTGCCCTCTTAATGTAGAATTCAGAAACTCACCTTCCCAGCCTCTCTTGCAGCTAGTGCACGGACATGTGACCTGTGATCTGCTGATTGGTTGCATCCTGGCTGGGCTTTGAATTGGCTGCTAGTGATGAGAAAGAGCAGACACTGGGCAATCCATTCTGGAGAGAGAGTTGGTAGGTGTATCCAGACTTTGCAGGCAGCTGTGGAAAGGCTTCTAGCAGGATCCATCACACGTGAATGTCAAATATTCTGTGGTGCAGACTCTAGGGTGGCGGCAGTGATTCCTCTACCGACGGGTTCTGTGCTATGGTGTAGATGTTCCTCCGGGCTGTGTGGCTTCCAGTCAGATTCTCTAGGCCTTCCAGAGATTAAATGCCTTTCCTGCCTAAACTGGTTATAGTGGCTTTCTGTTGTTTGTAAATAAGAATCTTGACTGTTGAAAACACTTTAACGTGCATTATCTGATTTAAGTCTCATGGTAACCCAGTGATGTAGCATTATTACCCTTTTCTTACAACTGAAGAAACTGAGGCATGAAGAGGTGAACTGATTTGCCCAAGGTCACACAGCTGATAAGTGGAGGAGCCAGGATTTGAGTCCAGGTCATCTGGCCCCAAAGTGCATATTTAATTTAATTTATTTATTATTATTTAAAAAATAAATTTATTTATTTCATTTATTTATTATTTTTGGCTGCGTTGGGTCTTCGTTGCTGTGCATGGGCTTTGTCTAGTTGCAGCGAGTGGGGGCTACTCTTCGTTGTGGTGCACGGGCTTCTCATTGCGGTGGCTTCTCTTGTTGTGGAGCACGGGCTCTAGGCACGTGGGCTCCAGTAGCTGTGGCACGTGGGCTCAGTAGTTGTGGCTCTTGGGCTGTAGAGTGCAGGCTCAGTAGTTGTGGCGCACAGGCTTAGTTGTTCCGCGGCATGTGGGATCTTCCCGGACCAGGGCTCGAACCCGTGTCCCCTGCATTGGCAGGTGGATTCTTAACCACTGTGCCACCAGGGAAGCCCCAAAGCGCATATTTTAAATCAGGGGTCACCAACCCCTGGTAGCGGTCTGCGGCCTGTTAGGAACCGGGCTGCACAGCAGAAGGTGAGCAGTGGGTGAGCGAGCAGAACTTCATCTGCCGCTCCCCATCGCTCACATTACCGCCTGAACCCCCCCACCCCCGTCTGTGGAAAAATTGTCTTCCACGAAACTGGTCCCTCGTGCCAAAAAGGTTGGGGACCACTGTTTTAAACCACTACCCATCTTCTGTAAGAGATTCGTGGGTGTGGAAAGGCCCTTGTAGATCGCCTGTCAGTGGTACAGTGTTTATCAGATCGAGGCCTGGACTGGGCACGCCTGTTGGGTTTTCACTGACAATGCGAGGAGTCATAATAGAGGCAACTGTTCTAGTGACAGTGATTCAGGCATAAACACTTGACTTTGGCCTGGAGCTTGCACTATGTGAGACCACAGATGAACATTAGGTTGTTTATACTCTTCCAGAGTCCACAGGTGGATGCTGGGGGCAAAGAATGAGATTGAAGCTCAGAGGAGAAAGAAAGAACTGTCCTCTGGGGCTTTCTTAGAAAAGAAAGGGAAAGGAAGTCTTCGCTTAAGCCCAGAGACCGGTTAGAAAGTAAGCCTGGCTACCGCCTACTGATCAGCAGTACCGAGTCCTGTTTACTGTGACACAGCAGTTAATGTTCTTGTGGGCAGTACTCCAAAAGAGGCAGATTGGCTAACTGGTTGACCTCAGCTGCTTCTCATGGGCTGGGAACCTCCTGGGGGTTCAACTTCCTCCCTTCTCTCTTTCTTTACCTCCTTTTTAGCACCTGGCATTTACTCATTCAATCAATATTTATTGTGTGCATACTGTATGCCACACGTGGTTGTAGGTGTTGGAGATACAGCAGTGAAATAGGCAGACAGACTCTCATAGTTTCTAATTTAGTGGCAGAGGAGGTGGTTTGGTGGGCACAAAAGCCAGCAGGTACAAGCTGATTTAAGTGGTGGTATCTCCACTCCCAGTCTTAACCCTGCTCCCCAGGAATATACCATTCTCATCCTTATTTCACAGATGAGGAAACTGAGGCTGGAGAGTTTGAGTCAACTGCTCGAGGTCTCGCAGTTAGACCAGATCTCTGTGAGATCTGTCGGAGCCACATGAGTCCAGCCAAGCCTGACTCCAGATTGCATCTCAGTCTGGGATGGGCCTCAGAGCCTCTTTATCTTTCTTCATCTGGGCCGAAGGACCAGCCTCCTTCACCCTCCCCGTTGCCACACCCATTATGTCCCAAGGAGCCTGGCTGTGGGGCGGATGTGGTCCCCCCAGTGACCCACTTCCTTGCTGCCTCTGCCAACAGCAGCTTCAGCCCTTCTGATGTGAAATTTTTCTCTTTTTTTTTTTCCTGTTGATCCCCCTAGGGGAAACAGATGTGGGTGGGGAGGATGGTGGGGCACACCCACACTCACCTAAGCCCGGAAGTAACCCAGGTTACAGGCTTTCTGTGCCCTGAATGGTGATAGCGACTCTCTTCTGAGATGCCTGGCTCACTGGATGTCCCAACCCTCCACACGCCCTGCTTTTTGTGCTCCTGCTTTTCCTGTGGTGGATAAACCTCCTTCCGGTCCCAACCCATTGTTGGGCAGGACTTCCTCCTTGAGACCTGACTTCCTAGTATTACACCAGCTAAAAGTCAAGCAATATGGTTAAGAGTAGTGGGTTCTGGGGTTGGACAGACCTAGGTTCAAATCCCAGTGCTGCCATTGACAAGCTGTGTAGCCTCAAACAAGTTGATTAACCTCTCTGAGTTCCTTTGTCACATAAGCATGAGAGTACCTACATCAGAGGGCTGTAGGGATAAGGCACCTGAAGGTCTTAGCTCAGTGCCCCGCACGCAGTAAACGGTAAGTGTTGGCTATTTCTGTTACTGGGTGGAACAGAAGGGGTCTTCTGTTGTGGGCCCCTCAGGCATGGTGCCCCCATTTCTAAGGCTTGGTGCTGCCTTCCAGGGCGGTGCCTCTCTGCAGTTTCACTTTAGCAAAGGCCTCTCCTTGCTCTCTACTTTGCCTTTTGCCTCTCGGTCTGTTTCCTCTCCACGGTGAACAATCGCATACAAACCCTTTTTTTCTGGTCCCTGTTTCTGTCTGCGAGCGAGAGGCACGCCGAGCACCCTGGGTCGCCTCTGGGGAGGACGGAGGAGTGGCCATTGTCGAAGGAGCACTTCGGTCTCTGGGTAAAAAGCCCTGTTCTTCCTTGTCCCTCGCTCCTGCTCCCAGATCCGTTAGCCTACTTGAATCAACCCCGATCCCAGAAGAGCCGTGGGGAGGGGTGTTTGAATAATAAAAAGCCTCTGCAGCTCCCATAGGTAGCAATACCTTCCCTGTTTCACTGGATTCTACAGAGGACTGCTGAGTGTCTGTCACGTGCAAAGCGCATGGGAGGAGGGAAGCAAGTAGCAAAACTAATGGAATGCCCATCCTCCACCTGTAAGGGGCTTAACGATACTTTCACTCATCCATTCACCATTCATTCAACCCACATGGGTGTCAACACTGGGAATTATCGTTCTTTTCCACTTTTGCCAGTCTAATGGGTGAAAAAGTATCTTGAATTCATTTGCATTTCCCAGATATTCATGCAGTTGGGCCTATCTTCCTGTGCCTGTTGCCCATTTGTATTGCTTTCTCTGGGAATTCCCTCTTCATATTACTTTGTCCATTTTCTAGTGGGCTTTTTCTTATTGATTGATACTAACTGTCTTTATATATGGTGGAGACCTATCTCTTATCTGTGCTATATGTTGGAAATAAATCCCCCTGCTCTGTCCTGTGTCTTTCCTTTTTGTTTACAAATTGTTTTGCCATGTGGACCTATCATACTTTTATGGTCACATGTTTCAGTCTTCTAAATGGCTTCTGGGTTCATCTCCCCTCTGATAGTGCTTTGATTTGTGCTGACTTGTTTGTTTTCCATCTGTCGTACAGTGAGAAACTTGATGGCAGGGACTACATTTTATTCATGTCTGTCTCTTCAGGGACTAGTGCAAGGCTGCGCACAGAGTTTTGTGCCTGAATGAGTTTGCTTTTTTTTTTGCTGCAAACAGGTTTTAGGCCTGAATGAGGGAGTGAATGGCGAAGCTGTGTGCTGCCCTCCCTTCCAGAGATGGGGTCTGCTGCAGAGAAGGGAGTGAGTCAGGGAGTGAATCACAACCTCTTTCCTGGCTCAGCTGACATTTCAAAAGCCCCGAGCAGAGAAGTGCGCCCCCCTCATTCCAGGAAGCCTTCCCGTTCCTGAGCAGGCACAGTGGGGTCCTGCTGGTTATCAGACTCGTGTGTGCGCGTGCGTGTGTGCGTGTGTGTGTGTGTGTGTGTGTTCGTGTACGTGAACACGTTTGGGCGTTTATCATTTAAAACTCTGAGTAGGTATCGTGTTCCGTGTATGTGTGAACGAGGCTGAAAAATTCTCTGAGAGGACCTCTGCCTGTGTGTGGGTGTCGGAGGTCTGAGTAGAAAGGGAGAGAGAGGGCGGAGGGCATGTTAACTTTGCCATGCTCCGCATTTGATGCTGGGAGGCTGGGGTGGCAGGAGGAGGTTAAGTGGTCTGGGAGGCATCCTTGAGCCGGGCTTCCTCAAGTCTCGGGATCTGTGGCTACGTGATGTTCTTCCTCATCCACGTGGCTGGCTGCTGTCCCTGTTGCAGAAGGTGCTTCTGTTTAGCTCCCAGAGGCTTGGCTTCTCCATTGTCGTTTTCCGAAGCCGTGGAGCATGCCAGTTAGACTGTTAGACCCAAATAAGCAGAAATGTGTGAAAAAATAGTAAATATTTACTGTACCTTTTGTGGAGCAGGTTATTGCCATGGAAATGCTCTGCAGGCAGACCTGAGTGATGGAGGGAAGCTGGCTCAGGAGCTGTGGGAGCTTCTAGATGCGATGAGGCCGGAATTGGCAGATTCAGGAGTGAGCGCTGTGGGTGTGGAATCGCAGTGCAGTTGGGGGAGGCTGCAAACCTTGGTCTCAGGTGGTCTGTAGAGAGAGGGCATTTGTTTACTGCTTACCACGTGCAGGGTACTGTGGGTACCGTGCTGAGCCTTCTGTGTGCCTTATTGCATTTAATCTTCATGCCAGCCCTGTGAGATGGCATTATCCTCCTGGTTTCCTGGGGCACAGAGCTTGAACAGCTTGCTGGAAGGGACTCAGTCAGTGAATGGCAGAGCCCCATGACTGTGGTTCTCCAGAGCCCGAGCCTTCACCACCTAGCTGTTCTTTTCTCCATGATTTACTCCAGAGAAAGGTAACTAGCCGTCCACGGGGGTTTTACTTTTCAGCATTGGATTTGTTGCCAACATTCAGAAACCATAGACAATTTCCAGCTTCTCTTGACAGTGTGGATGATCTGGCTGCTGACTGGGGGCTGCCCTTCCCCAGTGTCTGTTCTGCAGCAGCTGGCCGGTTCAGCTGGGGCCTCCGCTCTCCAGCCGGCACTGGGCAACCCCCTATTGCAGCTGGGAGAGAGCTCTGGGCATCACACTCAGGGGCTGTTGGAATTAATTGAGAATTTTCTGCTGAGAGCTTTCATCCTGTTAGAAATTACGTTTCCTTTTAGCTGTTGTTTTCATTTGCCAATCAGAGCTTTGGGGATTATTTGATTTTCTTCCTGTGGTCTCAAGAATGTGTGGGTGGGTGGTTGAGTGAAGCTCTTCGTGGCAAGAAAGAAAGGGCTTCAGCTGGAGATGTGATGTGTTAGTGTATTCATTCACTCATTCGTATATTCATTCAACATGCATTGAGCGTTAGGTATTGCAGTTACAATAAATTATAGTCTTGCCTTCAAGGAGCTCACCATGTAACTGGGAGAGATGTAAACTGGCATTACAAAACAATTCAGAGGTGCCGTGATTGGGGTGCACCCATGCAATTCTGACAGTGTACAAGAGGACATCTGTTCAGATCTTGGGGATAGGTCAGGGAGGCCTTCCAAGAAGAGGTAATATCTATTGATAATCAAGAATGGGGGGATACAGTTAGCCAAGTAAAGAATAATTAGTGGAAGAACATTTCAGGCTGATGGAAAGGAGAGAGCATGACGCATGTGGAGAATGCCTGAGAGTTCAGTATGGCTGGAGCAGTGTGTGTGTGTGTGTGTGTGTGTGTGTGTGTGTGTGTGTGTTTGGGGGTACTCAATCTATGAGTAAAATCACACAGTCACTCATATCTCCTGGTCCAAGTTCTGCTGGGCACAGGGCTGTCAGGTTGATGGGGATACAGCACCCCAGGGTGCAGTCGAACTAAATCTGGGAGCAGCATTAGGGGCTCTAGAGATCCTTTTACAGACAAGGCCAGCTTTATTAGGTTTGGCTTGGTAGGTCACATCTCTCCTTGTGTGATGTGAGGACTTTTAGAAAGGCTCCCCTTTGCTTGAAATTCTGCCCCTTGGAGTTATTCCTCTGGCTTTAAGCTTGGTCTGAAGTTGGAACGCAGTGAAATATCCCGGAGTGCTAGGTGGATTCTTCAGGTTGCAAAGGAAAGGCTTGTCTAGAATACCTTAGGTAGAGTGAAGGTTAACTGCAGGTGTGTATGGGGAAATAGGATGGAGGGGGAAATGTCTCATCAGCCGCAATGGTTATACCAAGACAGGATGCTTTATCACCTCTCTTAGAGAGCTGGGATTGTAGGCTTCTCTCCATGTACGTTCTAGCTCACCAAAGCTATCTGCTGTGTTTCTTATCTCTCCACCCCAGAGAGACCCTGGTTGGTTTAAATTTGACACTGTCTGGTACGGAAAACTTATGCCAGGCCACATGATCCATTTATCCAACCACCCGTCCATCCATCCATCCATCCATCTGATTCCATAACAGATGTTAATTTAGCACCTACTCAAGTGTCAAACACTATGCTGAATTCCGGGCTTACAGTAATGAATAAGACAGATACAGTCACTGTTCTCAAAGAGTATACAGTCAGAGGGCAGTCAGATATTAAATGTGATGAATGCTATAAAAGGACTAAGGAAATACATAAATCTAAGACTTATAAGAGGGATATAAGCGGGTGGACAGAAATCCACCCGCTTATATTAGGGAAATCTTCCTAGGCTAATTTTTGTGAGCAGGGGAGCTCTGTTAGTTTCACATGGACAGGAGCCTCAGGGGCTCTTGCAGAAGACCCTTCCAGGGGGAAATTCCTCAGAAGGGGTGGTGGGCTCTGCAGGCTCTGTGCACTTCCTGGCCTGTTCAGTACCTCTGGGAGGTGTCTTATATCAAGACCCGTGGCTAGACATTTTCTCCAATGGGGGTAACTTTTACCCTTTTATGAGAGTCAGTGTAGATGACGGAGTAAAGAGAGTAATGAAAGCGTTTGGAAGTGGTCAGTGATGAGCACACGCATTCTGAGCTGACAGTATAGCATGGGCACTACAGCCAGAACACCTGGTTCAAGTCAGCTGCACTGCCTATTATTATGTGACGTTGTGGTTTCCTGCCTCAGTTTCCTCACCTGTAAATTGTGAATAAAATAGCCATGTCATAGGGTTATAGTGAAGATTCAATGAATTGATGTAAGGCACTTAGAACAATACCAGGCACAGGATAAAAGTAGGCGCTTAAGAAATGCTAGTCATTAGTTTGAGTATCATGATTATTATATGGTGTCAGCCAGTCTTGCCTACTTTTGACAGCTCTTTCTTTGGTGGACTACACCTGTGTCCTTTCGTGCCACATTTATGGTATATCCAGCCTTCCTATCTGCATACTTCAGTTCATTCCTGTTCCCAGGCAGGTTCTTCACTGACTCTGAGGCCCCATTCTTGACCCCAGCCCCAGCACAGAACAGTGTCTCAGCCTGGCCCAGTGTTCTGTATCTGGGGATATGTGTGCATTAGGGCAGGTGGAGGTATCCTCTGGGGAGTAACAGCACTAATGCTTAAGATGGCCTAGAACATCACAAAAGCACATGGAGAGACAAGGTGCAGGCTCCTGGCTCTCCAGTGTTGGTTACCAAGAAGTATTGGACTCAGCCTGTCTGCTTACTGCACTGGCTGCCACTGATGACTCTTAGCAGGTGCCAATGAGGCATTTACTTCTCCCACCATGGGTAAGACCTTGGAAGTGTTGCCTCTGCCCTGAGCAAGTGACCAGGGGGTTCTGATGGAGGGGAAGACGGTAGTTGTGGATGACCAAGGCCAAGCAGCTGGAGCCAGGCCAGAGAGAGGTTGACTCCTCCTGAGGGGATGGCATGCCATGGGTTGGGGTGGCACCACAGGGCTGAAAGGAACTTTCCTTTGAATTTGAGTTTTGTTCCTACCCTGACTTCCGGTGCCATGGGATCCTCATTCATCAAATGGGACTATTTCATACTTACTCATTCACAGGCTGTCTGCATTTCTATTTTTGTGTTTTTTAATTACCAAATATTTTTGTATTTTTGGTCACCAAAAAAACACTTATTATAAAAGAATGTGGGCTTCCCTGGTGGCGCAGTGGTTAGGAGTCCGCCTGCGGATGCAGGGGACATGGGTGCGTGCCCCGGTCCGGGAAGATCCCACATGCCGCGGAGCGGCTGGGCCCGTGAGCCATGGCCGCTGAGCCTGCGCGTCTGGAGCCTGTACTCCGCAACAGGAGAAGCCACAACAGTGAGAGGCCCGCGTACTGGGAAAAAAAAAAAAAGAATGTAACAATGTATATCTGTGTAATCTAGATAGAAAGTTTCTATCTTATAGAGACTACAGACAACATTTAGCTGTATTATCCTTTGAAATTTTTTACTTGTAAATATAAACAGATATTACTAATTAACAAAAATGAAAGCATATCCTATATATTACAGCCTATGGTGTTTTGACTTGTTACCTCTTGGACTTTTTCCTATATCAATGCCTTAATTACATCTACCATATTTTTTTAAATGGCTACATTGTATTCCATAATATGGTGGCCGCCATATTTATTTATATTATATTTATGTTTATTATTTGACCAATACCCTATTGATGGGCATTTGGATTGTTTCCAGTTTTTTCTCTTGTTGAGCAATGCATCTGTGCATATTCTTGGGCACTTCAGTAACTATTTCTGTAGAATATTCTTAGAAGGAGGGTTTTTAGGGCAAAAGAAGTGAAGGGAACATTTTCAGTTATAGTAGATATTGCTGAATTGCTCTCCAAAAGGTTGTACCAATTTATGCACCCACCAGCAGTGCGTGAAAGTGCCTCTAAGAAATGTCTTTTAAAAGATAAAATACCTATTGTTAAGCCATGAAACACACTTCAAATGATTGCTGAAAATTCTTCCAGCTGTGGCATAAGAAGCTACAGTCCCAAAGAGGACTGAAGCGTCTTGGGAAACATGGGAACTTAATGTATTAAAAGGTGACATTTTGGATCAATGGGAAAAGAATGGTTTATTTAATAAATGGTACTGGCATAATTGGGTGGCCACATGGAAGGATGCGAAATTTGATTCCTAACTCACATATTATAAAAGAAGAAATTACGAATGGAGTAAATTTACAGACAGAGTTAACGGTTTTAAAGTAAAAATAATCAAGAATATTAGAGAAAATTTTAGGAGCGTATACCTATAACCTTGAGTGAGGGAAACCCAGAAGCCATAAAGGAAAAGATTAGACATTTTTTGATTATGTAAAAATAATTCAACCTTTTAAAAGGAGAATGTATTCATGAATTGCCTATCAAATTAAGAAACACTACTAAAAATAGACCTAGTAGATAATGTACAGTGGTGTCCAGTACAAATAAAGTTGAAGTTAATAAAGAAAAAACTTTAGACACTAATTGGAAAAGATACCTGCACCCCAATGTTCACAGCAGCATTATTTACAATTGCCAAGATACGGAAGCAACATAAGTGTCCATCAGCAGACGAATGGATAAAGAAAATGTGGTATACATACACAATGGAATACTACTGAGCCATAAAAAGAATGAAATTTTGCCATTTGCAACAATGTGGGTGGATCTGGAGGATACTGTGCTTAGTGAAATAAGTCAGACAGAGAAAGACAAATACTGGATATTATCACTTATATGTGGAATCTAAAAAATACAACAAACTAGTGAATATAGCAAAGAAGAAGCAGACTCACAGATATAGCGAACAAACTAGGGGTTACCAGTTGGGGTAGGGAAA
>NW_006775554.1:1577632-1603544 GCF_000442215.2 Lipotes vexillifer
ACAAATTGCTATGTGTGAAATCAATAAGCAGGGAAGATAGACAATATTTTATAATAACTTTAAATGGAGAATAATCTATAAAAATTTTGAATCACTATGTTGCACATCCAAAACTGCTATGATACTGTAAATCAATTATACCTCAAAAAAAAAAAAAGGTGCTATAAACATTTGCATATTTTTTAAAAAAGAAAAAAGTTTTAGGACATACATGTGTCTGAGAGATTATGGTCAGGGACTGGAATTCTATGACTTTTATTCTAAGTAGAGTTGAATGATAAACTAGTAATTGTATGGCCCCTGAACCTGGTAAGCTCTGAAAGAGTAAAGAAAAGGGAAGGAAATGTTGTTTTCTGTTTCTTTTATTTTTATTGTTTTGAAAAAGTTGAGTACCCACCCAAAGCCTCAGGTATCCCAGGAGAGAGGAGACAAAAACACTCCATCAAAACAAAGCTTCAGCCACATGTTCTAGTACTCAGCAGGGCACAGCGCTTGTTCCCTCTGTGTCTGGTCCTACGTGAAGCCTACGCCCTCCTGGCCCTCTTGAAGTCTGGGTCTCTCAGGCTGTTCCTGGGCAGTTTTAGCAAAACCTCTTTCCCCACCCTTCACCTCAGTATTTGTACCACCCTCTGAATCAGCCCTGAAGGCACCTCCTTGTACTTTTCCCGTTGTCTGGCCATCACCAGGGAACTGTGGTCTATGGAACTGAGCATGTGGTCCCACTGTCCTTAAATTCAAAGCTCCATTATTCTCTACCCGCAAGGGTCACTGGTCTTAAAGTTAGCAGTACATTTAGTAGTAGGCAGGCAGACGTGACTTCAATTACTAGCTCTCCCAATTTTGTGATGAGTGACCTTACACAAGATCTAAGTCTCAATTTTCTCGTCTACAAAATGGGGTTAAAATGGTCCTACCTCCTAGCATTGCTCTGAAGATTGTTGTTGTCATTATTATTGCTGAGCACAACACTTGGCATTTAGGAAATGCTCAGTAAATGTTAGCTATTGTTGGCGACTGTTATTTCTTCTCCTTCTCTTTCTTTGTTACTTTAAATGCCTCCTTACCAACGCCTGCAGAAGTAGATTGATCTAGTGCCAGGGTTTAGGAGAGCTCAAGTTCACTCATTAACTTAGAGGTAGCAGCGTAGTTCAGAGCCAGGTACTAGACCCAGACTGCCTTCATTCAAATCCTGGTTTTGCCACCTATTACTGTGTGCACCTTGGGCAATTTACTTAACATCTCTGTGCCTTATTTTCTTTATTTGTAAAATGAGGGTAATAATGGAACATAGTTCTTACCAGGATTAAATGAATTAATATTTATAAAACAGATAAAGAGTGTCTGGCTCATTGTGTTATGTAAATGCCAAAATAATTACAAAATAAACACTTAGATACATTACTTACCCCCTGTAGATCAGATGTCAAGGATAAAGGAAACAGTATGCTGAAAACCCTGGTGAGCTGTGTGCATATGAGAGGTGTTATGGTGATTCATCATTATGTGCCTGGCCACTTTCCATTTTTTAATTTTAGAATCAACCTTGGCCAAAAAAGGAGCCCTGACTGTTGAGAAGCTGATACCATGGGGGCAATTTCTGAGTCTCTTCGTCTCTCTATTTGATCTTCCTAAACCTTTCACTAATGCAACTTTGGGATAGGACCAAAGAAAACTGAGTGAATGCACTGTTGCTGTTTTGCTTCCAGTAGTGGGAGTGACTGGTGGTTTACAAAGGGATGGGTGGAAAGGCAGTGCCGAGCAGGAAAGCCTTCTTGCTAAATAGAGGACTTTTGCACACAAATAGACACAAGCTTGCTTGCTGTTTAAATAGAATATTAGCGATTATTATTTATCCAGCCGGAATCTCCTGGGTTTGGTGCTGCCTCAAATTAGCAGTCTGCATTCTCTGCTGCCACTTGTGGTCCCGCTTTCCATAACCCTGTGTAGAAATCACTCCCCGAAAGGTCACCCAAAGTAAAAAATATTAGCATGTGTTTATTAGCACCATCTCCCAGGCGCCGGGCTAAGTATGGATTTATCCTCATTTAATCTTCACAGCAGTTCTGGGTGATTTCCCCCATTTTACAGATGAGGATACTGAGGTGCAGAGAAACTGGCAACATGCTGTGCAGACACTGCTGGGGGTCCTCGCTCATGTCCCTTCTCCTTCTGGCCTGACTCCCACCTGGCAGCACCTGCATGTGTTTGCCTGTGAGCTTGCTCTGGCCATTGGCTCATTCTGTCTACATGCGTGTTAGTCTGGGCATGCGAGCAGTGGGGAATTTGATGGCCTCTTTCCAGGAGCGGCCCCCAACCACTAACTGATGTGCGTTAGGGAGAAATACTTCTGAGGCTTGTGATTCCTGGAGCAGGACTTAGATCCAGTTGCCCAGAGTGGTAATGAGGTTGAAAACACATCCTTTCTAGGCTGTCTTCGCTCCCCTGTCTCACTTCCCCATTCCTTACTGGTACTCCCGGGAATCACCTCTCAGATGAACTGCTTGTACTTCAAGCAGCATCTTGGGATCTGCTTCTGAGGTGTCCCAAACAGTCGCCCAGGATCCTAACTTCAATAGCCTTTTATGTCTTCATCTTCCTTGTGGCATTTGACACAACGGATGGCCGTCCCTTCTTAAAACTCTTCCTCTTTTCGGTTTCTGTGACACCTGGTACAATTCTCTTTCTACTTCTGATGCCCCCTCTTCTTTCTTGTTCACTGGTTCTTTCTTTGATTACCCAATTTTAGGCACCTCCAAGTGTCTCAGTATTTCAGTTGTAAATGACAGAAAAATCCAACTCAAACTGGTTTAAGTAAAAAAGTAAATCATAATTGGGAATCTCGGGATACACTGGCTTCAGAGAAGGTGTGATCCAGGTGTTCAGATGATGATCGGCCATCTGACTCTGTCCTCATCATTACTCTGCTTTCCTCTGCATTGCTTTTTTCTCAGGTGTGTTCTTTGCTAATGAGTCAGTGGCAACTGGTAGGTCCAGATTTATCTCCATCAGCTTAGCTCCATCAGTGGAACAAAAGTGCCTCGGTCCTGAGAGTCCCTGCAGAAGTTTTCAGTGTCATTCTCATTGGCCTGTCTTGGATCATGTATACGTCCCCAAGCCGACTCCAGTGGCCAGGAGGATGCAGTATTCTCACTGGCCAAGCTGGGCCACATAATCACCCTTGGAGCCAAGGTTAGAGTTAGTTCCACCTGAACCACAAGGACTGAGAGTGAGGAGAGGTGGTTTCCCAAAGGCAGACCAAAGTGCTGTTACAGGCTGGAATGGATTCTGGACAGCGAGAAACAACAGATGTCCGTACACCACGTCTCTGGCCTCAGTGCTCTATTCTCCTCTGTCTCTGTGAATCCTCTCCTTATTTCTGCTCTTGCCTGCCTGGGCAGGATTCTGACCTCCTATCTCCAGTCTTGACTTCACATCTGAGATGAGACCTCCATTTCCCCACCCTCTAGAGTTAGGGATTTCCATTTGGTTGTGCCACCTAGACGTGAAACTCAGCATGCCCCAACCCTGGCCACCTCCCACTGGCTCCTATTCCTAACATCTCTATTTACCTCTGGGACCACTCAGGTTCCCATCTCTCCCTCCTTCCTATCCCCACGTTGGGGTTTCCAGCCACGTTGTGTTTCTTTGGGTTCCTTGAATGTGCCACACACTCTCTGGACTTTGCATGTGATTTTCCTAATTATGGAGCCCACTTTGGCATACTCTTTGGTTGGTGAACCCCTACCCACCATTTGGACCTCAGTTCAGAAGTCACTCCTTGTGGGGCCTCCACCCTGATCACCCTTTTCTGCCAAGTCTTGGTTAGATCCCCAGCACTCCACTGGGCTTTTTCCTCCTCCGCCACTGGGCTTCTGACTCAGCCTCTAGTGACCTGTGCCATCGTCTGTCTTCCCCGCCAGGGCAGGGCCACATCTGTCTGGTTCATCATTCTATCTTCAGCGGTCCAGACTTAGGATTTCGAGTCTGGGCTAGTGTCCGATGAACCCGGGTTTGAATTCAGGTTGCATCCCTCGAACGTAGCCAAATTCCTTCAAGCCTCAGTTTTCTCTTGTCTAAAATGGAGATAATGAGGAATTCCCTGGTGGCCCCGTGGTTAGGACTCCGAGCTTTCATTGCAGGGGGCATGGGTTTGATCCCTGGTCGGGGAACTAAGATCCCACATGCCGTGCAGTGCGGCTAAAAATAAATAAATAATAATAATAATAAAATGGAGATAGTCCCTTCCTCACTGAGCCACTGTGTGGAGTGAGTGGTCATCGCACATAGGAAGTGCCCAGCATGGTGTCTGGCACGTGGTCAACGTGGAATCCCTGCAAACTGTGGTTATTTCTACTTACAAATTATTTTACTTTATCCAGTGTCCAGCACATCATACACTCTCAACAAATAATAGCTCTTTTTAGCCTGGAACAGAACCTGAAACATAGCAGGCTCATTGGACAGTTGAAACTTGCATTTTGAAAATTCGGGGGGGGGCGGATAAAAGAGGCTGTGATGCCTCGTTTGCTGCACATCAGTTAGGAGTCGTGATCTCATTACTCTCCTCGATGGGGGAAGGGCAGTTTCAGTTGGGGGCTGGAGGCTATCCCCTTTCTGGTGGGAGGCCGTCTTCTCTGATGTCACTGGGCTGCCCAGTGGACTGTTGCCGGCACTTGTTGGCGGGTTTGATCTAAGGAGGTGGCCTTGCGCCTCCTGGGGAAGAGGCTCATTAAGGTTAGTGAGGGGTGTGTTTCCGAGGACTTCCAAGGGCTGCCTGGGGCGCCGCGTGAGGCGGTCCTCTTTTCTCATTTTCTCACTTAGTTGTTGTTGATCTCTACACGATCTTTCTCCCTCTGGCTAGACTTGGGAATGGGTAATCCTAGGGCGTGACTCTTGGCTTGAGAACTGCTGGCATCATCACCATCATCACCATCAACACCAGCAACATCACAATAAACCCTCACTTGGGTTTTTTGAGGATCTGCTTGTGACAGTATGCTAGCATTTTGTGTACTTTAGGGCTGCTGGGGGGATTAAACATGTTAGAAGGCATCTCTCTCCTTCCTGTGAGATATGGTAGCCACAAGCCACATATGGCTACTTAAATTTATTTATTTATTTATTTGTGTGTGTGTGTGTGTGTGTGTGTGTGTGTGTGTGTGTGTGTGTGTGTGTATAGAAATTTATTTATTTATTTTTGGCTGCTTTAGGTCTTTGTTGCTGTGCGCGGGCTTTCTCTAGTTGCGGCGAGCGGGGGATACTCTTCGTTGCAGTGCACGGGCTTCTCGTTGCGGTGGCTTCTCTTTGTTGTGGAGCACGGGCTCTAGGCATGTGGGCTTCAGTAGTTGCGGCACGCGGGCTCAGTAGTTATGGCTTGTGTGCTCTAGAGCGCAGTTCAGTAGTTGTGGCACGTGGGCTTTGTTGCTCTGCAGCATGTGGGATATTCCCAGGCCAGGGCTCGAACCCATGTCCCCCGCATTGGCAGGTGGATTCTTAAGCACTGTGCCACCAAGGAAGCCCTTAAATTTAAATTAATGAAAGTTAAATGAAATGAAAAAAAAAAATCCAGTTTCTCAGTCACAATATCTACCTTTCAAGTGGACAGTGCAGATATAGAATATTTCTCTCATCGCAGAAAGATCTCCTGGACAGGGCTGGTCTAGAACTGGAGTCGGTAAACTATGGTTCATGGATCCACTGGTTGAATTTGTAAACAGAATTTTAGGGGAACACAGCTGTGTCTACCTGTTTACATGTTGTCTGTGGCTGCTTTTGTGCTACAAGGAAGATTTGAGTAGTATCGACAGAGACTGGGCGGCCTGTGCAGCCTAAAATATTTACTCCTTTGGGGCTTTTCTGGTGACGCAGTGGTTGAGAGTCCGCCTGCCGATGCAGGGGACACGGCTTCGTGCCCCGGTCCGGGAAGATCCCACATGCTGCGGAGCGGCTGGGCCCGTGAGCCATGGCCCCTGAGCCTGCGCGTCCGGAGCCTGTGCTCCGCAACGGGAGAGGCCACAACAGTGAGAGGCCCGCATACGGCAAAAAAATTTACTCCTTTAACCTTTTAGAAATTTTATTTATTTATTTATTTCAGCCATACTGCGTGACATGTGAGATCTGACTTTCCCAGCCAGGGATTGAACCCGTGGTCCCTGTATTGGAAGCATGGAGTCTTAACCACTGGACGGCGAGGGAAGTCCCTTTACTCCCTTAGCCTTGAAGAAAAGGTTTCCTGACCTCTGGTCTAGAACATTGCCTGGCACTTGATAATTAAATGCTTGCTATTTTTTATTTATTAAAAAAATAACGTTAGTTCTCTAAATAACCTTTCAAAGTCAGTATTCTCTCCATCCCAGAGATGGGAAAACTTGGACTAGAGTTCTTTACAATAACTTCCAGGAGGGCAAACACCTCATCCATCTGGGCTGATGTCAAGGTCATCGGTGCAGAGGGCACCTCTCTCTCTCTCCTCCCTCTCTCTCCCCCGGGGAGGTTCCCGTGCCTTTTCTGCCCACAGTGCAGATGACACTGCTACGTTGAAGACTGCAGCCAGCGAGATCTAATATTCCTTCTCTCATCCTTCCTTCGGACAACAGCTGTGTCTGGGTTCCCGGTCCCCATACAGCGTATATCAGAAGGACAGAGGCAGTACACATAGTTACCCATGGGGGCAAGAGGCTGGTGGTGGTGGCAGTGGTGAAGTTCAGAAAATGCAGTGGGTCCGGGAAGCAGCCTTTGAAGCCAGAGAATTAATTATCTTTGTTGCCTGCATCTTTTAAAAGTGGAGAACTGATTTAAAAGCCTGTGTGGGGAGGATTGGGAATAGGTTTGAGGAGAAAAGAACTTTAGGATGCTATCAGGAGTAATTCTGACAGCAGGAGGTTTTTGGAGAGGGAGTGGTGAGATTGCGGGGAAAATGTGAGAAAAGGTCATGGAGGTACTTTGTGGTCAGTGTGCATGGTGCTTCAGTGCTCGCTTTTACATGTGGTTACCTGTAAGTGGGGCGTGTGCTCCCTGGTTTGCCTCAGTCTCCACCACCCCCTATTGTACTTCAGCCACTTGCTTAACTCATTTCTGCCACTAGCCTTACCTTCATAGTTCTTAGAGCTAAGTGGCCTTTGCTCTGAGGAAGCCATATGGCAGAGTGCTTGAGATGGTGGACTCAAGGCTCAAAACCAGCCTCATCTGCCTTTTATTAGCCGTGTGTCTCTGGACAAGTTTTTCTACCTTTGTGATTGTACCTGTCAGGATCCCAGCAGGAAACAGAAATCCCTCAGGCAGCTTCAATGAAGCAAGTTTAATGAAGGGATTATTTAACACCTCTAGGGAGGAAGAAGCAAGTGGAGGAAATAGTGTGGAGACTATGGAGCTAAGGAAGAAGGGCTTGCCAGAATGAACGGTGGTCCTGGAGGGATGTAACTGCTTCCCGAATGGCAGCATCAAGGCAAGGAGGAAGGGCAGGAAGTACCCCAGCCTCTATCCTCTCCAGTCACCTGTTTGTCCCACCCATTGGCTGAGCCCAGCTGGAAACCAGGAGGCAGGGGGACTAGGTGATTAATTCTGCAGGGGTCAGCCCTCCGGGGCTCAGATCATAGCAGGGTCCGGTGAAGAATGGATCTGGTGGGGGAGAAGGGAAAACCGGCACACTGATCCTTGGTTTCCTAATCTTGAAAGTGGAGGATAATATGGCAGCCTGCCTCAAAAGGTTCTTGAGGTGAAAGTACTCACTCAGGGACGTGCCTGCCCAGTAAATGCTGAGACTCAGTGTGGGTCTCAAGGCATTCCTAGGGGCTGAGGGTCCAGAGAAAAGGGTTCTGTGTGCTGTCTCTCCATAAAGTTTTCGGATGAAGGAAGCTTCCTCTCCGTCCCCTGTAATGGGGACCTGGGATAATGGCTTCTTTTGCGGGGAGTACAGGTGGAGGGTAGCAGTTAAGCATTAAGACTCTGGAGCCAGATAATCTGGGTTCCAGCCTAACTGTCACTTGCTGTCAAGTAACTTCTCAAGCCTCCTTTTTTTCACCTGTAAAATGGGACTGTTAGTAATTCCTATCTCATTGGGTTGTGAGGATTAAATGAGTTAATCTGTGTAAAGAGCTTGGAACAGTGCCTGGCACATAGTAGACAATCAATAGATATTAACTATTGTTGCTGTTGCCATCTCCCCCTTCCATCTCCCCCCACCTTCTTCTTCATCATCATCATCATCATCATCATCATCAGTGTGGGTTAACTCCAAGCAAAACTGACCTGTTGTCAATAGAGAATTTCCCACTGGATGGAGTCCATCCACCAGCCCTCTCGGGAGCTTCATTGATCATACCATTATGCTCTCATCCTCCCACAGATATGATATTTCAGGGAGTGATTGATGGGTGTGTGTGAGTGTATGTGGGGAGGGGTGGGCTTGTGCCTGACTCCGGGGACACAGTGCTTTGTTATGCAGAATAGCTTGCCTGTCATCCCACAACGAGCCCCTTCCTTGAAAAGTTCCAGGCTATTTTTAAAGCCCTCATGGCTCACATGTTCCTTTCTCCGTCATGTCAATGCCAGTACAGAAACATCAGAACCTTTTGGCAGAGTATAAAGCAAAAGAGACTTCAAAGTGCATGGAGGATGAGTGTTGCTCAAATGACAGGGTATTAAGACGTGACAAGAATGCTGAGTTTCGAGACTGCAGCAGCTTGTGCGTTTGTATTTAGATCTTGTTGGATTTCTTGGGAAATTAGTGGAGGTGCCAAAGGCTAACGTCATCTCTAAGAAGGCACCAAAGGGTAGAAAGGCCCCGTGACCCTCCCCCGCTGTAAATACACTCCGGAAGATCAGTAAAGGATGCCTGAGTGAGTGGGTGGTTGCCCGGGCAACTCCTGGACTCTGGGCCACAGGGTTCTGCAGGTTAAATAGCTGGCGATGGAGGGAAGCACATCAGCGCTGGCTGCCCTGGAGCTTTGCTGCTGATGCAAAGCCCCACACTGGAGTCTCACAGCGTGCGGGCCAGTATGTGGATCTGAGCGTGAAGTCACCAAACCCTCACCGTTTGTACATTTTATTACAAACGTAATATTTTATTTACCCTTCCTGCCCTTCCCTGAAGGGCAGAGAATGACCTTGGGGACAGGTAGACCTGAGTCCCAGTCCCTCCTCTGCCTCTTACTAGCTCTTTAATCTTGGGCAAGTAGCTTTAAGATTCCGGGAATCTTTCTGAACCACTGTTTCTTCATTTGAAAGGAATTGTTGCAGCCCTTATGGGATTAGAGATCACGGTGTCGCACGGCCCCTGGGACTCAAAAAATGTTTGTGGAACTGCCCTGTTGTATTAAATGCTCAAATAGTCCCAAAGGGAGGATAAGTAGACCTGCTTCCACAAATGGGGAGACTTAGGTGCAGAGTGGCTTGTGCACACCGCACAGGGTGAGCACTGGGGCCTGAGTCTCCAGGCCTTCCTCTGAGGGAGGCAGTATGGAGTAGTGGTTAGGGCGTACCCACTCTCTGGAGTCCCTTGGCAGGTTTTCTAAACCTCCGTCAGTCTCACTTTTTCTCTCTGTGAAGTGGGGGATAGTCATAGACTTGCTTTCTATAGTTGTCGTGAGGGTTACACAAGATAACCTTACAAGCACTTAGCATGTGCTTGTGGGATAGTAAGCACTCTATAGTTGTTGTGAGGGTTACACAAGATAACCTTACAAGCACTTAGCATGTGCTTGTGGGATAGCAAGCACTCAATAAAGTTGCTGTTGTTATTGCTAATAGTAGCATTACTGGTGGTGCAGTAATGGTGGTAGTAGTAGTTGCTGCAGTTGTCCTAGTGGTAGCAATAGTGATAGCACGGTTCCGCTGGTTTGTGAATGTTGACCTCTGGCAGCATTGCAAATCTTTGCCCTTTTTCTCCCCTCCTCTGAGGACAGACAGTGTCTAGCTACCCTCCATGAGATCCTTTCTCTAGGGCCACCATTCTCCACCCTTCTCTGCCCTGCTCTGTGTCTGGCGAGGTAAACCCCAGTGGACTGCATCTCCTGGACTCCCCTGCTGATGGCTTTTGTCTTGAGTTGGGCCAATGGGAGGTGGCAGCCAGAGACTAGAGGGCAGGAGGAGAGAGAGTTTGGGGTTATTTCTACCCTCTGCTCCCTCCCTCCATCTCTGGCCTCCTTCTGCAGTGACAGCTCCTGGCCAGCGGTCCCTCTTCCTTGGTTTCACCTCTCACTGGGCTCTTGTTATTCTTTTTCATTAGATGATACCTGTAGCCCTAGGTGTGGTAACAGTTTTCCACAGTTGCTAGTGTTTTTTAATTGAACATCTAGAGTGAATCCCAGTTCTTGCTGAGACCCCAAGAGACCTATACACCTATTAAAAAATAATGTATTGGATTGTTTTCATTCTAAAAAATAAAGTGATACAACCATTTTGGAAAAAAGTGGCAGTTTCTTATACAGTTAAACATAGAATTACTGCATACCATTATTAGGTATTTACCAAGATAAGTTAAATTATATGCCCACACAAAGACATACATGAATATTCATAGCAGCTTTATTCATAATAGCCAAAAACTGGAGGAAAAAATCCTCAAATATCAATCAACAGATGAATGTATAAACAAACCTGGGAATAACCATATAATGGAATACTACTCAGCAATAAAAATGAACTAACTACTGATATTGACAACTGCATTATTAATCATTAATAATCAAAACATTATTCTGAGTGAAAGAAGGCAGACACAAAATAGTACATACTGTGTGGTTCCATTAATCTATGCTAACAGAAAAGCAGATCAATGGCTGCCAAAGGCTGGGGCTGGGGTGAGTGGATTTAACTCTAAAAGGGTACAAGGGAACTTTTGGGGTGATGCAAATGTTCTTTTGATTGTGGATAATTACATGGGTGTGATGCATCTGCCAGAACACATCAAACTGTACATCTAGAATGGTATATTTTATAGTATATATTTTTTCTAATAGATTTAAGATTTCTATATAATGTTGAAAAACCGCACAAATTTGTATGGAATAAAGCCCAGAAAAATGAAAACTATAGATTGAATAGTAATCTAATTAATCCTAGTATGTATGATAAAGGAGGGAAAATTTGGGTGCCATAATTTCTCTCTTCATGGTGTTGGACTTAAATCAGTTGAAATGTATTTCCATACTATAATTTAAGCTTCAGTAAAAGTTTGCTTAATTCTTTGTCTAGTGAAAAAAAACCCAACCTCATGAAGTTTATTAAATTCTACATTTGCTTTATTATTTTAAAATATTAGAAGAATAAAGAATTATAAAAAGGAGAACAAGACCCTAAAGTCCTTATAACCAGACATCACTCCCCCCATCAACGTTTCAGGTGTTATGTGTTTCCTTCCAGTTTTGTTTTTCTTCTTCTTCTGTACTTAGATTTTCTACCCTCAGCAGACTTATTCAAATAAAAAAGAAAGCAAGTCTCCATCATGAGGGCATTTTTGTTATGAATTTACTTGCCTCAGGGCATCTAGCATAATGGTGAGGAGGTTGTATACTGCACCCCAAATATATTGGGAGGAAATGAAAATGTTTAGTCTGCTGAAGGGGAGATGGGTCGGGTTGGGGCGGCGCACGGTCGTTGGCTTCAAATCTCTATCAGTCAGTCAGTCAGTTAAATATTATTGAACTTCTTTCACGTGCCAGCGCTAGTAGTACGGTAGTGAACACAGCATGTGGTTCTTCTGCTTGGAGTCAGTCTGGGAGGCAAGGGTATTATTCTTAATAGTAATAACAACAATGGCAATAGCAGTCACTAATATTTATGATGAACCTACTATGTGCCAGGTATTAAGGCTTATTTTTTCTGTTCAAGTTTTTAATATGTCGTTCCGTTTAATCTCCCAGCACTCTATGAGTAGGTACTCTTTTTATTCCCATTATATGATTGGAAATAATAAAGTGGCTTAGTTTCAAGCCAGTGGGATTGCACAATAAGCAGGTTAAACCTAGGCTGGTGGGTCAGGAGAACTGGAGGAAATGGCATCTCATCTGAGATCTGAGGGATGACAGGCATTAGAGAAACAAGATGACAGCTTCGGAGAGCACAGACAGGGGCTATTTTTGCACTGAGGGAAGTAGGCTGGTTTTGAGTGATAATTTGGGGTCAGGTGTGACAGAATTGGTGACTGGAAGTGAGTAGTGAGGGAGAAACCAAGGGTGGCTCCCAGGATGAGTAAGCGGAAACATCAGAAGTAAGGCAGAAGTTTGAACTAAGTAGCATTTAGATTCTCACCAGAGATCTTGATTATTTTCCCCCCTCTGTCAAAAACACAAACGCTGCATTCAGAGGGTCAGTGTCAACATAATCCTTATTTTTTTCCTGTGAACACCGGTGAACCTCTGAAAATTGGAAAAACCTTGACTTTATTACCTTTGGTTAATTCTTTAAGTTTGGGTTCAGAGGTGAGGTGCTACAAACGTCTAATGTAAAGAACACAAGTGTGTCCCTGAAATAGAACAATAACAACTTTGTTTCCTCAACACACTCGTTTCCAGGGTTGAACTGAATATAAGGTGGATACAAATGGAGACTAAATTAGTTGAAACACCAAGCATTTTCCTAAAATTCCCTTTTTACTTCCCTTTGATGATCTTTGATGATTTATGATACTATTATTTGAATATTCAAATCCCTTTTTGTAGAGTCTGGGAAGCATAAATAAAAGTAGGGATGGAAACAAGGGACTTAGGTTTTTGTGTATATTTCTTCACTGTTAACCTGTGCTAAGGTTGTGGTAAAGAAAAATATTTCAATATGCTTGGAAAATTTTCAGCTTTACAGATATCAGGTTACTTTATGTGAATTTAAACTTGTCTAATAACAGGGTGAAGGAGAAGGAATGTAAATGTTATTAATTTAAAAAGTTGGATACTACATGATTTTTTCAAAGACCTTTTGAATGTAACCATCATTTCCTCTAAAGTATATATCTTATCGTATTTAGTAAATTATTTTATAAAAGCAGCAACAACAGAAATGAGGCAGAAGAACAAGGACTTGGTTTGGGGCAACTTCCGTTTGAGATCCAAATCGTGGTGCTGAGCAAGTAGGGGAGAGCTCTTGGCTGAGAGGTGCAAATTTGGGAGTCACCAGCATGAACAGATTTTTAAAGTCTGTAGATTGACAAGATGGCCTGGGGAGAGAGTGTCCACAGGGAAGAGACCAGCACCTGGGACAGACCTTTGAGGAATTCCAGTAGGTTAAGGGGTAGGGAGAACAGGAGGAGGAGCCAGGAAAAGGGGGAGGGGCCACAGAGGGCAGGGTCGGGAAGTTACAGGGAGGCTGAGTTCTGTGCAGTCTAAAGAACTTTCTAGTGTTAGAGTTGTTCTTAGGAGGTGGAGCAATCCTTGTCCTGGAGGTGTGCAATGAGAGGCTTGGTGACCATCCCTCAGGGATGTTGTGGAAGCGGGTGAGATCAGATGTCTTTCAATTGGCCAGAGTTGTTTGGCTCTTTGTAAGCAATAAAAATTGACTGCAGGTGTCTTAAAAAGCAAGTGGAAAGGTATGGGTTTCTACATTCACGCAGTGCCAGGCCTTAGAAAGAACAGGGTCCAGAAGAATGGACCCTGAACAGTGGACCCTGGAACAGGGTCCAGGACAGTGGCTCTTGGATCTAGGTGGCAGGAACTAATGGGCTACCTTCACATGGCAACGTTACTGATTCAAGAATCAAATTCAAGCAAGAGTTTGATTGGCTGATCTTGGGTCACATGCCCCCCCCCCCCCCCCGGGCACCTTGATTGACAGCACCACCAAGACTGCACATCATGGAGCAAGCTGGTTTCCCAAAGGAAAATCAACATGCCACTTAGCAGAATGGAGAATGGGTGCTGTGCAGGCAAAACCATCAGATGCCCACTATAATCTACATGGCCCTGTCTTTGATTGGGTGATATTTGCAATGTTCACATAACAGCCCACCCCTCCTTGCAGAGCTGTTGCTAGTGTTTTGCCTGTTGGAGGATTAAGTTTCTCTGTTTGCTTTTTAGAGTAAGTTAGGGGACTGGGATTGACATGAATTTGTCTCTGGGCTTCAAGCCACTAGCTCTGGAGGCACAATTTGGCAGATATGACTCATGTTATTTCTTGACGTGACAGTCAAGAAAAGACTTGGCCTTGTGGCTATGTGGCCCCTCCTTCATGAGCAAGGGTAGGAGCTGGTAGTAGACAGATGGTATAAATCTCTGTTGCATCAGCGAGGTGGGTGTGCCCATCCTACAGGCACTTACTGAAAAGAAGCCCAAGTGACAGGCGCCTGTGGGTAAAGGAGACCCGTCAAATCTTATACCTCCTGGTACTTTCTCTTACCTGAGCAAACTCCTAGGTGCAGCCATCCTCATAGGACTATGATATTTAGAGGAATAAGGGTAGGGTGAAACACTGTATCCCATATTTCCTCAATTCACCAACACGGACTGATCGAATTGAATGTTCTTAATATCAAGCCCCTAAATAAAAAAGAAAAGAGGTGTATTTACAGGAACACATGAAACACAGGAGAAAAGAGGGGCCCTCCCTGCCCATCCTCTAACTTCTCACCTTTGCTTTATTAGTCATACGTTCTTTGGTCTCAAGAAACAAAAACCCAATTCAAGTTGCTTTAGACAAGGAGGGATTTGTTGACTTATACAGAAAAGTCAAGGGGCTCTCCCTTCAGGCTTGGTTGCATCCAGGTGCTCATATGTGGTTATCAGATACCTGTTGGCTCTGCTTTTCTCTTTGTTGGCTTCATTCTCAGAAAAGCTTTTCCTTAGTGATAATAAAGATGGCAGATGCAGACTCATTCCCCACCAGCTTAGCAGTACTGCTGGAAAATAAATCTTCTTTCCTAATAAATTCCAGCAAGAGTCCTGAAGTTGGTTCTCATTGGGCGCCTTGAGTCACATGCCCATCCCTGAATCCACACTGTGGCCTGGGTCCTATGTCCACCCTGGGAACTGGGCGTGAGGGCATCCTTAGCCAGCTCACAGGAACTGGGGATCAGATGCCCCAAACAGAAGCAGAGAGGATGGATGCTGGTTGGGCATGTTCACCACACTTGGTTTCGGGACCAGCTCTTCTCCTGGTCTGAGAGCTCTAGGGTGGGATGTAGCTGGTCAATGAAGGGATGCTGACGTTTCCCCTTAGGCCATGGCATTTTGTCTTACTGCCCCCGCCTTTGGGGCCTGATCAAAATGGGGAGGCCAAGGGGTCAAGAACAGTCTCCATGTGTTATCCAAACAAGCAGGATATTCCCAGCAGCTGTCCAGCCCAGGCCCTTCTCCCCAGGGTTGGTATAGCAGAAGGTGGTGGTATGGGGCAGCTTTCTTCTCATGGGTTTGTTTACTTCTGAGGCCTGTCCTTTACCTCTTGTTGGCTCCACTGCTTTATCTGGCTTAGTTAAATAAATTTGGTAACATTATAAATGAAAACATTCCTTTCCTGCATTTGCTGACCACTGCAAGGCTATTGCTTTTGCTTTTGAGTTCTCTCTGTAGCGTTGGGCTGTTGCTAAACAAATGAAGCTTGCTTTTGCTCCCTCCTCTTTTACAGGAGGCAATCATCATCATCATCACAATTTTGCAAATTCCCTTTAACGCTGGGTAAATAAATGGTAGCCCCATGTGATGGAATAAGATGCAGTTATGGAAACAGGATGAGGTCATTCTCTACATACTGAGATAGAATGGGCCTCCGGCTGTGCTAGTTTGGGAAAAAGCATGGGTAGAGTGTGCAGATCAGCAATGCTCTTCAACATTTGAGTCACCTGTTCCCAGCCTCCCCCCAATAACTCAGAATCTCTTGAGGTGGGGCTTGAGCCCTGATATGTTTTGAAAAGTCCAAATGACTCAGTGTGCAGCCAGGGCTGAGAACCAGGGGTGTAGAATTGTATCATATGGTTGAAACAAAGGGACATAGATAAAAAAACAAGAAGGAAATAGAGAATTATACTACATATATAGGTAGAGACTCACATGTGCTGACACACGTGCAGAGAATATCTCTAGAAGGATAGACAAGAAATAGTTCCCTCCAATAATGGAGTAGAGCAGTGATTCTCAACCATATGCTCATCTGTAATGTTCGAATTTTAAGCCATAAGCATGGTATACAGTTTTAAAAAGAAATCCTCACTGCACACCCAAAGGCCGGCCAGGCAGGGCTGTGAGATGATTCTGAGCTCACACAGCTTGACTGTGCTGGGGCCAGCCGCCCACAGATGCACACATACCACCCACCGCCCCGGCCACAGCTGCCTTCCTCTTGACTCAGCCGTGGTGGGTGATTTCTGAGTGAGGGGGTGACCAAAAAAGTCCAATCATTCATTTATTCATTCATTGTTAATGCACTCATTCATATTTTTATTAAGAATTAGATATGGGGCAGGTACATGCCAAGCACGTGAATCTGGTCTCATCCTCACAACTACATGTGAAGTAGGTGATCTTATCCCCATTCTGTGGTTGGGGATATTTTAGCTCAGAGATAATAAGTAATCAAGGTGAAAGTATTTGAGTCAGGAAGACCAGCTAAAACAGAGCTTGTAAACCGGTGGGACTCAGATGTTTTTGGATGTTCTGCACAGAGCTTAAAAAAGTTCCCATCTGGCAACACCGGACTAGCGCTCACAGGGCCATTGTTGAATGGAATTGAGTATCCCAGGGATGGACATGTATTCTCTAGTTCATCCCATCCACCCATCCCTGCTGTATTACACCAGGCTGGCTTCACTTAGTCACAAGGCCTGGTCTTTGTAGGCATTTAAGTTTGTAACCCCTGCAATAAAGTAGGTAGGATGAGCCAACCATTATCTGTCCCATGGGGCTCCTGAGCTGAATTAGCCTGTGGAATGTGTCACTTCTACTCCAATCTGGCCTTCAGTCTGTTCGCTGGAGAACTAAGCTCTCTGCCTTGAATTTCCTTGTGGCCATCATGGGATGGGCTATTGGTAGTGATATATTTATGGAACAGATTTGCACAGTAGGGAATGACTAAAGTATATTATAGAAAGGGACAGTCATCCAGACTGGCAGGAGTGTGGGGTAATGGAGTGAGAGGAGATAAGAGTAAAGTTAGACGGTGGCTATATGTGGATGGATGGATGTCAGCCTGCTGTATTTGAACTTTATTCTTTAGGCCAGTGCTGTCCAATAATACTTTCTACGATGAGTGCCCAGTGTGGTAGCTTCTAGCCACATGTGACTATTAAGCACTTGAAATGTGGTTAGTGTGAACGAAGAACTGAATTTTAAATTTCATTTAATTAATTTAAATTGGCATAGCCCCATGTCACCTGTGGCTACCATATTGGACAGTGCAACTTTAGATGATAGGCAGCCAGTGAATGTGTTGGGGCAGGGAAATAATATCAAGCTGAGTTTTCACAGGATGAATTTTCCAGGAGTGTGTAGGCTGCAGGGGGTGGAGGGAAGTAGGTAGGAATAATATTGACAGTATTTACTATATGTTAGGCTCTTACTGTGTCCACACACTGTACTAAGATGACCTCATTTAATCTCACAACAACTCTATGAGAAAAGCACTGTTATTATTTCTATTTTATAGACTAGGAAACCAAGACACAGCAAGGTCAATGGACTTATTCAAGGTCACAGAGCTAACAAATAGTGGTGCCTGGTGTAGCGTCCGGGCAGCTTGGCTGCAGAGCTTGGACTGCAAACCTCTAACCTGGAAGGAAGTAAATAAACCTTCATTGAGAGCTTACTTTGTGCCCTGATGCTGTGCATCTGTACACCTTGTCTCATTTAGATATCATGGCAATCACATAACATTGGTGGTCTTATTATCTCTTCTGTGGTTATGGAAACTTTGGCTCATCAATTTCTGGGGAGACCAGTTAAGGTTTCATTGCAAAATTCCACATCTGAGTTACTGAGGGCGGTTAAGGTGGAATCAGTGGGGAGTATACAGGAGGATATGGTGTGAAAGATGTTGCGAAGGAAGAATCAGTAGGATTTAGCAATTGATTGGATGGCTGGGGTGAGGAAAGCGGGGGAGGATTTCTTCTGGAACAGTGAGATGAATGACAAACACAAATGCAGCCACGCCATGTGAGTTGAGAGTGTGGGCTCAAGAGAAAGACAAACCTGGTTTCAAATACAAGCATTGCCACCGACCAGCTGGACACCCTTGGGCAAGTCATGTCTCTTTGAGTGTCAGCATCCCTGTCTTTATAACGTGGATCAAAACACCTTCCTCACAGGGCCGTGATGTGGCTCAGGTGAAACCATGGATGTGAAAGCCCTTCCAGACTCAAGTCCATGGCCATGTGAGTCACTCTTCTGAATGCCAGTGAGGCAAGGTGTTAGGTGGAGATGGTTACCAGGCCTTTCTGCCTTTGATCATGGAGATGTTTCCAGAAAGCATGTGGGGGAGCCCCACCTCATCTTGGACACTAGGCAGAATTTCGTGCCAGTGAGTCAGCTTTGACCTGGGAGGAAAGAGGGGTCCTCCCCGGCCATCGCAAAGCAAAATTGCGATGCTGGTGCCTCCAACTCAACTGCCTCTTTCCACCAAGCGCTTTGTGTGTGTTGTCTCATTTGAGCTTCACAACAGCCTTCTCAGAGTAGGTACTGCTATCATTCCCAATTTGGAGAAGGAGACGGAGGCTCAGAGAGGCATAGTAATAGTAATTGGGATAGTATTGGCATAGTAGTTGGGCTAATGTCCTTCAGTTTATGGCTCGTAAAATGAGGGTTCAAACTGAGGTCCATCCGATCCAGAGGCCTGGCCTGTAGCTCTTGCAGATTGTGGATTTCTCTCTCGAGAAACGGCTGTTTGGAGGCCTCCTGAGAGAGATGAGAGCTGAGGAGTGTGTTGAGGGTCCTTCTCTTTCTTCTCCCAACACAGACATCTGTAGCTAGTGCTGGGATATCTATCTCAGGTAATTATGGATTCAGGGACAAAGATTGCTTCCCAAAGATGTCAGTTTTCCATTTTAGACCCTGGTGAGAATAGGGTACAAGAGATGGATCAACTCCAAAGAGAGAAAATAAAAATTTAATGACTTCATCTAGTTCTCTTTGGATGCAACAAATAAATTATAATGGCTAGAGTTGGGCATTTGGGAGTGGGTGCAGTATGAGGTAGAGTTGGGGTCCCATTGCTTTCTGGGGCCAGATACTCCAGAGAGGTCTCCTGGGATCAATGAGCTGTTTCTGATCCTTGGCTGGTATATCAGTTTATTATTGCCGGTATAACAAATTACCATGAACTTAATGCCTTAAAATGACACAGATTTATTACCTTATAGTTCTGGAGGTCAAAAGTCTGAAAATGGGTCTCATGAGGCTAAAATCAGGATGTCTGCAGGGCTTCGTTCCTTCTGGAGGCTCTAGGGGACAATCTGTTCCTTGCCTTTTCTAGCTTCTAGAAGCCGTCCACATTCCTTGGCTTGTGTTCCTTTCCAGCAATGACATCACTCCAGCCTCTGCTTTTATAGTCACACCTCCTTCTCTGACTCTTGAGTCTCCTGCCTCCCTCTAATAAGGACCCTTGTAATTACAATTAATTGGGATTATACCAGCATAATCCAGTATAATTCCCATTCTCAAGATCCTTAATGTAATCACATCTGCAGAGTCTATTTTGCCATGTAAAGTAACATAATCACAAATTCCAGGGATTAGGACGTGGACATCTTTGGTGAGGTTGGGGAATAATGTTATTCTACCTACAGGCCTGTGACCTTTGTGATTTTACATGTAATACGGGAGGAGTGGAGGAGGATAGTACTTGGGACCTTAATCTCATTCTCTGCTGGAGCCAAGTAGCAGTTTCCCCTTTTAAACAGGTCCTGCATGCATTCTCCCATCTGACCCTCAGACATTTTCGTTGCTTATCTGTCCCTTAGGCATTTGAGTTTGAGACCGCATTGTGTAGTCCTAAGAAAGCATGGCTACAGGTTGGATTTAGAGGGCTGTAGGCTGCAGGCTTTTAACCTCTATAGAGCAAGGAGTTATTGAATAAACTGTGAAGCATCTAGGAATTCTTGGCTCTTACGAGGTACCTGTTTGAAAGTAGGACCTGGTACGTGTTTCAGCAGCTCATTGAATGTTGGCTCTTATTTAAGAAAAGCTAGTTTTATCCTGAATTTGCCAAACAGAAATGTGGGGGTGTTTGTTTGTATCACAAAAGGGTTTAGTTTGTTTCTTTAAATAGCCAGCCCTACTACTTTTCTGTGAAGTGTTTTAGTTAGTGGGAAATGTGATTTGCAGAACTTTTCAGAAGCACGTTGTATAAATTAAGTACCTACACTGGAAGCTCATCAACTTTCCAGTCTGTTCCCAGCTTCCCTGCAGAGTACGCTGGAGTATAGCCAAGTCATATTGAGTCTACCTTGGTGGGGATGGATTGTTTATCGTGTGGCTAATTGGAAGGCTGCCTAAAGAGACCTAGTTGATGACTGGTGTCTTCCTACCCCTGTCTATGGTGGTAGAATGTGGAAGGCCAGCCAGGAGCTACAGCTACCATGAAGTTGATTGGGCGTTCTTCTTTTTCTGTGGCTGATTATATTCATTCTTTTGTTCATTCATTCACCAAACATTTATTTATGTATCAGTTATGTACCAGGAATTGTGGTAGACACTAGGAAACTAGAGATGAGCCCTCCTCCTTCCCTCAAAGAGAGTATGGATGAATAAGATCATAACTGATATTTTGGATATTTTGAAGAAAGGTTCTAGACTAAAGTAGTTGCTTATAAATGGTGAATGGCGGTCGGGGGGAGGAGGACTTTCCTAAACATCTCTGGGTTAAGGAAGAAATGAAAACCACAGTAATAGGCTACTTAGAAACTTAAAACAGTGATGGCACTAAATATAAAACATAGGATGCAGCCAAAGCTGTGCTTGAAAGGAAAGTTTTTAGCTTTAAAATGTTAAAACTTTTAATGAAGAAGAATGGGGAGAAATTAACTGAACAGTCAATTCAAGAAGCTTTGAAAAGAATAATGAATAAAAGCAGCAGACATTTGTTGAATACTCATGATATGCTAGGCACAGTTCTGAGCATGGATTAGCTTGTTTAATTCTGACAACACCACTGTAATATGGGTATTATTATTATCATCACCGTCATTTATCAGAGAGAAAACTGAAGCACAGGGAGATAAGGTAATGTGCCCAAGTACCATAGTTTACAAATGATGAATGCATCCAAACCTGGCCATTTGGCTCCAGATATGCCCAACTAATAAGGAATAAAAGTACAAATACAAATAAAAGAAGTAGGACAAGTGAGAGTAAAACCAACAATTAATCAAGTAGGAAAAAAACAATAGAATTGAGAAATATGTCCATGATTTGCTTCTTTAAAATGAAAGAATAATAAAATAGACAACAAGGAAGATGAACCTCTGGAAAAAATAAAAAGAGAGATTCCCTGACAATACAATGTGAAGAAAGCATGAGAAAGGGCACAGCACCATCCCAGATAAGATGATGCAGTTGAAACACACTGAGAAGAACACTATGGATAATTCCAAAGGAAAATATAAATTCCAAAAGCTAGTCTGAGAAGAGAGTGAGGGAGAGGTGAAGCTGGTAAAAGCTCCAAATAGGACAGGACTGTCTGCCGTCATCCCTTTTATTCCACATTGTTCTGGAAATTCTTGACATGGAAATATAAGAGGAAACAAAGAGGCGTATCTATCAGGGAGGAGAAGAGAAAAATGTTATTATTGGGGATAATATGATTCTCTACATGGAAAACTCAGCGGAAGCAACTGAAAACCCACAAAAACTATTACAAATTTTAAAAATACTTACAAAATAAATACACTGAAAGTTTATTTCTTTCCTATTTGTAAACGATAACCGCTTGGAAAACAAAATGGGAAAGATTTCAAAAATCATAATAGCGTAGAAAAAGGACCTCTCAGATAATACTAAGTGAGAAATTTGTAGAACTATAGAGAAAATTAAGACTTTATTGGGAGACATAAAATAAAATTTTAACAAAGGGACACCCTATTCCTGCTAGAAAGACTCATTGTTATGAAAGTGTTAATTACCAAAGTCCCAATAAATTTTTTTTCTGGGGGTGGGGGTGGGAAATTTACTAAATATCATTCCAATAAAAATTACATCGGTTTATTTATTTGTTTGTTTATTTATTTATGGCTGTGTTGGGTCTTCGTTGCTGCGTGCAGGCTTTCTCTAGTTGCAGCGAGCGGGGGCTACTCTTCATTGTGGTGCAAGGGGCTTCTCTTGGCGGTGGCGTCTCTTGTTGCGGAGCATGGGCTCTAGGTGCGCGGGCTTCAGTATTTGTGGCATGTGGGCTCTGTAGTTGTGGCTTGCGGGCTCTAGAGCACAGGCTCAGTAGTTGTGGCGCACGGGCTTAGTTGCTCCGCGGCATACGGGATCTTCCCGGACCAGGGCTTGAACCTGTGTCCTCTGCATTGGCAGATGGATTCTTAACCACTTACACCAGCAGGGAAGTCCCTCCATCGGTATTTTTAAAAGCTTGATAAACCGATTCTAAAGTTCACTTGGAACTCTCCGTGACTGCCAAGAAAATGTTGAAAATAAGGATAATCAGGGAGGACTTGCCCAACCAAGATACAACATGTTATAAAGGTACTATAATTAAATCCCATATTGCTTTATTATAAGACAGATCAGTGGAACAGAACAGAAGGCCCAAAGACAGACCCCAGTGTATATAATTATTTAGCATATAATAAAGTTGGCATTTGAGATCAGTGGAGAGGGGATGAATTATTCAGTAAAAGATGCTGGCACAATTGATTACCTATTTGGAAAAAATGGCAAATTAGATTCCCATGTCATTTCAGATACCAAGAAATTACAGATGGATAAAAGAGTTTAAAGTGCAAATGATACCATATAAAAGTTAAAAAAAAGAATTGTATTTATAGGAATTGGGTCATATGGGAAGGCCTTTTGAAGTGTAGTTGGATTGTTTTCTTTGTCCATTTTTTTCTTTTAGTGGTCTGCAAGTTATATATAATACTTCTATTCTTATTTTTATTCTTAATTGTTAACACACATATTTGAACTTATAATGTCCTAAATGCAGTTTCTCAATACCTATAAACTCCTGAGGAATAAGACAAGACTCTTAGCATATTGCAATTTTGTAGTCTTTTTCCCAGCCCCATCTCTTATGTCTTAAGTCTCTCTTCCCCCGCCCCGCTTTTCTTTTTGTTCTTTCTTTCACCACTGTTTGTTATGCCGCATTCATTCATTGTTGTTTTGTGGAGTGTATGTTCTCTATTACTTCTTTTGTGGGAAGTAAATTTTCCAAGTTCTTATATTCTGGAAATGTACTTTCACTTGAATGCTAGTTTGGCTATGTATGGGGTTTTAGGTTCAAATGACTTTTTCTAAACCTTTGAAGACATTGCTCCATTGTATTCTAGAATTCAAAGTTGCAGACAAGAAATCTGGTGTTAAAATTATTTTTGTTCCTTTGTCAGTAATCTTTCTCCTCTTCTCTTCCTGCCATTGCTGGACACGTCCTCACAATGATCTCAGAGCCTTGAAAATCCTCACCATTAGTTGTTTTTTTCATTCACGTCTATTGACACTTGATAATTTCTTTCAATTTAATGACTGAAATTCTTCTTAATCTTTAGAGGACTTCCTTCTATTTTCTTTAATTATACATTCTTTACCGTTCTCTCTGTTCTTTCCTGAGTATCCTTCTATATGGATGTTAGAATTTTGGGATCTATCCTACAGTTTTGTATCGTTTCTTTTATTTTTTCTTGCTTTTTTGCAGAATTCTGGGAAAATCACTCAATTTAGACTCCAGTTTGCTAAGTTCCTCTTTAGCTGTCTCCATTCTGTATCAGCCCAACCACTGAGTTTCCAATTTGGGCAGTCATAGTTTTCATTTCCTGACCTTTGTTTTTCTTTGGCTCTTCGTTTTGTTTCAAAATGAAAGTGGGCTTATTTTCCCTGATTAATTAATACTCATTGTCAACATTTCAAACAATACAGATGTAAGATTGTAAGTAAAAATAATCTGTAGTCCTACTGCCCAGGGATAACCATCAGTGGCATTTTTTGGCCACTGCTCATGTATTTCTCTCAGCAGTCACAGATATATAGGCACAGAGAGGGACCACCCCCCCCCACACACACACAGCACAAACACACTGTTTGACACAAATGTCTTCATACAAAGCATATATTATTTATAAAATACAGTAAATACTAAAACAGAAAGGGGAGAAAGCAAAGGAGAAAGAAATTGGCCCCTTTGGAGCTCTTGTTTTAAACCACGAGTGTTTAAAATGTTTTTACTATAGAAAATATACATAAAAATAGAGAGATTAGTATAATGAATCCTTCTGTGTCCATCAGCCAGGTTCAGTAATGATCAGTCAAGACTAATTTTTTTTTCCCCATCTATAACCCTCCCCTTTCTATCTCCTTTATATCACACTGAATTATTTTGAATAGAATCACCTTATCCCTAAAGATTATAGGATGTGTTCTTAGAGGTAAGTATTTTTTAACAAAAATAATCATAATACCATTATTACATCAAAAATTATAATTCCCTAATATCAATAACAATGATTCTCTCATACCATCAAAAAGTGAATATATCCACTTTTCTGATTGTCTCATAATTTAAAAAAACTATTAGTTTGTTTAAATTAGGATCCAAACAAGGTCTACATATTGCATAGTTGATATGTTTCTTAAATCTCTTTGAATGTAAGTTTCTCCTCTGCCCTGCTACTTTCCTCTTGCAGTTTTCCATTTTTGTTTGTTTGTTTGCTGTTGTTTTGAGCAGTTTTAGGCATATAGGAAAATTGATTGGAAAATACAGAGTTTCCATATACTCCCTCAACCCCATTTCCACCCTAGTTCCCCCTATTATTAACATTTGCAAGTGAAATAAATCAAAAAGAGAAAGAGAAATACCATATGAACTCACTTCTATCTGGAATCTAAAACAAAAACCAAACCAAACCAAAACTAAAAAGAGAACTTGTAGATACAGAGGACAGATTGGTGGTTGCCAGAGGTGGGGGTGGGGAGTGAGTGAAATGGGTGAAAGTGGTCAAAATAAAAAGTTCTGGGGATGTAATATATAGAGAGTTGATTATAGTTAATAGTACTGTAGTGTATATTTGAAAGTTGCTAAGAGAGTAGATAAAAGATCTTATTACAAGAAAAAAAATTATAACTATTTTTGGTGATGGATGGATGTTGACGTACAGTGATGATCATTTTGCTATTGTCATATATATATATTATATATATATGTATATATATAATATATATATATATAGGATCATTATGTTGTGCACCTGAAACTAATATAATGTTATATCAATTATATCTCAATTAAAAAAATGAAGACAACTATATTCAATATCCTATGGCAAACCATAATGGAAAAGAATGTTAACAAAAAGGAATGTAAAAAAAAATGAAATGGCGTGCCTTAGAGTCGTTAGGAGTATTAAATGAATTAATGTGTGTACAGTGCTTGTAAAGAATCTTGCATTAGTGTGGTATATTTGTTACAATTGATGAGCCAATAGTGATACATTGTTATTAATTAAAAGCCATTGTTTATACTAGGGTTCACTTTTTGTTTTATATATTCTCTAAATGCAGCCATCGCTACAGTATCATCCAGAAAAGGACAGATGCTCTTCTGTCCTCTTCCAGTTTATTTGCTGAAAAAACATCTTGTAGCTCACCACATTCTTGTGTATTAAAAATTTTTTTTTCTCATTGCCTCTCTGTGGTGTCATTTAAAATGCATCTGTCACTTGTAGTTGTGGTAAATTGGTAGTTGGATGAAGATTCTTGAACTGATTCAGGTGCGATTTTGTGTGTGTGTGTGTGTGTGTGTGTGTGTGGTACGCGGGCCTCTCACTGTTGTGGCCTCTCCCATTGCGGAG
>NW_006775554.1:1604033-1617762 GCF_000442215.2 Lipotes vexillifer
GTCCCCTGCATCGGCAGGCGGACTCTCAACCACTGCACCACCAGGGAAGCCCTCGGGTGTGATTATTTTGGCAAGAATACTTCACAGGTGGTAGGATTCTTCACAGAACTTTCATCAGCAGGCAGGTAGTGTCTTTTTCTGATGTTGGCAGCATTGATGATTGCTGCCCAGGTCCATTATATCACTAGTGGTAACCTTGAGGTTTCCTGTCCTGTTTTCATGTACTGAGAATGTCCTTTAGAAAGATTCTGAGCATGGTGCCCATCCTCCAGGAGTCCACAGTCTAGAGTTTATAAAAATAGATTTGAACAACAACAAAAAATAGTTTTATTTTGTATGTATTCTCTAATTGTCCCTCCCCCTAAGTAATATAGTCCCCAAATAGTGGAGCGTTTAACGCATACAAATTCAAATATATGTATGTACACATTTGGTTTCAAACTGCTAAAGTAACAATGTAAACATGTAGCCTATTTCTTCCACTTAGTTGACGGTTGCTCCTGGGTGAGATGCAGGTGTGGGTCCGCCGTTCCTGCTCACTCTTTTTCTACATGCCCTTCACATTATGAACATCTCTCTAAGTGTGATTCTAGTGATTAAATGTACACATTTCATAAGCGTTATGGACCTAAACACAAGCCAGCAGCTTCCTGTGGTGCCCGATCTGATAAACAACATTCTGTTCCAAAAGTAGTGGAAGATCATACAACTTAAGCGATCTTCACTTAAGTGTAATTTTGAGCATATGTGATCTTTTGAACCCTAGTTAACATTACAAACAAAGTAATTTGCAAGCTGTAGCATCCGTGTACCCAAGAGTTTGACTTCAGTAAAAGACAAGGTGCGGAAGCTGAAGCCATTGTTTATTTCGGTATAAAGCCTTTACTTGTTGGGAAGTCCAGGTTTAACGATTTCTTCCTCTCTTCCCCTCCTTTCCTACTCTCCACTTTCCTTTTCCCCCTGCTCCTACCCTTATTTTCTCTTTTGCAGTCTGCTGTTTTGTCGTGCACAAGCGGTGCCATGAGTTTGTCACTTTCTCCTGCCCAGGTGCTGACAAGGGTCCAGCCTCTGATGTAAGTAACGGGCCCTGGTCACCTCTCTCTGTCCACAGTCAATTCATCCTTTTGGGTAACTGTGAGTACACTGAGACAAAAAAGTCAGGATGTCATGGTCCTATAGCCTCTGAGACGATTTTCGTTTTAATGGGAAAGAACAAAACAAAACAAAACATTTTGAGAGGGGTGTGTGACTTCAAGAAACCAGCTAGTTTCCCTACTGTGATTCTGCAAAATGTCTTCATGGTCATGGCTGAGGCATGAGAGCGGTGGGCAGCGGCTAAATTTTTATGGTTACTATAAAAAGGCAGTTAGGATGGTACCTTACAGTATACTTTTTAGCTCTTTGGTAGGGAATTTTTTGTACTAGGGTTCAAGAATTAGGAAGAAGTGAGCTTATCCTGCTACTGTGTACCCCAAAGTATGATTACTGCTGGTGGGACAAGGGATGCTTCTGGGTAAACCTGGCAATTTTTGTTTTGATCATTATGGATTTATTTTAATACGGATTGGAAAATGCGTCTAGTAATGGTTTTGCATTTATGGTGGGGATATAAAATTTCCTAGTTAGGTTAAATAAAAGATAAAGTGACTCAAGGAAAATATTATGTGAATGACAGTGTGAGTGCTCTAAGGGTATGACAAAGTCTTGGTGCAAGTTTACCAAAAGTTTGGGATACCATGTGGATTGCCTATCCAACAGCCATTCCTAACCCCCACTCTTTTTCTGGCAGAGGCCACCTCTTATGCTAAAAGCTGAAGATGCCTGATACTTGTTTTCCCAGGCTCCCTTGTAGCTAGTGAGTGAGGACGTGACCCAGTTCTGCTCAGTGGGAACTGCAGGGAAGTCTGGGCAGGGCTTCTAGGAAGACTTTCCTTTCTGATAAGGGAAGACACTCCTTACTTTGTTCTGTTGGACATTTTTGTGGGAGGATATAATGCACGGAGTTGTGGCAACCCTTTGAGTCAATGAAGGAGACACGGCTGACATCGTGAGCATGGCAGGGTGGAAGAGTTGAAGGGATCTGGGTCAGTGATGACATTGGTGAGCTGCTGAGCCAATGCTGAGTTCTCTTATGCCCAGACTCTGTATGTGAGATAAGAAGCACCTCTTATTGGTAAAGTCTCACTGTTTGCATTATTCTTTTCCGTGGAGCTGAAACTGTCCTGGGCCTTCCACCATGCACACTCTTCCATTGGCCCAGTCATGAACTGCGTTCAGCGTACCCTCTGTGCAGCTGTCACCCCTGGTTCTCTTATTTTGTTCCTGCTTTGGTTCACCTTCCTGGAATTTTCCCCATTGGCTTTGTCTCCCACTGGTCCTGTCCTGGTCCCTTAGACTTGACAGCTGACCTGAGGTTGCTTGAAGTGGGTGGTGATAACTACCTCTGTTATTGCATATGTTCTTGCTGGCCTTCTATAAGTGGTCATCTGCCATTTTGCTGCAGATCAGGGGCATACCACACACACTCTAGAGCTAATACTCAAGTTGCTTTGCTTGGAGACTGTGGTACTTGGGTTTAAAAACTCTAGGCAACAGAGAACAACCAAAGCCCTCCCAGGCTTGTTTGCAGAGACAAAGATGGGACCATTCTTCATGTTCTCTCAGATCACACTCCCTGACCCTTTTAGTGCAATTCCATCTCTTGTCCCCAGGAAAGCAGGCAGGGAAGATTGGGGGGACAGCATGGCTCCATTATGCAGCTCTGAATGTTCATGCAGACCAAGGCTTGGTACTCAAAGAGCAGCCAAGAGGATGGTGTTTCCCATATCCTGTCCTTATTCATTGACTTTTTATGTTGCCTAAGATAGAAAGAGCTCAAACTGTTTTATGTGAAAAGGGAAATTTTGGTCCCTGAAACTGAAAAGCTCCAAGGGTAGACTGGCTTCAGACACAGTGAATCAAGGGGCCGAAATGAGGTCTTCAGGAATCTCTTTCTCCATGTCTTGGCTCAGCCTTCCTCTGTCCTGGTTTCTGTTTCAAGAAGATTTTTCTCCTAACGAGAGCATGATGGCTGTGGTACCTTTAGTCATAATGTCTTATCAGTGCTGCAGTTCCAGTGACAAGAGCTAAAGTCTCATTGGACCCTGGGTCATATGTAACCAGAGGATGGTTATGCTGATTGGCAGGCCTGGTTATGTGCTTACTCCTGGCGAGGAGGGCCGGTGTGCCTACCCCGTGATTTGAGAGTGGGGGAGAGGTGGTCCCTCAGAGGAGAACTAGAGAAGCAGTATTGTGTACTGGTTAAAATCATAGGCTATGGATGGAGCCTAGACATGTGTCACCTTGGGAAGAGTACTTAACTCCCTTGTGCTTTATATTCCTCAGCTGAAAATGAATAAAACCCTACCTTATAACTTTGCTACAAGTATCCAGTGTATACATATAAGACAGTGTCTGGTATGTATGTGAAGATGATAATGACAGTGCTAATGAATTACAGTGAATACATACTGGGCAGACAGCAAGGACAGATGTCTACCAAATACGTCTGAAGAATGAATGGATCCTCTGCCTGCCACCTGGCAGTTGTCCTTCCTAGGGGTGTGTAGGCGCCATAAGTTGTAGGAGACCCTGCTCTTTGTGAATGGAGCCGTGCAGCCGTTCATTGCCTTGGGCATGGGGAGAGCAGGCAGTACTGCCTGCAGCCGGCATGCATAGGATTTGGCAGCCTACCTGAAATGATTCTATCTCTGGACACAGTTCCAAGAAGGCCGGTTGGCACTGAGGATGATGAATTGGTCCAGACTCCTGAACTGGCTTGACTTGGTTCATTGACCTCTTTCTGTCCATGGGTGGAGACATGATTAAAGATCTGGCCACACCTACTTGCCAACCTGGCCATGCTCTCTGAGGTATGGAGGAGTGCCTTCCTCCTTTGTGACCTTGGAGGAGCTGGCATGCAGTAAAGCTCATGGAGTAGAAAAGCACAGTCTCCATCCGTGAAAAAGGAATGTGCTAGGTTTTGTCTTCTACGTTCTGCTATTCCAAGTCCAGTCTGAGTCAGGAAATATTCTGGATATTAGTAGATCTTTGTGTGGTTGGCATCCTTCTAGGTCTCCATCGTGGCATATTAGGCTACCTGAGGGAATTTTATGAATCAGGCTTTGTCCCAGTGAACCCAGCTGCTGACCCAACCATTCAGTGCCCATGGGAACAGGCAATACATATGGGCACCCACCACTGGGGGACCTCAAAACACAGCAGAGTTCCTGGGTGGTACTTCTGGTCATCTGTAGGCATCTTCCTGGTTCTTGGTCTCATCTGCTTGGAAACGCTCAATCCTGCTGTCTCTTCGACCTCTCAGGGAGACCAAGTCTCTGGTATTGCCATAAGCATTACATATGGACATTACAGTTACCCAGCACTTAGAATACTGACCACATACCCAGTGTCCTGAGAGATCTTCTCAGAACAAGAAAGAGAGGACTTGTCTCTGAGGGCTGGGACTAGAATGAGTCAAGTGAGGTACTTGTCTTGGGCACAAAAGTTAAGGGATTCTCTCTTTTGTCTATGGATGTCTGGTGGCTGGTTGATCTAGGATGGCCCCATTCACATGACTGTCAGTGAGCCGGTTGGTGGCCTGGGTGCCTTGGCTGTCCTCCACATGGCCTCTCAGCCTCCAGCTGGCCAGCTCTGCCTTGCTCACATGAGGTTTCAGGGTTCCAGGAGTCCCAGTGCATCAGTGCTTTTTCAGCCTGTGCATCATGTTTGATAATGTACCACTGGATCAAGTAGTCTTATGGTCAAGCCCAAATTCAAGTGGTAAAGAAATAGACTTCACTCTTCATTGAGGGGAAAGAATCTCTGGTCAAACTATTGCAGGTCCTGTTGACCCAGGGGACCACTGTGGAACAGAGTCCCTGGAGGCCATCACACTGGACTTCATAAAAGACCTGTGGGTCTCACTGTAGTTCAGAGAGTCACAGATGGCCTCAGTAGGAGAACAGACCTCATTTATTGCCTGCCCCAGGTCCCTGGCTGACTTAGTGCCCTCCAGCTACAAATGGGATGTTGGGCAATTTAAGGATCATGCCCAGAGACAATGGTGGTTAAGAGTGTGGATTCTGAAGTCAGTCATACCTGAGTTCAGGTCCTGACTCTGCCAGTTACTCATGCGGTGACCTTGGGTGTGTCATTTTCCTTCTCTGTGGCTCAGTTTCCTTATCCATAAACTGGGATATTAGTACCAACCACATAGATTTGTTGTAATAAGTTTTAAGAAATCCTTAAAATGAAAAAGAGTTAACGACACCACAACAAAAGGATTAACAGCAAATGGATTAAAGAGTCATTGCATGAAAGTGTTAAGCACAAGTGTCCTTGTAAGCCCCTGGTGCAGGTAGCTGAGGGCATTTCCATTGCTCTACTTACCTCCCTAATCAGGGATATACTGATAATTCTGTCCATGCCTCCACCCAGATCATTCCCTTAGGACGTAATGACTGTTTCCATTTCCATTACTTTACACAAAACCTCAAATTCTATGGTGCAATGCTGAGAAAAGAACCTAGACTTTGGAGCCAGAAAACCTCAGTGTCAAAATCCAGTGCTGACGTTTATGGCTCCATTGATCTTGGTAAAATAATTTCAGTTCTGTGACCCTTAGTTTATATCTTTAAAATGGGGAAAATAGCACGTATGTCATAGTTTTTTTTTTTGGTGAGCATTCAACGAGAGTCTGCTTGAACCACGTCCAGAATAGTGTCTGGCACAAATAAGGCACCCAGTAAATGGTTTCTAAATTATTATTAATCCTTGGAGGAGTCTCTCCTACTCAAGAAGGGATGCAGAACCTGCCAAGGAATAATAGGTAATAATAATAGCTGACTCTGTTGAGCAGAGGCTCTGTGCCAGGCAGTACAAAAGTACGAAAGGACTCTTTAGCTGGTTTGTCTGAAGATAATGTCTTCAACATTTTATGGTTTTAGAAATAATAATTTCTTATCATTCATATCAAGGTACTGAATAAAACTCACTGTTATGCCCTGTGCCCTCCTGATTCCATCACTAAATCAGTCAGTGAAAGACACTGGCAGTAATGTTGAGTGTATCCTTTTGTGTTTCTTAATCAAGTCTTATTTTATGAAGAAATATATTAAAAATGATAAATCATGTGTTAGATGTTGAAGATTTAATAAAAGGGAAATAAAAGAAAATTTTAAAAGAATGTTATATTTATACATTAAAAAGAATATGCATATAAATGCTAATGGGCTTGAAAATCTGGCTGCAATGGATGATTTTTTAGGAAATTTTAAATTGGCAATTTTGTCTCAAGAAGAAATTGAAAACCGTAACAGGAGAATAATCAAGAGAGAAATGAGAACATTGCCCAAGAAGCTTTTCTTCTCCCAGAGCTCCAGAATAATAGGCTTCATGGGTAAATTATTTTAAACTTTAGAAGAATATGAAGGATTTCTCTTCATTTTATTTTATTTTGATTTTCATAACAATGAGCCTTAAAATATCTTTATGTTTCTTCTTCTTCTTTTTTTTTTTTTTTTTGCGGTATGCGGGCCTCTCACTGTTGTGGCCTCTCCCGTCGCGGAGCACAGGCTCCGGACGCGCAGGCTCAGCGGCCATGGCTCACAGGCCCAGCCGCTCCGCGGCATGTGGGATCTTCCCGGACCGGGGCACGAACCCGCGTCACCTGCATCGGCAGGCGGACTCCCAACCACTGCACCACCAGGGAAGCCCATGTTTCTTTTTTTTTTTAACATGCTTTACCTTTTTTATTGAAGTATATTTGATGTACAATAGTATGTAAGTTACAGGTATACAGTGTAGTGCTTCACAATTTTAAAGGTTATGCTCCATTTATAGTTATTATAAAATATTGACTATATTCCCCTTGTTGTACAGTATATCCTTGTGGCTTATTTTATACCTAATCTGTTCATTTTAAACAGTGTCAAATTACAGAGAAAAAGTAAAACCTTCACAATTTTAAAAATTGAAAATGAGATAAATCCAACTCAAATCAGCACTAGGAAAAGAGATCGGCTCATGGGAAGGACATTGAGAAGGAGTAAGAGCTTCAGGGACAAGGGCCTCAGACACTGGAACTGAGGATCCAGTACTTGCAAGATGCTTTCTCATTATCAGCTGTATCAGTTAGCTTTGCTGTGTAACAAACCATCCCAAAGTTTAGTGGCTTCAAACAATAATCGTTTATTATTTCTCATGATTCTGTGGGCTGCTTTGGTCATTCTTCTGATCTGGGTCTGTTCAGCTGATCACTGCTGAGGTCTCTCATGTGTTTGGTCAGCTAGTGACTTGGCTGGTGCAGGATCACCTTGGATAGCTTCAGGAACATGACTGACACTTGGCAGCCTGTTGTCTGGTACACTTCATTCCTCCACCACGTGGTCTCTTTTCCTCCCAGTAGGCAAGTTTAGGCTCTTTCACACACTGGTCTCAAGGTTCCAAGCACAGCAAGAGAGGGAAATCCCCAAAGCACAGGTGTTTTTCAAGCTTTTATTTGTGTCACAGTGGTTATGGCCAAGACCAGACTCAGAGGTGGAGAAATAGACTTCACCTCTGGATGGGAGGGCCTGCATAGTCGCACTGCAGAGATGCGTACAGGAAGGGGAGATTTGTGGCCCTTTTGTAGTCTACCACACTGGCCCTTGCCTGCTGTGCCAGCTGTCTCATTTGTCCTTCCAGATCCTCTCTGCTTTCTCCCTGAGAGACTGACCTGTAAGGGCTGCATCCGTTGGGGTTCCCTTACCCTCTGGCTCAAGGGGAGGGACTGATAGGAGATTGGAGGGTGAGCCCAGGGTATTTATCATGAGGTCTTCTTGGCTTTACTCTTTGAAGGTCGCTGCTCCTTTAAAGGCAGTCATCTCTACACAATTCTCTCCTTTTGGGTTCCAGGAGCTACTCTCTTCCCTTGTCCCTTTGCTCTTAATTGCCCCCAGTTACTGCACCCTTCCTCATGGTTTCTCAACACCATGCCCACACCTTTCTAAATAGTCCTTTCATGAAACCTGCCTTAAACTCTCTAATTTCAATATGCCATTTGTTTCCTGCTGGGACCCTGACTGATTTGTCCTTGCCTCATTTGTGCCTGCTGTAGACAGGACATGTCTGTAAATATGTCTGTCAGCCTGGTTGTAGTTGACCCCAGGGAAAGATGGAAACCCTAGAGGATCAGTCTCAGCAAAGGGTTCTGATTGGTTGGTCCTCAGTTGTTAAGGGAATGAACTCTTTACAGTTTATCAAGCCTGGATCACGTGGCATCCCTATGGCTCAGAGAGCAATGTATGTTATTAGAAGAGGGGATGGGAAACTTTGAGGAGCTGACAAAATCAGTAGCTGCCACAGTTTATTATTATAAGCTACCTTCACCATGGTAACCAGCATAACCCAATAAAGTTGGCATAAAAAACTAAACTAGGGAGTTCCCTGGTGGTCCAGTAGGTAAGCCTCTGTGCTCCCAATGCAGGGGGCCCAGGTTAGATCCCTGGTCGGGGAACTAGATCCCACATGCTGCAACTAAGAGTTCGCATGCTGCAACTAAACATGCCGCAACGAAGATCCTGCGTGTGGCAACTAAGACCCAGCACAGCCAAAACAATTAATTAATTAAAACAAAACTAAACTATAGTAAACTTAGAGTCTAAATTTAAAGATCCTAAATAAAATATTTAATACTATTTAATTCTTGGCATAGACATATTGGTTCAGATAGACTTCTTTTAGTGTGAAAGAAGCAATCTAGAGATAAAAATAACAAAGAACATTTTGGTCAATATAACAAAATATAAAGACAAAGTTAAAAATTAGCCAGCAAGGAACTGTGAAATCTGGAAAGTATACATTTCAGTTTATTTCAGTTACCTAACCCAGTGTAAATGGATTGAAATTCTCTACTAAAAGGAAAAGACTTATCAGACTGGATAAATGTATAATTCTAGGCATTGTACAAGAGAAACTTATTAGGTTAAAAATAAAAGAGGCAGGGCTTCCCTGGTGGCGCAGTGGTTGAGAGTCCGCCTGCCGATGCAGGGGACGCGGGTTCGTGCCCCGGTCCGGGAGGATCCCACATGCCGCGGAGCGGCGGGGCCCATGAGCCATGGCCGCTGAGCCTGCGCGACCGGAGCCTGTGCTCTGTAACGGGAGAGGCCACAACAGTGAGAGGCCCGCGTACCGCAGAAAAGAAAATAAATAAAAGAGGCAAAGATATACCCCCAAAACACACATGCATATAAAACAGGGCCTTAATAACAATATCAAAAGAAATAGGACTCAAAGTAAAAAGCATAAACAGGAGGAAGAGGGGAAAAGATTAGACAAATTTACACACTCACCAGTGTGTGTAAATTAGTCTAACCTTTCTCCAGAGTATACTACCAATATGTACCAAAAGTGTTAATGACCTTTTTGGCTTAAGAATTTTTACTAAGGAATTATTTAAGAATATGTGTATATATTTAGCTAAATTGATATTCATTGTTTCAGTATTTAATACTAATGAAAAATTGGAAACAACCTGAATGACTGCCAGTTAGGGTTTTTGTAAGTAAAACATATCCATGTGATGGGATGCTGTATAGTGATTAAAATGTCAGTGTCTGGGGTAACGGAAATGTCCTATGTCTTGATTGGGATGGTGCGTAGCCAGGTGCACACGTTTTTCAAAACTCACGAAACTGTATGCTTAAAATCTGTACATTACTGTATGTCAATTATACTTCAATAAAAAGTCACAGTGATTAAAATGTTATTGACATGGGACTATATAGTCATTATGAATGAAGAAAGCAGACAACAAAGGACATGTATGGTATGATATATCAACAAATATGCAAAAAACACACACCTGTAGAAAAACACAAGACCACCTTTCCTAAACACATTTTGGTGGCCACTTGTCAGTTCTGCTCAATGTTTTATTCCAGATTGCTGCCTGAAGAACTCTGAAGGTCACTTTGGGAACTTCTGTAACCGGTTTCTACAGTACAGTCTTGTTTTTGGTGCCACTTTACCTCCAGCATGGACTCAGCCTTCCCACTTAATTTGGTTAAAATCAAACCTGAGCGAAGGCTTGGGTATAACTGTAAGCAATTATAGTTGCCTCTAGATGTGGTTACTCTTTTCTTTTTTGTCCACAAAGCATGCGGGATCTTAGTTCCCCAACCAGAGATAGAACCTGCACCCCCTGCAGTGGAAGTGCAGAGTCTTAACCATTGGGCCGCCAGGGAAGTCCCTAGATGTGGTTACTCTTAATATATTCCATCAGCTGGGGACCAGCTTAGTCCTCCAAATGGGAATCTTCAGGTGTTCTTGGTAAGATTCTGGCCCCTGTTGGCCAGTTCACCTTTGGCTCCACAGGAGGGAAGTCCTAGCTCTGCCAATCCAGGCCCCACCCATTTCCTGCCTGAGCACTAGTGGCAGTAGGACATCCCTATCATCAGAGAAAGGGCCCCCCTTCTCTTACATGGCGTTGTCTGGTCTCCTTGGCTCAGAAAAAGCAATATAACAGTCAACTGCACTCTTCTCAAAGCCTGGGTTGTTTAGTCTTTCATAACCCCAAGCGGGGACACTCCACAGTTCAGTTCTGATGATGCTCCAAGACTGTCTGGCTCCTTCCAGGAGGTGAAGCAACAGTTAAGGTTGAATATCCCTCTTGGCATCATGGTAAGATCTCATCATCACCTGAGGGCAAAACTCATCTATAACTCTCAAGGATAAATAATATTAGGGGCAAATCAGCCTAAACAGTACAGACACACACACGCACACTCACACGCACGCACAGACGCGCACACACACACACAAGCACGCGCACACGCGCGCACGCACACACAAGCACGCATGCACACGCGCACACACAAGCACACATGCACGCGTGCGCGCACACACAAGCACACGCGCGCGCACACACACACAAGCACACACAATCTCTCTCACTTATCTTACCTATCTAAATCTGGCAGTGCACCGGGACTATTATTTACTACTAAACACTGCAGTCTATAACTTCTACATTCACAACAAAAGTGCTCAAGAACCAGGTGTATGTTCCAAAGGACAAAAGGGCGCCTTACAAGGGGGCTGGACGCGCTCTGAGGGTTGGCCTGGATAGCTCAAAGGCTAGGCTGTCATTAAACGTTTAAAGAGCTACTGTATAGATTTTTGGTAGCTTCAAAGGACAGAATCAGGACTGAGGACCATCTGTGCAGGCTAAGGAAGAACAGCCCAAACTGACCGCCTGGTTCCTGTATACGGATATTAGCTCCCCTCCCAGTAGAGCAAAGACCAGTTGTCACGGTTGCTGTAGAGGTGATATCTGTGGTAGGTGTGGGTTTCCTCCCAAGTTGGTTATTCTTTTACTAATTAGTGTTGTTTGGCTGCATGCAACAGAAACCACCTTGAGTTAGTTAGCTTGTTATAAAGAAATTTATTGAAAAGGGTATAATGTACTTTAGAGAATTGGAAGAAACCTTCCCAAACAGCCAGACCAGTTGTATTTGATTTTGGTTCTTGTGTTGTTTTGGCCCTAAATTCAAATTCCGGAAGGAGGGATATTATGTGGTGAAGCTTAAGTTACCCAACCAGACCTTGGTTGGGACTTGAACGTGTTCCCTCTTTAGGGAACTAAATACAGTGGGGGGTGGGATGGCTTTTTGATGGAGAATTGAGGCACTGCTAACCCCAAAAGGAGGCAGAGATATTTGCAGATCAAAACAACACATGTCCACTACCATTTCTAAATGCTACTTTGCAGAATACAGACAGGTTGAATGCTTAAGGATTATTTGGATAGCCTGTTAAGAACAGACCTCACCTGAAGAGCTACAGACAAGGGTCTGGGGGTCTGTATTTTGAAGTCCTTAGGGTAATTCTGCAGGGGAGCCAAGTTTGGAAACCAAAAAAAAAGGTCCTATAGTAGGGTGGTTCTGAAACCAGAATGGTGGGGTTTGAATTCCAGGTTTGCCACTAACTAGCTGAATAATCTTGGGCGAGTTACCTCTCTGCCTCAGTTTCCTCTTCTGTAAGAAGAGGATAAAATAGCACCCTCCTAACAGGGTTCAGATGAGGATTAAATGAGTTAATCCATGTTAAGGGCTTCTTGCTGTGCCTGGCACATAGTAAGTGCTGATTAATATTGTTACCACCGATGGTTCTTCCGAATCTTAGACGGTGAGTTTCAAAAGTCTAGCCTTATTTTTGGCATGGCATGCTTCCATCTTGCTTGTCACAAAATGGAAATACAAAAGCACCCCCCATGGGCTGGTCGGGGCAAAAGTCTAATAAAAATGATGGTAATGTGGTAAAATGCAATTCTTTGACTATGAAATGAACTCCACTGGATTCTTCTGCTCCCATTTGCCATGTGCCACTGATGGCATCCACAGTGCAGAATGAACATGTAAAGGTCAGAATGAATTGCTTCTCAACGGCCCCTCTGTCCCTCACTGTCACAAAGACACAGAGCTTCATGCTGTGGAGGAGGAAGCAAATCCACGGTGTACAGCATCTGGGGAATGGAAACCAACTGTTTCTCCTGTGCACAAAGAGGACAGGTGGTGGGACTAAATGAGGTGGGGATGTCCTGTCTTATGAGTTATTTTGGCTTCTCCTGGTTGTGGGGCGGGACCAGCCTCAGAGCCTGATAAAGGGAATTTCCCAGAAGACCTCAGCCTGTGGAGGCTGCAGACTTGGGGGAAATAGAGAAATCAAAGGCAGATGACCCTGGAGAGAGGCAGCCTGGAGGGATGTGAAAGGAGCTGGTCCTGGAGTCAGAAGGCCCGTCCTCCCCCAACTTCAGTGGTCTGGGATTCTAGGATGTCCAAGTATTTTACTTAAATAATAATATCTAAGAACCAGCATTCATAGATATGATTCTGTTTTAAGCACTTTACATGTAATATCTCTTTATTCTTCATCACACTCTATGAGGTGATTACCGTTGTTATCAATCTCATTTTACAGACAAGGAAACTGAGGCTCTCAGAGACTGAGGGACCTGCCCAGGGTTCCATGCCCAGTGAGTGGTTGAGCCAGGATTCACGCCCAGGCACTCTGGCCCGGGTCTGTGCGCTTATCCAGCACCCCAGACTGCTCTGTTACTTCAACCGTGTTCACCTGGAAAATCTAACTGAAGCAGACAACCCTTTTCTCTGAGAACTGCCTGCCCAGATCTGGGCTCCCAGAGGCTGTCTGAACCCATGGATGGCCTCAGTTCCGCTGGGTCCAGATACATGTGGGCATCTGCCCCAAACTGGACCAATCAGACTCCCTCTTCTAAGAATTTAGAATTTGGGTTCAAAGGTGCTGCCTTTAGTCTCGGCTGGTCATACAGTTTTTGAAAACCGTTTATTGTACATGAAAAGTGTCCATCTTGATGAATTCTCACACAGCAAACATTTCTCTGTAACCAGAACCCCAGAAACCCTTGTGTGCTCCCTTGTAATCCCTACACCTCCAAACCCTTTCATCAAGGTAACAGTTACCCAGGCCAACAGCCATTTGCTTGCTTGCTTTATTTTATTGAACTATTTTATTTTATTTTGGAAAGAACACTTAACATGAGATCTACCCTCTTAATACACTTTTACGGGTATGATACAGTATTGTTGATTGTAGATGCAGTGTTGTACAGATCTCTAGAGCTCACTCATCCTTTTTTTTTTTTTTTTTTTTTTTTATTTTTTTTTTTGCT
>NW_006775554.1:1617845-1632512 GCF_000442215.2 Lipotes vexillifer
TCTCTTTTCCTTTTTTTTTTTTTTTTTTTTTTTTGAATGTTTCTTTTGGCTGCGCTCTGCACCGCATAGGATCTTAGTTCCCGGCCAGGGATTGAACCTGTGCCCCCTGCAGTGGAAGTGCAGAGTCTTAAGCACTGGACCACCAAGGAAGTCCCTAGAGCTTACTCATCTTGAAACTGAACTTTATGCCCATTGATTAGTAACTCCCCGTTCCCCTCCTCACCCCAGCTTTTAGCACCCATCATTCCACTCTTTGATTCTATGATATGACTATTTTAGATACCTCATATGATTGGAATTATGCAATATTTGTCTTTCTGTGTCTGGCTTATTTCATCCCATGTTGCAGCATTTCTTTCTTTATTAAGCCTGAATAATAGTCCATTGTATGTATATACCACGTTTTCTTTATCCATTCCTCTGTTGGTGGACTTTGAGGTTGTTTCCTCACCATTGTGAATAATGCTGCAGTGAACATAGGAGGACTAAAGTCTCTCAAAGATCCTAATTTCAATTATTTTGGATAAATACCCAGAAGCGAAATTGCTGGATCATATAGTAGTTCTATTTTTTACTTTCTGAGGAACCTCCAAATGGTCTAAGGACTTGGGTAGACATTCATCTGAAGACATACGAGTGGGCACCATGTGTATGAAAAAATGCTCAGTAATCATCAGAAAATGCAAATCAAACCCACAGTGAGACCTCACACCTGGCAGGCTGGCTATTATCAAAACAAAGTCCAGTGACAACAAATGTTGGTGAGGATGTAGAGAAGCCCTTGCTCACCCTTGGCGGGAATGCAAAATAGTGCAGCCACTATAGAAAAGAGAGTGCCTGCTTTGAACGCTATGCAAATGGAATTGTACAGGAGACCCTCCCTAGTGTCTGGCTGCTTTCCTCAACGTTGTTTGTGGCCACCTGACTTTGAAAGGATGCATGGTATTCCATTTATCAGGAGGTCTGACTTCAAAGCCAGCCAGGACCAGGCAGTAAATGAGTGCTAACAGGGAGCGTCCATCTGGGGTGTGTGCACGCTGTCCAAAAGGGGCAGCCATTACTCAGCTTTCTATTTAAAAAAATCTCCTGTTCTTTAAAGGATCAAGATCCAGATTTCCCAATTTTTCAGGAGATGCCTGAATCCCCCAAATGTGGATGCTGGCAGATAATTAGAGAATTACATGTTTGGTATATTTAAAAAATATTTTTGCACTGGATTCATTCTGTGTACCACCAGTTTATAACCTCTGTAGGTGGGAACTGTCAGTGGAAGGTCATGTCTCCGCCCCGTGCTCTCACCCCCTCCTGCCGCCCCGGCCAATGAAGGGAGAGGGAAAATACAGATTTAGTCAAATCAGCCTTCTTTGGGGAGGATGGAGGGAGCAACAGTCCAAGGCAGGGAGCTTCAAAAGTATGCAGAGGGCCCTTTTCCCTGGCCATGTGGTTGAGCTGTAAATTGACAGGGGCAGACCCCTGATTAGGAAGCAGCTGCTGCAGCGCCCCCTGCTGTCCTTGCACTCTCTGTGGGAACTGCAGGGGGTCCGCTAGTCACTTGCTTCACCTGCAGACTTCAAGGGGGTCATTCATTATTCCACATGTTTTTCAAGTGCCTGCTGCTGCCAGGGACAGCAAGGTGAGGATTCAACTCGACTTTCTATGTTTGCTCAGTTGCCCCCCACCCCCCCATCAGACCTTGCCATTCTTCATTCTTTTAAATAAGGAGAACCAGGCCAGGCTGCCCTTCTCTCAATTCAAGTCTCACCTTTGCTATATATTGAAAAACATTTCAAGAGGTTTTGTCACTTACTTGGCACCTTTCCCTGATTTCTGGGCTGAAATAGATTCTCCTATTTTTAAACAATTCCTTCTGGTACTTTCAGTGGTAGTTTGGAGGTGAAGGCAGAGTGAAATGTTCAGGCTCAGGTGCCTGGTCTTGCTTGTTGATTAAAAGTATGGACTCTGGAGCCAGCCTTCCTGGGTTCAAATCTTGGCTCTGCTACTTACTGGCTGCGTGACTTTGGATAAGTCAGTTAACCTCTCTGTGCCCCAGTTTCTTCATTTTCAAGATGAGGATGATACTCTACCTACTTTCTAGGGATGTTGTATGAAATAAGCTAGTTTATGCAAAGAGCTTAAAACAGTGTCTTTGGCTTCCCTGGTGGCGCAGTGGTTGAGAGTCCGCCTGCCGATGCAGGGGACACGGGTTCGTGCCCTGGTCCAGGAAGACCCACATGCCGCGGACCGGCTGGGCCTGTGAGCCATGGCCGCTGAGCCTGCACGTCCGGAGCCTGTGCTCCGCAGTGGGAGAGGCCGCAATAGTGAGAGGCCCGTGTACCGCAAAACAAAAACAAAAACAAAAACAGTGTCTTGCGTGTTATGTGTTTGCTTGACTCAGAATCTTGGACGTGTTATTGCCTTCAAACTCAGCCTTTAGGTTCTGACTCTGCTCCTTAATTCTGCATCTCAGCCCTTCCTCGAGCAACTGTCTGTCTTTGCTCCTCTTTACCCTTTAACTGTGAATCTCCAAAATTCTACTGAGCACGGGTAAATTCTTGGGACCTCTCCTGTGTTCCCAGACTTTCCCCACCTTAATATTCTCTCCATTGCCAACTCCTTTTGTACCTCCTAAATAATTATAGCTAACATTTACAGGTGTACCTTGGAGATATTGTAGGTTAGGTTCCAGACCACTGCAATAGTGCGAATATCACACGGATTTTTTTTTTAAGATTATTTATTTATATTATTTATTTATTTATGGCTGTGTTGGGTCTTAGTTGTGGCACGCAGGATCTTCGTTGAGGCATGCAGGCTCTTTGTTGTGGCGCGCGGGCTTCTCTCTAGTTGTGGCATGCAGGTTTTCTCTTCTCTAGTTGTGGTGCGCAGGCTCCAGGGCGCGTGGGCTCTGTAGTTTGCGGCACACGGCCTCTCTTGTTGAGGTGTACAAGCTCCGTAGTTGTGGCGCACGGGCTTAGTTGCCTCGTGGCACGTGGGATCTTAGTTCCCTGACCAGGGATCGAACCTGCATCCCCTGCACTGGAAGGCGGATTCTTTACCACTGGACCACCAGGGAAGTCCCCACATGGATTTTTTGATTTCCCACTGAATATAGAAATTATGTTCACACTATACTCTATTCTATTAACTATGCAGTAGCATTATGTCTAAAAAACAATGTACATGTCTTAATTTTAGAATGTTATTGCTAAAAAATGCTAGCTATCATGTGAGCCTTCAGTGAGTCATAATCTTTTTGCTGGTGGAGGGTTTGAAATATCTCAAGAATTACCAAAATTCCTGACATAAAGACAGGAAGTGAGCAAATGCTGTTGGAAAAATGGCACGGATAGACTTGGTTGACACAGAGTTGCCACAAACCTTTGATTTGTAAGAAACTCAATACTTTTTCAGTGTAATAAAGCGAAGTGCAATAAAACGGTGTGTGCCTGCACTAGCACCTGTCATATGTCAGGTTCTGTTCTAAGTGATTTACATACACTAACTCACTGAGTCCTCACCCCGTGAGAAAGATACTATTTGTATGCCCATTTTATAGAGGAGGAACCTGAGGCAGAGAAGTCTTCTGACTTGCCAGGTCATATGACGGATAAGCAGATTTGAACATGGATTTGAACTTGCTCTGGCTCTAGAGTCTGCTCTTCAGAATGATACGCGTGACCCAGTTCTCTCCATCCCCACAGCCAGGACCTTAGTCCAGGCTCCACCCACCCTCCCTGGACCAGTAACTAGTATCTTGTCCTGATTCCCTGATTCCTCTCTGTCTCATCAGCCTGTCATTTCCGTATTGCTGTGGAGTCATTTTTCCAAAGACCAGATGTGATCTTGTCATCATCCTTGCTGAAAACACGTCAGTGGCTTCCCATTGTTTTTGAAGCAAAGTTGATTCTCTGATGTGGCTTATTAACAGGGTCCTCATACATCTTCCTTTGTCAAGCTTACTCATAAACACACCTGCTTATTCTGTTGCATTGGAATCTCAAAGGATCTGTGGCCCCTGCCATTCCCGCCATTCTCACAAGAGTCCCCTTTGGAAGACAAATGATATGGCCACCCTACTCATAGGCCCTGCATATGCTGTGGCCCCATCCGTCCCTCCAGCCTCTTCCTGACCCCTCACTCCTCACCCCTGAGCTTCCTTCCTTCAGTCTCTTGTCCTCCCTAACAGCTCTCCCACCACTAGGCATTTGCCTTGCTCTTACCTCTACCAGCTACTTCTTGTCTCTTCTTGCCCTTGCACTCAGTGAGTCTCAGGCCTGGTTGCATGTTTGAATCATCTGCAGAGATTTATAACCGAATACTGGTGCCTGGGCCCATTGCAGACAAATGAAGTTAGAATCTCTGTTGGTTCAAAGCCTCCCAGTTGATTTTAATGTGTGTTAAGGTTAAAAACCCTGGTTGACTTGTACTCATCCTCTAGGCCACAGCTCACCTCCTCAGCGAAGCCCTCCCTGACCTCCCTGACCAGGTCTGTTCCTCCTATTTTGCACTCTTATAGTCCCACATACCTCTCCTTGCTGTCACACATCATAGGGTCACTTAACATTTATTTATGGGACGACAGAGAGCCTAGAATCTGGGTCCAAGTCACCAGCTGTGTGACCTTGAACAAGTTACTTCTCTGTGCCTCAGTTTTCTCCCCTGTAAAATGAGGATAATAACCCTACTGTACAAGGTCAGTGAGGGTCAAATGAATTAATTATCTGTAAAGCTCTTAGAAGAGTGCCTGGCATATGTTAGCTGTTACAGTAAGTCCCCTCCATATGAACCTTCAAGTTGTGAACTGTCAAAGATTCGAATGTGCGTTCGCATGTCCAGTCACTAAGTTAGTTCACGTGTCTGGCATACATTGTCACGTGCGTGCATGCTCTACAAGTGGTTGTGCTTTTGTGTACTTTACAGTACTGTATAGAGGACAGTAGTACAGTATCTTTATGTCAAGCCCAGGATGTCTAGAAGCAAGCATAAAAGCAGCAGTGGTGTAGCTGGTACTGCTAAGAAACGCCAAGCGCCAAGAAAGGACGAAGAGAGACAAGAGGAAGAAGAGGTAACTGAAGAACCGAAGAGATTCACGATGCAGGAAATGACAAGGGGTTTTTCTTTATTCGAGGAGGCGCTGTTAGTTTTTGAGGCACAGGACCTGGACGTAGAACGGTACACGAAGGTTGCAGCAGCCGTTCAGCGTGCAATCCAGTGCTACCATGTCATCTATGATGAGAAAAAAAGAGCTGCTACCCAGACATCACTGGATCGTTTTTTCAAGAGGGTAGATAGAATTGAACCCAGCAAGGAACCAGAACCTGTGCCATCAACGTCAGGCGTGAGTGACATTGCAGCTCGCCCTCCGTCTCCTATTGCTGAGGATCCTTCAGCTCTACCATCTCCCACCTCCTCTCCCTCCTCCAGCCAGTAACTCTTCTTGCCTGTTCAGTCAGTGCCAGCCCCTGTATGCCAGCTGTTGTACTGTACTACTGTACTTTTCAAGGTACTGTATTGTAAGATTTAAAATGTTTTCTTTATTTTTTCTTTGTTTTTAATATATTATTTGTGTGACAAGTATTATAAACCTATTACAGTACAGTACCATATAGCCGATTGTGTTAGTTGGGTACCTAGGCTAACTTTGTTGGGCATACGAACAAATTGCACTTAACGAATGTGCTCTCAGAATGGAACTCGTTCATATGTTGGGGACTTAACTGTACTATAATAATAATAATAATAATAAAAGTAATAGTAATAATAATAATTATCATCCCCCACTGGAATCTAGAAATCCCTGAAGGTGGGGATAGGATCAGAACCTACGTGGGCTTGTGGGGTGTCCCAGGTGCTGATGGTGGCCTGACAGGCATTCGCTTCAGCAGTGTTCTGCATGTCCTTCTACATAAGGGCTCTTTCTGCTCTTCTGAAATGCAGGCTTGGGAGTGCCGAGGGCTTCTGTGGCAGAGGGAGCAGTCAGGAAGCTGAGCACGGTGCTGTGAGCCCAGGAATCAAGCTGACAGCATCTTTGCGAGTTAAATAGCCCCGCGTCCTGGTCCTGCATTTGGGCGACCTGCACTCACCCGGGGGGAGGAGGTGCCCCTCCTTCTGTTGGCTTATGGCACTGTGGGGGGAGGAGGGGCAGTGAGGGGAGAGGATGGGTATGTGTGTTTTGTGGCTGATGGAGGGTTTATTTATAAAGCAAGGGTGTGATCCGTGGCATTGTGTCTGTTCTCTGAGAGGCTGCTGTACACCGTGAGCAGTGAATTCACAGGAAGAGGCAGGGCAGAGCTGTGTGAACAGCCTGGATGGCAGAGGGTGTCAGAGCTTGAAAGGCCCCTGGGGAATACCCAGCTTAACCCCCTTGTTTTCTGCAGGGGGAACTGAGACCAGAGCATGGAAGTGACTTGGCCAAGATCATAGATGTAGTTTTTATTTTAAGCTAACATCGATCAAGTGTGTACTACCTGCCAGTCCCTGCGCTAAACACAATATAAAAATGATTTCATGAACCCTCACAAATCTAGAAAGCAGAAACATTTATTTATTTATTTATTGTTATTCCACACGCACAGTGTTTACTAAGTGCCAGGCACCGTGCTGAGCTCTTTACAAATATTAACTCATTAAAATCTTATAATCCTATGAGATTTTGTGTCAGGCAGCTGTTAAAGTTTTAAGTAATTCACTCCCCATAACAATCCCAGGAAATAACTATCATTATTGTCCCTGATTAACGGATGAGGAAACTGAAGTGTGTAGGCTATGGCCAAGGGACACAGCTAGTAAATGGTGGAGCTGGCTTTAATCCAGGCAACCTGACATGGAGCCTCACCTCTTGTCTTATTTTATTTTTTAGTTTTTTGGTTGTGCCGCACAGTGTGCAGGATCTCAGTTCCCTGACCAGGAATTGAACCCATGCTCCCTGCAGTAGAAGCATGGAGTCTTAACCACTGGACCCCCAGGGACATCCCTGGAGCCTCACTTTTTAAATACCCCACTAAACCTCCTCTTCATAGTGGACTGCACCCTATACCAGGCTGAGGGTCACCCGACCAGGTCTAGGCCTCACCTGCTGGAAGGGATGTGGCTTCTCATCCCCTGCCAACTCAGACACCAAACTGGAGCTGAATCTGCATGTCCAATGCCTGATGCCTTGATGCCACTTAGAGTTGGGGCTAGCTTGTCCACACACACAGCCTTCCAGAAGAAGGAAGACAGCTCCTGTTTGCTGGGAGAATGAGGACTCCCACTTTTACCTGAGGCTGGGTCTACACTTCCCCCTGAGGCTCCATGAATGCACACAGTTGCTGTTTCCTATGGTCTCCCTCTGTTATACTAGTCGGTGGGTTATACTAGTTGGAGTTGGGATCTGGCAGGAGTTACGAACTCAGATGCCTGTGGGCGGGGTGGGGACCATTGTCCCCCACCCCAAGGGTGTGGCCAGGACTCGGCTCCAGCCCTGGGCTGCCCTCGGGAGAGCTGGCCCAGTGTTGCCAGCTCTGAGCATGGCTGTGAGTCCCACCCCGAGGCCTGGAAATACCTCTCTGCAAGAGATTTGCATGTATGCCCTGGAGGATGGCATAATAACCAGGTTAAAAACCGCTGACTTAGCTAATGAATTGAAATCACTCGTCTAAATGACATATAAATCCTGGAAAGGAGAAGACCAGCTTAACGTTAGTGACAACCAAGAAGAGTTTAGGGGGTAGAAAACACAACACTTTTTCAGGAAGCACATAAAGGAAGGCTCAAATTATACGTGACTTCCTTCTCCCGCTTCTCTTTCTCTCTCCATCCCCCCACCCCACCCCTTTAACTGAGCTTCAGCTCCCAGCCACTGCACTGTTCCTTGTTCTAAATTCTGATTGGCCTAGTTCTTCCTTCATAAATTGCACGTCACTGACCAGACCTTGGTCCATTCAGCACTGGCTGGAAGCATGAGGTCAGATGCTCTACTGCCCACTGAGCTGGTGCTGTAGGTGGGAATTTCTGTAGAAGGGGCAATAAGCAGGGTTGACAAAGACTGGCATTTCCAATACAATCTGGAAGAATATGTGGGTGGGAATAACCAAGAAAATTTTGAAAGTGGATGGTGATGCTGAGGTAGGGGTGGGTGGGTATACAATGCATGTTTTTAGGTACTAAGATATTATAAACGTATGGTATATTAAAATAGTATGGTACTGAGGCACATCTCTTAGTTAAGAGACAGATCAGTGGAGCATAAGAGGAAACTTTAAAATGAACAAAGGATACAAGAGAAATTAGTGTGTGATAAAAGAGGCATTTTAAATCAGCACAAGAAGATGCATTCCATACATTTGTTGTTACAACTTGCTAAACAGTAAGAAAAAATAAAGGCCTTTCTTCAAGAAGCTCCTGCTAAAATGAATTGCAAGGGAAATAATGATTTCAATGTAGAAAGTGAAACTGTAAGAGAATGAAGAAAATACTGGGAAGGACTTTCTAAATATAGCAGCAGGGACAGAGACCATAAGGAAAAGGGAGAAATTGCACTTTATTTAAACACACACAAACAAATACACTTTCAGTGTTAGATGTTGAAAGAAAGAACATCAACAAAATTAAAAGGCAAATGAGGGCTTCCCTGGTGGTGCAGTGGTTGAGAGTCCGCCTGCCGATGCAGGGGACACGGGTTCGTGCCCCGGTCCGGGAAGATCCCACATGCCGCAGAGCGGCTGGGCCTGTGAGCCACGGCCGCTGAGCCTGCGCGTCCGGAGCCTGTGCTCCGCAACAAGAGAGGCTGCGATAGTGAGAGGCCTGTGCACCGCGATGAAGAGTGGCCCCCGCTTGCCGCAAGTAGAGAAAGCCCTCGCACAGAAACGAAACCCAACACAGCCGAAAATAAAAATTAATTAATTTAGAAAAATTCTACCAAAGTTGACACAACAGAAGCTTGTCCTTAAATGGAACAATTACTTATTTGCCCAAGGGGCGGGAGTAGTAGCAGGCATGGTGTATCAAACCATTCCTCAGGCACACAAGCATCTGCACAGTGTTATCAGTACTATTCACTCTCTTCTCCGGCAACATAATGAAAGATCTTCACCAAAGTATAGTGTCCCCCTTTCAACTGTGTATACAGCTTCTAACATTCTACACATTTCGTGTTCACAGAATCTCAGTCCACATCATCCCGATTAAGGTTTCCTTGCCTCTTTGTCTCTCGGGAATTCTTGGCATTCTGTTTGCAGTCTGGGGCATGGTGGTGCTGTCGGGTTACCCACTGTGCTGGTACGTGCTGTGGGAGTTTCGTGGTACCCAGATAAACACGAAAATATTCTACTTTCATCAAAACTTTACAGAGGCATATATGCAGAAGTCGTACTCCCTTGCACTTTGTTCCCTCCTGCCTTCCTAGAGAAACACTTTTATTAGCTTCTCTTGCAGCCTCTCCTTCTAGCATTTGTTTATGCAGGTGTGAGTAATTTAGAGTATACTTTCTTATCCCGCCTTAGTTTCTCACCCAAAAGGTAGTATGCGACACACACTCTTCTGCATCTTGGGTTTGACTTTTTTCCTTTTTCGATTTCACTTAAAAATAAACCCTTAAGATTTTTCCATATTAGTGCAGAGAACTCTTCATTTTTATACCTGAATAGTAGACCATTGTGTAACTGCACTATGATTTATTTAAGCACCTCCCTACCTATGACACTTGGCTCATTTAAAGTCTTTTGCTATTATAAATGATGCTGCAGTGAACAACCGTGTATGTATATAATTTCCTATTTATGTGGGTTTATCTCCAGGATCAGTTCGCAGAAGTGGAACGACTGGGTCAGAAGGGGAGAAGCATTTGGAATTTTGATAGACGTGCCCAGTTGCCCCCAAGGGTAATACCAGTCGGCCGACCTACCAGGCACATGTGTATCTGTGTTCCCACAGCTTGTTAATGGAGACCGTTGGGATGAACATCTTAAAATTTTATTTTAAGAGTTGTCTATTTCATTTTTAAGGTGTATTAGAAAAAGCATAATTTGCACATCAATCCCACAAGTTCACAGTCTTAGAGAGTTTTATTTTAAAATAGGTTTAAGTAAAAGTGGCAAGCCGAGTTAAAGAAAAGCGCCAAGCAATAAATAATATTATAGGTAGTATATAGACGTGCAAAAATATGACAACTCAAGACTGAAGTTTGGGAAGTGTTACCATGATTATATTTTCTCTTTGGAGTAATAAACTCAGGAGCCTATACTTCCTGTGTACAGGGCACTGTGCTGGGAGCTTTAACCATCACAACCGATCTATGAGGTGGGTACTGTTTTCATCTCCATCTTATGGACAAGGAACCAGAGACTCAGAGTGGTTAAGTCACTTGCCTGGGCCACACAGTTAACTCCAGAGCCCGTGTCTGTAAACTTCCTCCTGTTCTGACAGTATTTTCAAACGAGATCTCCAGGCTCACCTTGCTGTCGACCTGCCAGGAAGCATACCTTCCAGGCTTTTGTAGTCGGTAAAGGTCCAGGGATGACACAGTCTGAATTTACAGGTTGCTCTGACTTCCTACTCTGACTGATGCTGTTGGTGTGGGCTTTCATGACCTTTGTGTTTCAACACAGCTTCTGTATTCCTGCAGCTTTGCCTCAGCTCAGCCGGATTTCAGCCCACCTGTGCACAAAGCCACACAGCCCATTCAGGTGGAGAAAGGCTATTCTAGGTTTTGATTTAGAGGTTTAAAGTTTTTTGTTTGTTTGTTTTTCTCATCTCTGCTTCCTTCCTCCTTAGCTGCATGTACCTGGAGTCAGGTGATGAACTGAAGATGCTGAGCTGGCTTCGGCCTGTCCTTTGGTCCTGGGGAGTATCTGTTCACAGTGAAGACTCTGGTTTGGGGGTGGGGGTGGGGAGCTCCGAGTGACCTGACTCTGGCTGGTGCTGCATTTGTGTGGGATGAAGGGCGTCATTATCTATAACCCCCTGTTGGGTGGGAGACCCTCTGGGAAGGCTGAGGAGCAGGGAGGCAGCCAGGTGACACTTGGGCATCCCCACTCTGTTGCCTGCATCTTTGGAGCCTGACAAACTTGATTCCACTTCTGTCTCTCCCACTTCCTTACTTTGTGACCTTGGACAAATTACTTCTCTAAGCCTCAGTTTAGTCATCTGGAATACCAGGATAAATAACTCCTCCCTCATTGGCCATTATGAAGCTTTAATGATGTTATATGGAACCCTTAGCACAGTGCTTGGCAGAGAGTCTGCTGAATTAATGGTGGCAGTAAGAGTCACAATAGTTGATTATCATTTTGTTGTTGTTATTTGGCAGTCTCTTGGATCAAAATCAGAAGTGGAAGAAAACTTGGAATCCAAGTTTGCCTATACAGAGCATGATGGAGCTCAACCCCATGAAACAGTGGGTGGAAGAATCATGCCAGGACCCTGTGGGAACCTGGTTCCTAAGGGTGGGAGAGATGACCAGGGACACTGGAAATCAAGTTGTGATGCTGGGGTAGGGATATGACAGTTTCTAACCCATTTCTTTTTTTTTAGTTTTTTTTTTTTAATTTTTAAATTTTATTTATTTTTTTATACAGCAGAGTCTTATTAGTCATCAATTTTTTTTTTTGCGGTACACGGGCCTCTCACTGTCGTGGCCTCTCCCGTTGCGGAGCACAGGCTCCAGACCGCAGGCTCAGCGGCCATGGCGCACGGGTCCAGCCGCTCCACGACATGTGGGATCTTCCCAGACTGGGGCACGAACCCGTGTCCCCTGCATCAGCAGGCGGACACTCATTCACTGAGCCACCAGGGAAGCCCAGTCATCAATTTTATACACATCAGTGTATACAGGTCAATCCCAATCGCCCAATTCATCACACCACCATCCCCACCCCGCCGTGGCTTTCCCACCTTGGTGTCCATACATCTGTTCTCTACATCTGTGTCTCAACTTCTGCCCTGCAAACCGGTTCATCTGTACCATTTTCTAGGTTCCACATACATGCGTTAATATACAATATTTGTTTTTCTCTTTATGATTTACTTCACTCTGTATGACAGTCTCTAGATCCATCCACTTCTCAACAAATGACCCAATTTCGTTCCTTTTTATGGCTGAGTAATATTCCATGGTATGTATGTACCACAACTTCTTTATCCATTCGTCTGTTGATGGACACTTAGGTTGCTTCCATGTCCTGGCTATTGTAAATAGTATTGCAATGAACATTGTGTTACATGTCTCTTTTTGAATTATGGTTTTCTCAGGGTATATGCCCAGTAGTGGGATTGCTGGGTCATGTGGTAGTTCTATTTTTAGTTGTTTAAGGAATCTCCATACTGTTTTCCACAGTGGCTTTGAAGTTTAAAAAGTCCCATTGGTTTATTTTTGTTTTTATTTCTGTTACTCTAGGAGGTGGGTCAAAAAAGATCTTGCTGTGATTTATGTCATAGAGTGTTTTTCCTATGTTTTCCACTAAGAGTTTTATAGTGTCTGGTCTTACATTTAAGTCTTTAGTCCATTTGGAGTTTATTTTTGTGTATGGTGTTAGGGAGTGTTCTAATTTCATTCTTTTACATGTAGCTGTCCAGTTTTCCCAGCATCACTTATTGAAGAGGCTGTCTTTTCTCCATTGTATGTTCTTGCCTCCTTTGTCATAAATTAGGTGCCGATGAGTGTGGGTTTATCTCTGGGCATTCTATCCTGTACCATTGATCTATATTTCTGTTTTTGTGCCAGTACCATACTGTCTTTATTTATTACTGTAGCTTTGTGGTATAATTTGAAGTCGAGGAGCCTGATTTCTCCAACTCCGTTTCTCTTTCTCAAGATTGCTTTGGCTATTCAGGGTCTTTTGTGTTTCCATACGAATTGTAAAATTTTTTGTTCTAATTCTGTGAAGAATGCCATTGGTAGTTTGATAGGGATTGCATTGAATCTGTAGATTGCTTTGGGTAATATAGTCATTTTCACAATATTGATTCTTCCAATCCAGGAACATGGTATATCTCTCCACCTGTTTATGTCATCTTTGATTTCTTTCATCAGTGTTTTATAGTTATCTGAGTACAAGCCTTTTGCCTCCTTAGGCAGGTTTATTCCTAGGTATTTTATTCTTTTTGTTGCAATGGTAAATGTGTTTCCTTAATTTCTCTTTCTGATTTTTCATTGTTGGTGTATAGGAATCCAAGAGATTTCTGTACATTAATTTTGTTTCCTGCAACTTTACCAAATTCATTGATTAGCTCTAGTAGTTTTCTGGTGGCATCTTTAGGATTTTCTATGTATAGTATCATGTCATCAGCAAACAGTGACAGTTTTACCTCTCCTTTTCCAATGTGTATTCGTTTTCTTTCTTTTTCTTCTCTGATTGCTGTGGCTAGGACTTCCAAAACTATGTTGAATAAGAGTGTCAAGAGTGGACATCCTTGTCTTGTTTCTGATCCTAGTGGAAATGCTTTCATTTTTTCACCATTGAGTATGATGCTTACTGTAGGTTTGTCATATATGGCCTTTATTATGTTGAGGTAGTTTCCCTCTATGCCCAATTTCTGGATAGTTTTTATCATAAATGGGTGTTGAATTTTGTCAAAAGCTTTCTCTGCATCAATTGAGAAGACCATATGGTTTTTATTCCTTAATTTGTTAACATGGTGTATCACATTGATTGATTTGCATATATTGAAGAATCCTTGTATCCCTGGGATAAATCCCACTTGATCATGGTGTCTGATCCTTTTAATGTGCTGTTGGATTCTGTTTGCTAGTATTTTGTTCAGGATTTTTGCATCTATGCTTATCAGTGATATTCGTCTATAATTTTCTTTTTTTGTAGTATCTTTGTCTGGTTTGGTATCAGGGTGATGGTGGCTTCGTAGAATGAATTTGGGAGTGTTTCTCCCTCTGCAATTTTTTGGAAGAGTTGAGAATGATTGGTGTTAGCTCTTCTCTAAACGTTTGATAGAATTCGCCTGTGAAGCCATCTGGTCCTGGACTTTTGTTTGTTGGAAGATTTTTAATTATGGTTTCAATTTCATTACTTTTGACAGATCTGTTTATATTTTCTAATTCTTCCTGGTTCAGTCTTGGAAAATTGTACCTTTCCAAGAATTTGTCCATTTCTTCATGGTTGTGCATTTTATTGGCATATAGTTGTTTGTAGTAGTTTCTTATAATCCTTTGTATTTCTGCAGTGTCAGTTGTGATTTCTCCTTTTTCATTTCTAATTTTATTGATTTGCATCCTCTCTCTTTTTTTTCTTGATGAGTCTGGCTAAGGGTTTATCAATTTTGTTTATCTTCTTAAAGAACCAGCTTTTAGTTTTATTGATCTTTGCTATTGTTTTCTTTGTTTCTATTTCATTTATATCTGCTCTGATCTTTATGATTTCTTTCCTTCTACTGACTTTGGGTTTTCTTTGTTCTTCTTTCTCTAATTATTTTAAGTGTAGGGTTAGATTGTTTATTTGAGAGTTTTCTTGTTTATTGAGGTAAGATTGAATTGCTATAAACTTGCCTCTTAGAACTGCTTTCACTGCATCCCATAGGTTTTGGGTTGTCATGTTTTCATTGTCATTTGTTTCTATGTTTTTTTTTTTTTTTTTCTGTATGCGGGCCTCTCCCTGCTGTGGCCTCTCCCACTGCGGAGCACAGGCTCTGGACGCGCAGGCTCAGCGGCCATGGCTCACAGGCCTAGCCGCTCCGCGA
>NW_006775554.1:1632685-1643126 GCF_000442215.2 Lipotes vexillifer
ACGAACCCGCATCCCCTGCCTTGGCAGGCGGACTCTCAACCACTGCGCCACCAGGGAAGCCCTATGTATTTTTTTATTTCTTTGATTTCTCCAGTGATTTCTTGCTTATTTAGTAGTGCACTGTTTAGTCTCCATGTATTTGTGTTTTTAACAGTTCTTTTGCTGTAATTGATTTCCAATCTCATAACACTGTGGTCAGAAAAGATGCTTGATACAGTTTCAATTTTCTTAAATTTTTAGAGGCTTGATTTGTGACCCATGATGTGATCTATCCTGGAGACTGTTCAGTGTGCACTTGAGAAGAAAGTGTATTCTGCCACTTTTGGGTGGAATGTTCTATAAATATGAATTAGATCTATCTGGTCCATTGTGTCATTTAAAGGTTGTGTTTTGTTACTTATTTTGTTTGGATGATCTGTCCATTGTTGTAAGTGGGGTGTTGAAGTCCCCTACTATTATTGTGTTACTGTTGATTTCTCCTTTCATGGCTGTTATCATTTGCCTTATGTATTGAGGTGCTCCTATGTTGGGTGCATAAACATTTATAATTGTTATATTCTTCTTGGATTGATCCTTTGATCAATCAATCAATGTAGTGTCCCTCCTTATCTCTTGTAACATTCTTTATTTTAAAGTCTATTTTATCTGATGTGAGTATTGCTACTTCAGCTTTCTTTTGATTTCATTTGCATGGAATATCTTTTTCCATACCTTCACTTTCAGTCTGTATGTGTCCCTAGGTCTGAAGTGGGTCTCTTGTAGACAGCATATATATGGGTCTTGTTTTTGTATCCATTCAGCCAGTCTGTGTCTTTTGTTTGGGGCATTTAATCCATTTACATTCAAGGTTATTATTGATATGTATGTTCGTATTACCATTTTCTTAATTGTTTTGAGTTTGTTTTTGTGGGTCTTTTTCTTCTATTGTGTTTCCTGCTTAGAGAAGTTTCTTTTGCATTTGTTGTAAAGCTGGTGTGGTGGTGCTGAATTCTCTTAGCTTTTGCTTGTCTGAAAAGCTTTTGACTTCTCCATCAAATCTGAATGAGATTCTTGCTGGGTAGAGTAATCTTGGTTGTAGGTTTTTCTCTTTCATGTCTTTAAGTATATCCTGCCACTCCCTTCTGGCCTGCAGAGTTTCTGCTGAAAAATCAGCTGATAACCTTATGGGGATTCCTTTGTATGTTATTTTTATTTTTTTTATTTTTTAAATTTAATTAATTAATTTATTTATGGCTGTGTTGGGTCTTCGTTTCTGTGCGAGGGCTTTCTCTAGTTGTGGCAAGCGGAGGCCACTCTTCATCGCGGTGCGCGGGCCTCTCATTATCACTCCCTCTCTTGTTGCGGAGCACAGGCTCCAGACGCGCAGGCTCAGTAATTGTGGCTCACGGGCCCAGTTGCTCCGTGGCATGTGGGATCTTCCCGGACTGGGGCACGAACCCGTGTCCCCTGCATTGGCAGGCGGACTCTCAACCACTGCGCCACCAGGGAAGCCCCTGTATGTTATTTTTTGTTTTTCCCTTGCTGCTTTTAGTATTTTTTCTTTGAATTTAATTTTGGTTAGTTTAATATGTTTCTTGGTGTGTTTTTCCTAAGGTTTATCCTGTATGGGACTCTCTGTGCTTCCCGGACTTGGGTGACTATTTCCCTTTCCATGTTAAGGAAGTTTTCAACTATAATCTCTTGAAATATTTTCTCAGAACGTTTCTTTTTCTCTTCTTCTTCCGGGATCCTTATAATTTGAATGTTGCTGCATTTAGTGTTGTCCCAGAGGTCTCTGAGATTGTATTCAATTCTTTTCATTCTTTTTTCTTTGTTTCTGCTCCTCGGCAGTTATTCCACCATTTTGTCTTCCAGCTCACTTATTCATTCTTCTGCCTCAGCTATTCTGTTATTGATTCCTTCTAGTGTATTTTTATTTTTCATTTCAGTTATTGTGTTGTTCATCTCTGTTTGTTCTTTAGTTCTTCTAGATCTTTGTTAAGGATTTCTTGTATTTTCTCAATCCATGCCTCCATTCTATTTCCGAGATTCTGGATCATCTTTACTATCATTACTCTGAATTCTTTTTCAGGTAGATTGCCTATTTCCTCTTCATTTATTTGGCTTTTTAGGTTTTTACCTTGCTCCTTCATCTGTGACATATTTTTTTGCTGTCTCTCTCTCTCTCTCTCTTTTTAATGAATAGGATTGTGTTCCTGTCTTACTGGTTGTTTGGCCTGAGGCTTCCAAAACTGGAGTTTGTAGGCTATTGGGTAGAGCTGGGTCTTGGTGCTGAGATGAGGAACTCTGTGATATGTCACTCTGATGAATATTCCCTGGGGTCTGAAGTTCTCTGTTAGTCCAGTGGTTTGGACTCAGAGCTCCCACTGCAGGAGCTTCAGCCCGACCCTGGGCTCATGAGCCAAGATCCCACAAGCTGCATGGGGTGGCAAAAAAAAAAAAGAAAAAAAAAGAAACAAAGAACAATAACAAAGTAAAAAATAAAACAGGCTAGGAAACTAACAGATATGTTAGAAAGAATAGAAAAATAAAAATATAGATGAATCAACAACTGAAAGGTATGTCAGTATCACAATAGTAAAAAAAGAAGAGGAGGGAAAAGAAAAAAAAAAAAAGGTGGGGGGGGAAAGGCCTTGGCTGTGGAGAGTGGGACCTAAGCAAGGGTGAGGTTTGGGTGGTGGGTGGGCCCTGTGCTCAGGACCCACAGGGCAGGAAAAGGCCCTGGGGGCTGTGGGGGTGGGGCTTAGGCTCAAGGAACAGAAGGGGCCCAGGCGTGGCCCCACCCCTGGTCTCAGGGGGTGGGGGACCTCACCTGGGAGCCCAGCAGGCTTCCTGGGCTCGAGTGGGCGGGGCCCTCCTCTCCTCTCCTGCTCCTCTGGTCTCGGAAGGCCCCTCCCGCCTGCCTCTCCTGATCTCCCTGGCCTCCCTCCTATGCCCCCAAGGACCCACGTGGCCTGGAGGGGGCCTCCCACGTGGGAGCTCAGCAGGCTCCTCAGGCCCGAGTGGGCAGGGCAGTCGCCCTCTGCTCCTCCTGGAGAGTCCCTCCCGCCTGCCTCTCCTGATCTCCCCAGCCTCAGGGGTGCCTATCCTCTCTGGCCTCCACTTTTCCTGCCCCCCTCAGTCCCCCTACATCCTACCGGTTCACTGTGGGGTTTCTCCCATCTCCTTGGGTGTCAGAGTCTCCCACCAGCGGCCGGCAGGAACCCTAGTTGTGGGGAGAAGCCAACTCCTCATCTTCCCACAATGCCATCTTGACTTTCCCTCCTGCACTGTTGTTTCTGACTGCTCCTCCCTTGTCTCTGCATCCCCTCTCGACCCTGATTAGCAACTGTTTGAACCTGCCCTTTGGAACTCAGGGAAGGTCATGGAGGCTGAACAGAAAGGCTCCCGTGCCCAGGAGCCCCACAGGGTCCTGCTTGTTTCAATAGTATGTGGTCAGAAATGCTTGAATCCTCCTCCGTGAGATTCCTCACTAAGATTTATCCGTGGAGGAAAGTGCCAAGCCAGCAAAGAGCAACTTTATTGTTAGTTGGGGTTTTGCTTCAAATCTCGAAGTAGAGCTCATGAGGCCCTTGGGGACTCCTTTTTTCTATATTAGGTAGGCCTAAGGACATTTAAAACATACTCAAAACTAATTCTTGGCTCCTATAGGTTAACGTATCAGGGAACGCAGAAGGAAATACAAAGCCAAGAGGAGAGAGAGAACTTGTCCTAGGGCTTGGAGTGGACCTGGTCCAGACCATTCATGCCCAACCTTCTTAGGGTGAGGCCACAGCCCCCCAGCAGCCTCCTGGGAGAGGGAGAGAAAGAGAAAGATGGTGGTACAGCTTCTAAAGCCTGTGAAGTCTCCACCCACCAAGGCTGGGCCAATCAGTGTCTTGGACTCTGACCAACCAGATAGGTTCTCCTTTGAGGCTGAGTAGGGGAGTGAGAGAAGCCTTGAGCTCCCCCTTCAGGCCAATGCCAGTGGTGAACAGGTGTTTCTTTTTAGGCAGATTTGAGACACTCATTTCTCAACTTTAAGGTGAATTCTCAAAGGCCAGGGAAGTGTTTTACGGCACAGAGCACTGGGACTATTTCCGGGAACCAGATGTATTTCTGCATCTCACTGCCTAAAAATGGGAACATGGCTGGTTAAGCCATCAACTGGGAGCCTTTAGTTTCCTTTTTTGATTTCCAAAAAATTGTTACTAGGGTAGCACCTCAATCCTCAAGCAAGACAAGGGGCTCCTGGGGTCCTTCTGCATCCTGGGAGCCCTGCAGGGTCCCACAGCCAGAGCAGAGCTGACGCAGCCTCTAAAACTTGGCGGTTCAGAGCTGTGCAAGGGCCAACACTTCATCTGCCTGACCGCAGAGGCTTGGAATGTCATGAAAGAAATTTTGTAGCTCATTAAGAAGATGCAGGCCAGCAAAAGCCTTCAGGGATGGACAGGATTTTAGGCAGGCTTATTGAGACAGAGTTTTCATGCAGCAAAATTCACTTTCTTTACATATAGTAAAATTCACCGCAGTTGATATATAGCATGTTCCAGTCACCCCATAAAAGTTCCCACATGCTGTCCCTTTGTTGTCAATCCCCTTTCCACCCCCAATCCTTCTTAACCACTGATCTGTTTTCTGTCCCTATAGTTTTGCCTTTTCTAGAATGTCATTTAAATGGAATCATATAGCGTGCAGCCTTTGATTTAAACAGAATCAAACAGCATGTGTTTGACATCTTTGTCTTACCCAAATTCTTTTGGGATTCATGAATGTTACCTGTATCAGTAGTTCATTCCTTCTTACTGCTGAGAAGTATTCCATTGTGTGGACGTACCACACTTTGTTTATCCATTCACACGTTGAATGTTGAATACTTGGTTGGTTCCACACTTTGGCTGTTATAAGTAAAGTAGCTATAAACTTTCAGGTTTTTCTGTGGATAGATGTATTCATTTCACACCTAGGAGTGGGACTATTGGGTCATATATTATAAGGGTATGTTTATAAGAAGCTGCCACACAGTTTTCCAAAGAGGTGCTACCATTTTGCATTCTCCCCAGCACTGTAGGAGAGTTCCAATAGTGTTCTCTCCACATCAGCACTTGGTATTGTCAGTATTAATTTTCTAAAATTTTAGCCATTCTGGAAGATATAAGGATTATTTTTAAATTTTGTAAATAACAGTTTCCTAAGGAGAAATGCTCATCATTTTAATAGCACATAAAATAATTTCTACTTATTCTGTCAATTTATTTGCTTACTTGTTCATTTCCTGTCTCTATTAGAATATGTTTTTAAAAGGCACCTGCATCAATGAATAAATGTGAATGGATGAATGAATGAATGAATGAATTAGGAGATGGGTAGCATATAGCAAAGGCTAGAACATCAGATCAGCCCTGGGTTGGAACCTAGGGCCCATGATTTTAACTTTTCTCTTTCACAGAGAAAGCAACTTTCAGGCTGGGATGGGAAAGAGAAGAAGGAACTTTTTGGTTAGAGTAGCTCTTGAAGGAGAAAGACATCATGCAGAGCCAGAGAGTCATGAAGGGCATGGCATATTTGGGAGTATGAGCAAGTCCTGTGTACTGAAAACATAGTGTGTGTTTGGGGGCATAGTTTGGATCACATGGGGGATCTAGTAATAATAATGCAAAAGCTTATACTCCTTACTGTGTGCCAGGCTGTTCTAAGATCTCTACATAGGTTAATTCATTTATTCTTCCCAATGGTCGTATAGCTTATATCATTCTCTCCATCATACACACAAGGAAAATGAAGCACAAAGAAATTAAATAACTTGCCCCAAATTATACATCAAAGAAGAGCCCAGGCAGTTTATCCTCCAAAGTCTGGACCTTTAACTACTGCACTACATTGCCAGGTTAGGAAGGGCATGTTAGTTAGTTAAGGAATGGTGTAAGCTGCTGTAACAAATAGACCCCGAATATAGTGACTTGAACAAGACAGAAGGTAGGTTTTCTCTCAGATGTCTGTCCAAAAGTACAAAGTCCAGGGCTGGTGGGTCCAAGTTTGGGTCCAAGGTGGTCACTTCCACTTCTCACCATCTTGTAGACAATGGGAAGGGAAAAAGGAGCCCTGGAGGCTGTACACCTTCCTTTTAAAAGAATGACTGAAACACGTACATCCCGTTGGCCAGAACTCAATCACATGGACACACCAAGCTGCAAGGGAGGATGGGAAATGTGGTCTATAGTTGGGCAGCCACGGTCTCTGCTAAGACTCAAGGGTTCTGTTATTGAAAGGAAGAATGGGTATTGGTGGAAAACTAGTAGTCTCTGCCACAACCTGCAGACTATTCATTGGACTTTGAACTCTGTCCCGTAGATGATGAGGTCCTACTGGGGAGGCTTCATGCCCAGACTTGGGTTTTAGATCATCCAGAAGTTGCTTGGCTGATAAAGAGAGAGAAGTAGGAGCAAGGCGACCTGTTTACCTGATCTGTCTGGTGTTTTGTTTGCCATCTGTGGAGTCCTTGCTGCAGATAAGAGTCAGTAGGTTGGGTTCCCAGATGGAGGACTTGCAGGCACAGTGAGTGTGCTGGGGCAGGGTGGGAGCCATCAGCTGTCTTAGGCATTCATTCATTCAGTGGATACTTATCAAGCACCATGTTTGGGCACAGAGCTCCAGTGATGGTCCCAACAAGTATGATGAATGCTGGGGGCCAAGTTCAGTTCTCTGGGAGTCCTCCAGTGATGCACAGTGCAGTGTGAAACCGGGGCATGCCACACTGATGCCGACCTCTTTTGTTTGTTTCTTTTGACCTTAGGACCCCCGGAGCAAACACAAGTTCAAGATCCACACATACTCCAGCCCCACGTTTTGTGACCACTGTGGGTCACTGCTGTATGGACTCATCCACCAGGGGATGAAATGTGACAGTAAGTACATTTGCCCTCTGGCAGCCTCTGCAGACTGGGCTGCTTCCTCATGGTCTACAAAACATTCTCCCAAGTCCTGGGTGGGCTGGGTACCACTTGTTTGTTGCTGAGTAACAATAACCATTTATATAGCTCATGATTCTGCAAGGCTTTCCTTTAGGTCTGGGCTGGGCTTACTCATGCCTATGTGGTGGGTTATCAGGTTGGTGAGGGGCTGTCTGGTCCTGGAGGGCCTCACCCACCTGTCCGCAAGGATGGCTGGCTGTCACCTGGGTGATGGGAATGACGGGGGTTGGGGGACCACATGTCTTTCGTCCTGAGCAGGCTAGCCTGGGCTTGCTCACACGGAGGTCCCAAGTGCTTTAAGAGGGCAAGTCCCACTGATCAAAGCAAGTCACATGGCAAGGTTCACAGTCCGTGTGGGGGGGAACAGTCCACAGGTGTGGACACAGGGAGGCGTGGTCAAATCGGGGCCATTCCTGCAGCCACGCACACAGCTGTTGCCAGCACCGACATGCGGGGCTGATGCCTTTCTCTGCAGAGAAAATCTGCCTCCCTTCAGCACCTACAGTTTATGCTAGAAGGGGTGCGGGCGTGTGATTCTCTGACCAGGCTGGGGTGGGAAGAGGCAGGAGGGGGCAGGACTTCTCTTTATTAAATGAAGGACTGAATGGCCTGAGGGGTGGGGGAGCCAGCAGGCTTTGAGAGCTGCAGCTGCAAAGGGGACGGGGTGGAGATGGGGGGCTCAGTGCTGGTGGCTCCCAGAGGACTGTTGACCCCAGCATGTTGAGCAGTCATGAGGCCAGACTGTCCCTGTCACAGGGGTCCTGAGGCCCAGAGGACAGAGAGAGAAACTCTCAGGGGCAGAGAGTGACCGAGAGAAGTATGGGTGTGGATGGGGAGGAAGCGGGCAAGAGACAGAGAGAAACACACAATCACAGACAGGGACGGATTCAGGGGGCAGATGACACATGCGCCCATGTGTAGGGAGCGATGGGTGAGGCTACAGAGGGGCCCAGCTAGAGAGAGACTCAAGCAGGAGGGACAGACAGACGAACCAACAGACACAATGATCGGAAGTGACACAGAGAGAGATGCCCTCAATCAGAGGTACCGAGATGGAGACAGAGCAGAGACAGGCAGAAACACACACATGGAGAGACACAGAAAGAGATGGAGACAAAGAGGTGTGACACAGGCCCAGAGCATGAAACAGACCTATTCACAGATGCAGCCGAGGCAGCAAGAGACACATGCTGAAGCAGAGGAGCAGAGACCAGGAAAGAGACGGACACCGATATGGGTACCAAGAGGCAGACAGAAACAAACAGGGCAAGAGCCAGAGACATGCGTGGTGAATGGGGGCTCCCAGGTAGACACATAACAGAGGCGGGGAGAGAGCGGTGCAGGGTTCTCTGCCTGTGAGACACTGATTCCTCTTAGCGCACGTGGGGCCCCAAGTGGGCCTCAAGGACAGAGCGGGGGTGGGGGGTGGGAGGCAGCTTGGGCTGACGCAGAGCCCTGCACGTGGGCACTCAGGTTCCAGGGGGCTCTCCCTTCCTCCCCACCATCCTTCTCTCCCCACGATTCATTTCCAGTTTTGTAATCTGCCTGCTGCCTCCTGGAACTTGGGCGGGCTGAGAAGGGGGTCCTCAGCACCCCCTGCTCCTGGGGATGCCATGCCCCCAGTTCCCCGGGGAATCTCCTGAAATGCAGGCCCCATAGGGTGATCTAGCCTCTCCTCCTGGCTTCTCAAACTGGAACGAGGGTCCCCTAGAGAACACTGGAATCCAGGCACACCTCCCTGGAGCAGCCGTGGGACTTAGGGGAAACCAACCACCCACTGAAAGAAGCACAGCTGTACTACAGGAGTGTGGGAAGGGAGCCTGTATTTATCGTATCACACAAGAGACATGAAGGTCCGATTCAGCACAACTCCCATTCTCAGACTCTTTGCACGGAAACCAACCTATGGGGCGTCAATATTTAAAAATCGGGAGATGTCACATACAAGTCAGGATTCCTGCTTAATCTTGAAAAATGGGGCGATCTCAGCCATGTGGGGCATGCACCCTGCATGGCTGCTCCTGAGTGGGTACTCTGCGCTCCCTGGCCGGTCAGGTCCCGCCACACCCGCAGCTTCTCTCGCTGCGTTACCTGCTGCCCGTGCCACTGAGCTTGGTGCCTCTGGCTTCAGAGCCGTCGGGGGTGCGCGAGGTGCCTCAGCCTTTCGGAAGGACGGACATGTTCCTCCTCCTCTGTCCATCAGGGCCTGGGGTGGGGGGCGGGGGGCGGGGGAGAGTTGGAGAAGCCCTTCTGATGAGACCCGGGCAGGGCGGGCACGGCCGGCTGGTCTCCGCCAGCTTCGGAGGGAAACAGGAGGGGTCCAGCCTGAGCCGCGCACCCTCCCTCTGTCCCCGCAGCCTGCATGATGAACGTCCACAAGCGCTGCGTGATGAACGTCCCCAGCCTCTGCGGCACAGACCACACGGAGCGCCGCGGCCGCATCTACATCCAGGCCCACATCGAGAGGGAGGTCCTTATCGTTGTCGGTAGGTGGCGCTGGGCTCCCGCTCCGGTTCCGCTAGGTTCGGACCTGGCTGGACCGCTGAGTAGGGGAGGTAGGTGGAGGGATGGGCGGTGCAGGGGCGGGGCGAGAGGTGCGGTGACACACTGCCTTCCTCCCCTCTCCCCGCCCGCCGCCGGCCCCCATTACAGCCCATCCCCGCTGTAGGCATCCTTAGAGACTGCATCCCCGCAGGGTGAAGCTCTCAGCGCCTCTGGTGCGCTGGAGCTTAGAGCTGGGACACCAGCAGTACATTACTTTTCTCGAAGACCTCAAAGGAGCCAGTAGAGCAAACAAAATGCTGAACACCTTAATTTTATGGCACTGTGCGTCCCTGGGGGCTTTCCATGTATTTGAAGTATTTCTTTCTTAAACCTGACGGCGGCCTCACTGGTCCCTGTTCTGTTATTCTCCATATTTTTCTCACTTCTGAAATACTTCATAGTAATAAGAAAGAGGGATAATACAGCCTCTGATGAGAAGTGCAGCCTGGTGTCTGTCCCTCCTAATGGAGCATTCACAAAATGCCTGGCTCTGACATGGGCAGCTCAAACAAAACGGAAATCTGGCTGTGCTGGATGGGTAACTGCTCAGCCGTAAAGCTACGGTAAATGCGGCACTGAACTGGACCAGAATGGGACTAAAGCTTTGTTTTTTTAAATTTATCTTATTTTATTATTATTGTTTTATTTTTTACATATTATTTTGGCCACGCCGTGCAGCATGTGGGATCCTAGTTCCCTGACCAGGGACCAAACCCTCACCCCCTGCATTGGAAGCACGGAGTCTCAGTCACTGGACCGCCAGGGAAGGCCCCTGAATATGGGACTAGAACTTTGAAGGAATTCTCCCCCAGAGGCTTGTGCCAAACTTATTAGAATTTACAATTTGTTAATTTAAACAAGGTTTTATAACTTGGTATCTTAGGAAATTGATCATAGAAGGGATTGATTTTGCAAAAATTGGTCTGAGGCCCTGGAATGGTTCAGCA
>NW_006775554.1:1643136-1682242 GCF_000442215.2 Lipotes vexillifer
GCTCCGAAGCACTGAGCCTACATCACATAAAAGTTGAAAGATAGCCCTGTAAAATATAGTCCCTGTTTTAAACTGAGGTTCATGACACCCAGTGGGCTCTTACGGAACGTGTATTCCGTTGAATTGTTTTTTCCTCTGAAAGGAAGGCAACGGCTGACATGACTTCTTCCCAGTGAAATGTTTGAGGGTCCCCCAGGAGGAAAAGCCTCACGAAAAGCTGGTTTCCCACACTGTCTAAGCTTCCTGGGCTGGAGGGGCAAAAATGAGACCCTGCTGCTCTCTACTGTTATTCTCTAGGTACTACACTGGCTCAGATGTTACTAGGGCCAGCCAACCTTCAAGGAACCCACTGAATGCAGAGTGCTCAAAACCAAACCACAGCATAATGCTCTCAAGGTCCATCCACTGTTCCCACCACAAAAAAGAAATAATTATGTGAGGTGATAGAGGTGTTAGCTGATGCCAGGGATGTAATCATATTGCAATATACAGATGTATCAAATCAACACATCCGTACACCTTAAACTTACACAGTGTTATATGTCAATGATATTTTAATTAAATAGAAAACACTTACATGTTATCTCTTTCAGTGCTCAAAACAGCCTTGTGAAATATCTATTATACTTGTTTTATGAATGAAGATACTGAGGCTCAGAGAAGCTGTGCTTCTGAGAGCTCCACACCATTTGTAATCATCATCATCATCCAGTTAGCTATATCAAAAGCAGCTAACATTTGAGTTTTTAAGTGTTAATCACTCTGCAAAGCACTTACGGCAGTATCTTGTTTAAAAATTTTCAGTAACTCTAATGAGCTAAGTAGTATTATCGTTCTATCAGAAAACAGGCTTAGAGAGTCACACACTGCATCACCTAGGTCTGTTCACTATTGTGATATACTAGGTTACTTTTCTGTTTAGTTCCCTGCACTAACTCTCCCCCCCATACCTTATTTATTCCCTCTGTGGTTTAGCTGCATTAACTCTTATGTGGGTTTCTTGGGCACTTAGTTTCACGTGGTACAATACAACGCCTCTTCCAATTCGAGGTCAGAGTCTTCCCCCTTAATCACAGATACACTGTCTTATATCTTGATCACAAGCTGATGATTTTCAGGCAATCCCAATGAGGGTGTGGTATATTTGTTTCCTAGAGCTACTGTAACAAAGTACCACAAACTGGGTGGCTTCAAACAACAGATATTTATTCAGTCACAGTTCTGGAGGCTGGAGGCTAGAAGTCTGAAATCAAAGTGCCGGCAAGGTTGGTTCCTTCAGGAGGGCTCTGAGGGAAAGTCAGTTCCATGCCTCTCTCTTAGTTTCTGGTAGTTGCTGTCAGTCTTTGGGGCTCCTTGGCTTGTAGCTGCATCCCTCCAATCTCTGCTTCCATCATCACATGGCATTCTTCCCTGTGTGTCTCTGCGTCCAAATTTCCTATTCTTCTAAGGACTCCAGGCACTGGATTAGGGCCACCCTAATCTGGTATGACCTCATCTTGACTTGGTTACATCTGCAAAGACCTTATCTCCAAACAAGGTCACATTCATATATATTGGGATTAGGACTTGAACACATCATTTTTTTTGTTTTTTTTGTTTTTTTTGTTTTTTTTTTGCGGTACGAGGGCCTCTCACTGTTGTGGCCTCTCCCGTTGCGGGGCACAGGCTCCAGACACGCAGGCTCAGCGGCCATGGCTCACGGGCCCAGCCGCTCTGCGGCATATGGGATCTTCCCGGACCGGGGCACGAACCCGTGTCCCCTGCATCAGCAGGCGGACTCTCAACCACTGTACCACCAGGGAAGCCCTTGAACACATCTTTTAGGGGGATACAATTCAACCCATAACAAGGGGAAGGAAGAATAGTTAGGACTCCCTTAAAGTTAAGGACAGAATATCTGCATGCTCAGGGTTCTGCTAGCACTAACTGAATAGCTACCAATATACTAAGAGCACTTTGTGGTTTTCCAAGTGCTTTGGTACTGGGTCATCCAATGGAGATAGTGGTGTTGCCAACATACAGAAGGGGAAACTAAGACTCGGTGAGGTTGGACAACTTGCCTGATGTCTCGTGCAGAGCAGGGATGAGCCCCTGGGCCTCCTGTCTGCAGGTCACTGTGCCCTGCTATTGCCTCCTCACCGTGCCAGGCACGGTCAGTACCTGGTGCGGGATCGTTGATTGACTGATGATAGAAGAACCTGATGCTTTGGCTGCAGTTCTCTAAACACAGAGCCGAGATGGAGATTTTTGTTCAAGTGATTTACTGGGGCTGCTCATGAGATGAGGAGTGAGGATAGAGCAGGGAAAAGCTGAGTGAGAGTGTGGTCTCCATTGAAGACCAGCTATAGCTAGATCCCATGGAGTCCTGGACCACAGATTATAGCACAGGGTCAGTCCCTCCTCGAGGCAAGAGGGCTGTTCTGTTAGGGTCAGACACTGCTATGGGCTGAATTGTGTCCCCTTAAAATTCACATGTGGAAAGCCCTAACCCAATGAAATGGTGTTTGGGGATGGGGCCTTTGGGAGATAATTAGAGTTAGATGAAGGTGGGGTTCTTATGATGGGCTTGGTGGCTTTATGGCCGCATGAGGGCACAGCAAGAAGGTGGCCACCTGCAAGCCAGGAAGAGGGCTCTCACCAGGAACTGAATTGGCCTGCACCTTGATATTGGACTTCCTGCCTCCAGAGCTGTGAGAAATACACATCTGTTGTTTAAGTAACCCAGTCTGAGGTATTTTATTTCCGCAGCCTGGGCTGGCTAAGACAGTCAGTCTTTGCTCCAGGCTACTGGGATTGAAAGTGGGATGGTACCTCCCAGAATCCATGGCTTCTGTGAGACTGAGGGCAGCTATCTGGACATGGGGAAACTGTGAGCCATTAACAGCCAACACTCCAGCACCAGCCGGGAGCTGGGTGCCTTGGCCTGAGTGGAGGGGAGCTGGCAGGGTCTGGGTCTCCTGGGTTTACTCTGATCGCCCAAGCATCCTTCCGGTTTCATTGTTGGGACTCCAGGCCCTCCTCCTTGATCTCAGTCAGACAGATCAGAGAGAAGAGAGCCCTTCCCAGCAGTGTGAGGCCAAACATGACCTGTGGTGTTGAATTGCCCCACTTCATTCAGACCCTAGAGGCACATCCAGTGTTGGTACTTGCCAGTCACCAGCGCAGGACTCCTGAATGCCACATGCTCTTTGAAATCCCACCATCTCCAGAGGCACCAGGCTACAGGTGCTTCTGAGAGGTCTGAAGGTTTCCTCATCTCCTCTGGCTCATGAAATCCTGACTTTATATCTGCTGTCAGGGATCTTGCAGGTCAAACTCAGAAGGGAAATCCAATCAGTTCTCTTTCTTTAAAAAGCTCATCACTGGTTTCTCCTTGCCCTTAGGACAGACTAACTGTGCCGTGGTAATCTCATTATCTATTCTCTGTCTCCTTGCTTTTCTTTAATCCTTCATCCGCTCCAGGCTGCCACCCACCATAGGACATCTGCGTACTCTCTTCCCTCCATCTGGAGTGTTTGCCCTTTTGTCTTCTTCCAGCAGTTTACTCTTCCTCTTCCTGTAGGTCTCAGCTCATTCTTACAATCAAGGAAGCTTCCCTGGACCTCCCTTTATTGTAGACATTCATGGTATCCTGAACTTGAACTTGTGTCAGTTGTGGTTTTATGTTGGGTTGATTAGTGTCTGCATCTCCCTCTGGGCTTTAAGCTCGGTGAGAGCAGGGCTGTGTCTGTCTTGACTCACCACTGTATCCCAGCACCTAGTGTGATGACATCACTAAATATTTGTGGAATCAGTGGATATATGTGTGAAGGAGATACCACTGGAGGATCCTGATGGAGACCAGAACTCACAGATGATCCCCAAATCAGTGCCTTCCACAGTGAGGAGCTAAAGTTCAGCAGATGATCCAATTCACACCATCATCCTTAAAGAAGGAGACCATGCAGAAAATTCGAAGGACCAGGTCCAAGGTCAACAGCAGGTATTACTGAGACTGGGACTCACCCTTTGGACCCATAACTACCCTCATTCCCTGGATAATGTAGAAAAGACACAGGACAGTGGGACTTGTAGAATCACAGGAAATCATGTGGACATCATGATGCCCTGTGTTACCATGGAGGGGAGGCAGTACAATCAGAAGCCCTGATCAAAGTTGTAAAATGCTCCTGGAGGTTATGAAGCCCATGTCCTTGTATATAAAATACCCCTTTTCAATTCAGTATCTCCCTATTAACATAGCAACTAATATCCCATTATTAACATTTCCATCTACATTGCAGCAGTCTGCAAATCCTTAACCATATCCATAGTTCTATCTCACAAAAATTGGGGCTGTTCTTAAAAATAGCAGAGGAGCAATGTTTTTATTTTTTTTTTAAACATCTTTATTGGGGTATAATTGCTTTACAATGGTGTGTTAGTTTCTGCTTTACAACAAAGTGAATCAGTTATACATATACATATGTTCCCATATCTCTTCCCTCTAGGAGCAATGTTTTGAATGTTTCTCTTTGGGACACCCATTCGGTGTTCTTACAGTGTATTATGTTGTACACAACCTTCTCAGACTGAAGCATCTCCCAGAAAGACTTAGGAACTCCCAATACTTTGTATTTAAATCCTTCCCAAGATCTGACATCCACACATCAAAAGCAGAAGAGCACCAGAGGAACATAAATCCTTGACAGCCTATTGGGAAAGGTTGAGGATCGCATCCACCTGTACACTAGGTTCCAAAAGAAGTTTTAAAAGCTTTCTTAGGAGAAAGGAAACTGATGTTGAAGGCTCAAAGAAGCCCCTCTTGTTATGTAAAGAACTGTTTCAAGGTAGAAAAGGTTCTGCCCATCACGGAGACCCTAACAAGGGGGGAAGAGTTCAAGGAAACCAACGAGGGGCCTTCCACTTGGGTATCTTCCTTCCACAACCAATAGGGCAGGACAAGACCAGAAGAGCAGAGGGCAGGCCCGGGTATGGTGTACCTGAGGGATGAGGTGGGAGGTGGGGAGTAGTTTGGTGTTTAGGTGTTTACAGTGTGAGAAAGGTGGCACGTTATAGGTAGGAAGGTGAGATGGACTCAGTAAGCACAGATGTTCATTCATTCATTCATTCATTCAGGAAGGGCCTGACTACCAGGTTGTATCCATTGACAAATGAGATCTCATCTTTGCCCTCGGGGAGCTCACAGCTTAGTGGGAGAGATAGACATAGATAATTATATTGCAGTGTGGCAGATGGTGTGATGGTACCATGGGAACCCTCAGAGGGGCATGTGAAGCTTCCTGAAGGAAGCCATGGCTGAATTGAGTCTGTAAGATGTATAGGAGTTATCTGGGTGGAGCAAGCTTTGTGTCAGGGTACATAAGAAAAATAATATCCGCTCTGTTTATTGAGTTCTTATTACATGCCAGGAGCTTTACACAGATCAACGCATTAATCTTCAGAACAATCCCCTGTCGTAGGTATTATTATCATCCCCATTTTACCTGTGAGGAAACTGAGGCACAGAGCTGGTTAACTTAACTTTCCCAGAATTGCACAGTAAGTGGTGAGTCTCGTATCTAACTAAGCCCAGGCAGTTCAGCTCGATGGCCCTCAGTCTCACCATGATGCTGCATGCCAGGCAGAGGGAAAATGGTGCACAAAAGCCTGGAGGCTGGAAAAATGGCAGGGGTTGAGGGAGGCTGTTAGCTGTTGAGTGTGACTTCCCTTCCCTACGTTCTAGTTATAAGCTCCTCTAGAATCTGTTCACTCACTCTGCCAATCATTCACTCATTCATTCAACAATATGTATTGAATTTCCATTGTTTGTCAGGCATGTTCTAGACCATTGGGGTACAACAGGGGGCAAGACAAATCTCTTTTCCTGGACAAGCGTCACAAGCGAGGGTCTTGGCAATTCCCTAGGACTCTTGGGATTGTTTCTCATCTTTCTTCCTTTTGTTTGCCATGGAGAACTTCCCTCTTGTCAGGTTACATTCACTGCCCTTCGAGTTTTTTTTCAGACACGCTCTGTCCGTTTCCTCTTTAAAACCTCAGAGGTTTGGGAATTGGGGACACAGAGCCAGAATGAGCTGAAGGCTCTTTCTGCTTTTTGCCCTGTCACATCCTTCCCCGAGCTAGCTCTCTGATTTAAGGGGAAAGGGAAGGAGGGAAGAAAAAGGAAATGTAATGAAGAAAAACCCAGACGGATTAATATCTCAAAATACTACCCAGCCGTGCATCAGTTGCAGGGATATAAAATGACCACAAGCTATCCAGCAATCCCACTCCTGGGTGTATATCAGGACAGAACTATAATTCCAAAAGATAATCAACTATACTTCAATTAAAAAAAAAAAAAGACAAGCTAGGCCACTAGGGTGCGCTAGGGGGCAGGCTTTGCATTCAAAGCCATTCTTCCCCCCCAAAATCTTTTTTTATTTTTAAATTTTTTTTAATTGGAGTATAGTTGATTTACAATGTTGTGTTAGTTTCTGCTGTACAGCAAAGTGAATCAGTTATGCATATACATATATCTACTTTTTTAGATTCTTTTCTCATGTAGGTCATTACGGAGTATTGAGTATTCTCTGTGGTCTACAGTAGGTCCTTATTAGTTATCTATTTTATATATAAGAATCTTTCAAGAGATGCCCAGATCTTGCAGAACAAAGTGAAACCACAACACCATCACTGTCCGTAATGGAAGGTGTCACGGCAACAGTTATCCCCTTCTCCCGCCATTAAACAGGTGAGTCACGGGGGCCCAGAAAAAGGAATAACTTCTCAAGGCCACACATCCTGGAGTGGGAATAGGACCCAGTTCTTGTGGATTTCCCACTCCTTTATTATACTACTGGTTAGTATTTTTCCCCCAACATTTTATTATGAAAAACGTCCAGCATACAGCAAAGTGGAAAGAATTTTACAGTGAACAGTCGTTTATCCGCCACCTAGATCCTGCCATTAACATTTGCTTAATCACGTGTCCATCCATCTCGCTCTCCATCCATCAGTTTGTCTTATTTTTTGACACATTTCAAAGTAGATTGAAGACATCAATTCAGTTCCCCCTAAACACTTCAGCCTGCATGCACATCATCAACAAGAATTCAAAACGTATTTACAATTTCTTTAAACTTGTGAGGTAAAATTTACATACAATGAAATGCACACATCTACAGTGTACAATGGCTAAGTTTTGACAGATGTGTTACCCTATCTCCTATCACGTTAACCCTCTTTTTTTTTTTTTTTTTTTTTTTTTCCGTACGTGGGCCTCTCACTGTTGTGGCCTCTCCCGTTGCGGAGCACAGGCTCCGGACGCGCAGGCTTAGCTGCCATGGCTCACGGGCCCAGCCACTCCGTGGCATGTGGGATCTTCCTGGACCGGGGCACGAACCCGTGTGCCCTGCATTGGCAGGTGGACTCTCAACCACTGCGCCACCGGGGAAGCCCAACCCTCTTTTTTTGATGTCACAACTGCCATTGAGGATCTGGTGAAAGTTGTGAACACCATTCTCAGAGCAATCCCCGTGTATGCCGACACGCATGCCCCCCACCCCCGTGGACTCCGGGAATTAGGGCGCCAGGGCACCTAAGATCTTTTAGATTATATTACACTTGATAGTTGTTAAATTTGGGGGGGGGGTGTAAATTGTAATGCAGTAAAATAGATCTGTTCAAACCACTTCCTTGTGTACTCACTGGAGAGCACATCCCCTTAAAACAAACTTAGCAAGACACCCGTGTTATTTTGCTTCTCTTTCGTGTTTTTGTAATGAAGTTGAGTTAAATCCTATCTCTACCTATGGAACTCTAACCATCTTTCTCAATGCATTATAGATAGTTGTCTGCACACCGCTGAGGCCAGGGCAAGAATCCCCTGCCCACCCTTCACGGGAAGCCTTCTGACTTGGGAGGTGATAGTTGGCGTGTGGACACTGAAGGAGGTGGAGTTGACTTGAAAAGATGGAGGGAGCTAAAGTCTTTCTACCCAGTTTTCCTTCTCCTGTTCCCTGAGTGTTTAAGTCTTGTGAGAACTGTCAAGCCCAGACCTCTGTCTGAGGCACCCAGACCTCGAGATGTGCTGGGTACGTGGTCATTGTTCCTAAATGCCTACTGAATGGCACTGGTGGGGGCCCTGCCAGGACCTGCAGGGCTGTGACTTGTTACCGCCTTTGGGGGAAGTGGTCCGACAATATCTATTAAAATATATATACATATACACACTTTGACTCTCAAATTTCCCTTTTGGGAATCTATCCTATTGAAATAAATCACTAGCATCAAAGGAAATAACATCCAGAATAAGCATGTTTGTTGATGTTTTCTTTGCAGTGGCAAAGAAGTGGAATCAGCCTAATTGGGCTAATATCCATTTTATGAGGTATTATGCAGTTGTTGAAAACGGTGAATCAAATTGGGTGTGTGGGGCTTCTGTGTACCCTACGCAGGTACATGGGGAGTTCCTTGCCTTTTGGGAGGTCTGAGGTCTTCTGCCAGCGTTCAGTAGGTGTTCTGTAGGAGTTGTTCCACGTGTAGATGTATTTCTGATGTATCTGTGGGGAGGAAGGTGATCTCCACGTCTCACTCCTTTGCCGTCTTGAAGGTCTCTCTCTGTGTGCACTTTAAAATCCCATACCCCTTGCTGGTGGACAATCTCAGTGAAACAGGATGCGCCTCGTCCACTAGATGGCAGGCTTTACCTGCTCTGCTTCTGCAGGGACGGCCGCAGGTGGAGGCTGGGTGGTGTGTGCCTCCCAGCCCACCTTGGCCATGACATTTCGCCTGTCGTGAAGCTTTGGTGTTAGTATCTCAGGGACCAGAATCCCCTTTTGTTGACCGCCTGAACCTCCCCACGTCCCCTGAAATAGTCCTCACGCAGCATGGAGCCCCTGGCTCGTGGAAAATGACCAGAGCCCTTCTCTGCTGTGCCTTTGTCTCCTGCTGCAGGGGGAGAAGGCACACCTTGCTTTTCAGTTACTAGCTCCATCTGCTTTTCTCACTGACTTGAGGCAAGTCTGTACAATGTAGTCCAATGTACAGGCCAGTATAGTCTGAGATCCCAGAGCTTGTGCAAGGGCTTTGGGGTCAGGCCTGGGTTCGAATCCTGCTTCTCCTACTTCTTCAGCAAACACTCGTCAGATGCGTCCTGTGTGCCGGGCACCTTACCATCATGAAAAAGACCGCGCCTGCTCTTGTGTCCTGTGTTCTTTCTTTTTTTTTTTTAACATCTTTATTGGAGTATAATTGCTTTACAATGGTATGTTAGTTTCTGCTTTATAACAGAGTGAATCAGCTATACGTACACATATATCCCCATATCTCCTCCCTCTTGCGTCTCCCTCCTACCCTCCCTATCCCACCCCTCTAGGTGGTCACAAACCACCGAGCTGATCTCCCTGTGCGATGCGGCTACTTCCCACTAGCTATCTGTTTTACGTTTGGTAGTGTATATATGTCCATGCCATTCTCTCACTTTGTCCCAGCTTACCCTTCCCCCTCCCCTTGTCCTCAAGTCCATTCTCTAGTAAGTCTGTGTCTTTATTCCCGTCTTGCCCCTAGGTTCTTCATGACCTTTTTTTTTTCTTAGATTCCATATATATGTGTTAGCATACGGTATTTGTTTTTCTCTTTCTGACTTACTTCACTCTGTATGACAGACTCTAGGTCCATCCACCTCACTACAAATAACTCACTTTCGTTTCTTTTTATGGCTGAGTAATATTCCATTGTATATATGTGCCACATCTTCTTTATCTAGTCATCTGCTGATGGACACTTAGGTTGCTTCCATGTCCTGGCTATTGTAAATAGAGCTGCAATGAACATCTGTGTTCTTTCTGATGATGGGAGACGACCACTGAGCAAACAGAATCCTTTTTTACTTGATAAAGCTTATGAAGGAAATAAAATAAGGCCGAGGGCTAGCACTTTCCCAGTGTTCTCATGTAATCCTATCAATAGCCCTGTGGGAGAGTTACTAATATCACATCCATTTTACAGGTGAGGACACTGAGGCACAGAGAGGGAGGTTTATGGCTTACTCAAGTGCCACAGCTCCAAAGGGGTGGAGCTGGGACGTGAACCCATGTCGGTTCCAGAGCACGAGGCTCTTGAACACCACCTCTGCCCCTCCTTGGGGGTGGGGGTAACACCAGCAGCAGCTCCCTTTTCTGAAACTCTTCCTGTGTTCCGGCCGTGCCGCGGACGCACAAGCACCACTTCCGCTATTAGAGTGATTCTCCCCAGGCCACCGAGGAGGAAGTGGGTACAGGGCCCGGCTGCCTTGCGCTGATGGAGACGTTGCTTCCCAGGGCTCCGTTTTCCCAGTACCCCCTGCTCGCCCATTTTTCTCCTCCAGGAGCGTTCGAGCCAGTATTTGCTGGGCTGTGAGGCTGATATGATGCCAGTCCTTCAGGTCAGCCTGCCTGTTTGCAGAAAGGCTGGCTTCGTTGGCCACGACCTGCCCAAGAGGCTGGCTGAGTTCCTAGGTTGTGAGAGGTGGACCAATGGGGAAAGCCTTCTCTTCAGACCTCACTGTGGTAGGGCCAGGGGCTCTCCCTTCCTGCTTGGAAGGTAAGGAATATCTGGATGGCTCAGGAGGACAAGGTGAAGGTGGTGGAAGTACCCACCTCAGAGCCATGTGGCTGTGGGAATCCCACAGGCTGTGTGTGCAAGCGTTTAGAACACCACCTGGGACATGCTCGGGGCGCCATAAGTATTTGCCGCTAGTCTGGTCGGCGTGGTTTACCCAACCCTTTCCAAGTTCCCTGGCTGATTTTTGCTGGATTTGCCAAATTTGGTGTTTCCTGTTTAGTGAGCTTTTTATATCCTCCCAAAGTGGCATGTTTCCAGGACGTGGTTTCTTGGATGAGAAGTCCAGCATCTTGGAGACTGTAATGGGCAGGCAGAGAGAGGGGTCAGAGGCACCCCTGATAAATGTCAGCTGTTGTTTTCTCTCTTGTTACTACCCTCCTGGGTACCATATGTCCTGGAAAACTTGCAACACTTAAGCTGCCTCTTTGATGAGGAAGTGAGGCATTTGGCTCCACTGAAATGGCCCGAGAGGGGGTACCTGCCCAACTGAGGAGTTCAGAGGACCTGGTTGCTAAGCCTGCCACTTTAAGACACTGTTCCGCTTATGTATGCAGCCAACATGTACTAAGCACTTACTGTGTGCCAGGTGCTTTAAGGGAAGCATCTCATGTCGTGCTCACCTCCAACCTTTGAGGTTTCACCCCCATTGTTCAGGTGAAGACGCTGCAGCTTGGAGAGGTTAAGTAATTCATTTAAAGTTGCACAGTCATGAAGTGGCAGATCTACGGTTCAAAGCTGGGCTGATTCCAGAGCCTGTGCGCCTAACCTCTACCCCATCCTGCCTCCCTGGGTGCTCAAGTTGGTGGAACTGAGGGCATGCAGAAGGTGAGAGGGAGAGGGATCGAATAAAGCTCATAGCAGTATCTTGAGAAAGCGTTTTCACTTAAAAAGGTGTTCAGGTTACACAGGGAAACATCAGGATACAAGGTGGTTTGAGCTTCTGGGAGGAACAGGTCTTCATGGGAAAACCAGCTTCCCACCTGGATGGATGCTGGGCCTTGCAAGCCTCCCGTATCATTCAGAGAATCAGAGTCACCAAGCAGACAATGGAACAAGGGATTTACTGGAGGAATTTGACCTTACACAAGCTTGGAGAAGCTGGGGATGGGAACGGTGTACTGGGAGATCAGAGGAGGAGCAGTGAGTGGTCCAGGCAGGCAGGGTGCAGTTGGTTGGGAATCCAGTAAGCCAGGCACGTCGGGCTACCAAAGGGTATATTAATTAACCTCATGAAGCTTCTGCTAGTATCCTCTCTTGGGTCACCCAGTACAGGTGTGCCGACAGCTTCTTACTCATTTGAAGACAGTTCTTGGGGGCCCCAGAATCCTTCAGTTCCCAGGTGAAGCTGCCCCAACTTGTTCAGCCATTTGCTATCTAATCCCTAAGCCACAAACCACAATTTCAAACACCACATGACAGAGCTGTCTGTCCCCTCACTAACATCAGTGGGTTCTAGAGAGAAGGGACTGTCTCTGGTTGTCCAGCCCTGGTGTGATTAGTGCAGGGGAATAGTGGCCTGGAGTGTAAGAGCTCCATAAAGGAGATGGTTGGAGGCATGGGCTCTGGATTGGCTGCTTTGCTTCTTGAAAGATACACTTGCAGCTGATTTTATTATCTCTAGGAATTCGCTAGCCTTGGGAAGGGCAGTCTTTCTGGGGTCAGCAAGGCCCCAGATGTCAAAGCATCAGAAACACAGAAAGCAAAAAGCTGTGATTAATACATTTAAAACTTTTTATTTAATGATATTATCAAATTCGTTTAGGTACAGATTTAAAAAACCCCGTGTGCATTGAAGAGCCTCTGATGGAAAGCAGCGTCCCCTCTCCCACCCCCCAGTTCCTCTCTTCAGAGTGGTGCTTCTGAGACCAGAATCACCCACAGAGTGTCCTACCCCAGGGATTCTGCTTCAGCAGATCTGGGGTACACCTGAGAATTTGAATTTCTGGCAAGTTCCCCGAAGATGCCGATGTATCATCCCTCCAGGGGACCATGCTCTGAGCACTACTGCCTTGGAGGTGGAGGGACACCATCTGAAATTCTTTATTCTTGTACTTGAGCTCTACGTTTTTGTTTTGGTTTTGGTTTTTTTGCGGTACGCGGGCCTCTCACTGCTGTGGCCCCTCCCGCCGCGGAGCACAGGCTCCAGACGCGCAGGCTCAGCGGCCATGGCTCACGGGCCCAGCCGCTCCGCGGCATGTGGGATCTTCCCGGACCGGGGCACGAACCCGTGTCCCCTGCATCGGCAGGCGGACTCTCAACCACTGCGCCCCCAGGGAAGCCTGAGCTCTATGTTTTAATGACATACTCTGTCACTATTTCACTTCACTGCTTCATGGCTCCAACTTCCTGAGCTGGACTTAGCTCTCTGACGCCGTCCCTCTGGTACCCTCCTCCACATACCTGCAGCACAGGTGTACTGCCACTTCTGGTTCTCTCATTCAGCAAAAGGGTCATATTATTGAGCATCTTGTAGGTGTCAGGCACTGACTGCTCATTGAGATTTGCCTGAGAACAAGACAACCCAGCCCTCATGGAACTTATATTCTAGTGCAAAGGCTCCACAGGCTTTCCCTGTTAAGGACCAGATAGACTTTGCAGCCATATGGTTGCTGTCACAGCTACTCAACATTGCCATTGCAGCATGAAAGTGACATTGCCATTGCAGCGTGAAGTGTAAATGAATGGGCATGACTGTGTTCTACTAAAACTTTCTTACAAAAACAGGTGATGGGTTGGATTTGGCCTGCAGGCTGCTGTTGGACCTCTGTTGTAGTGTGTGTGACAGACGATAAAGTAGGTAAAGAAGTAGAATATACAGTGTGTCAGATGGTAAGTGTTAAGGAGAAATATAAAGCAGAGAAGGAGGATTGGGAGTATGGGCGAGGGGACAGGACTTGCAAATTTAGATAATGGTGGCAGGGAAAGTGTCATCTGAGATGGGGACATTTGAGTAAAGACTTTTGGAGATGAAGGAGGGAGTCATGCAGCTCCCTGGAGGAAGAGCATTCCAGGCAGAGGAACAGTCGGTGCAAAGGCCCCGTGGCATTAGCGTGCTCAACAAGGTTGAGGAAGCAGCAAGGAGGCTCCTGAGTCTGAGTGGAGTGAGCCAAGCGGGGGAGAGCAGGAGAGGAAGACAGAGGTAACTGAAGGCAGCTGCTGAAGTCTTTGTAATCCCTTGTAAGGAATTTGAGCCACAATAATGGATTCCAAGAGTGTATTGTGGCTCTAGTAGTTTTAATCGTTCCTTAGTATTTGCGGAGATTGGTTCCAGGACCCCTGGTGGGATGCCAAAGTCCACCGATGCTCAAATCCCTTAGAGTCGGCTCCCCTCTCCCACCCCTGTGTCTGGAAATACACACAGCCGATTGTATATTTACATCTCCATTTCTTGTTTCCTCAGTTATAAGAACCTCTTGACTTTCTGTTTTGTAAGAGATACCAGGCATTGTACCAAGCACTTTTACATGCAATACATCATTTAATTCCTGTGAGACAGAGACTAATATTTTCTCCATTCCGTAGAGGAGGAAACTGAAGCTCAAGAAAGGTTAAGTGACTTGGCTAAGGCCACACAGCTAGTAAGTGCCAGAGCTTGGATTTGAACCCAGATCTGCCTTTATTAGAGGTGTTAGCACCCACATTATCCTGAGAGGCAGTGCTGTAATCCTTCAGAGGTACTGGGGGAAACTGTGGGTTTTGGACAACAAAATGCAAAACCTTTGCCAAGGAGAGATGTGTGTGCATCAATCAAACAAAACAGGAACTATTCTGAGAGAGGGGAAATGTTCTTTTCTGTGGGAACTCTGACCAAATCTCTGACAGCTCATTTATGTGATGCTGGTGTAGTTTGACATTCATAGTACAAGACTTGCATGCAATTAGCCTGAATCGTTCTAACACAGTTTCTTGAAAACATTTGGAATTTTCCCTGTCTGGCCTTGTGCATGATGTAACCATGGCTTTATTTAGTGGGTCATCCGTCCCAGAATAGTGCCATCTACATCTGCCCGCATCACTGTGGTCCGATTGAGGTCTTGTTTTCCCGGAGGGCCGAGACCGTCGTGTGGGCCTGCTTTGTGGACCCCCCCTGTTTGTTCATTTGCACAAACATGACGGCAGAGCCTCTTTTCAGCGTGGAACAGTGTAAGCTGGAGTCCTGTTAAGTATGCCATGCAAATGAGATGCAAATGAGGGGACCGCCTTGGCTGGGTGGGGATGTCAGAGCTCTGGGGACTTCTGCCCGCTTCGTCATCAGTAGGCTGATGAACCTGGCAGTTCCTTTAACAATCATCTTTTTGGCCCACCAAAGGGCTTTTAATGAGGGCAGAAGCTGACTACTCCTGCAACCCCTTCAGATACCTGGTGATTGGAAGCCGGAGAGACTGAGCACTTTGCACGGGCTGTCAGACTCCGAGTTATCATCAGCTGCCTGCTGGGCTCTGAGAAGGGCTGGGGCAGGAAAGGGAAATGGCGGTAACAGACTGCTATTGTCTGTTCCTCCTCCCCCTGTGGAGCTGCGTGACGCAGTCTTGGATGGCTGGATTTGGGCTCTCACGCCAGCTTCTGTGGTCCTCGCTGGGTGCCTGCCTCGGCTCAGAACATGGGCCTCCCCAGGGACTTGGAATAAGAGCTAAGAGCCTGCCCCCCCAAGTTGAGGATCAATGATCCTTTGATTTTATTTCTTCTTCCAGTCTAACCCACTGTCTTCGCTTGTAGCTTAAGAAATCCCAATCCAAGCAGCCTTTTGAAGCAAGGAAAGAAAAGTGAACAAAACCGCAAGAAATTAGGAAACAGTGGAGAAAGACACATGGGTATATTCACAAAGAGCCAGTAGACCCAAAGGATGCTCCCTGGTATCTTTCTGCTTATTTCTCCTAGTTCTGCAGGGGCTTGTACAGTGCAGTTCCCTTGACAAAATCATTACCATCTCTCTAAATATAAATATAAAATGCACAAAGCAAGGACCTCCTAAATGCCAGGCACAATGCAGAATTCTTTACCTGTATTAGTACATTTATTTAATCTCTGTTTACAGGTGGAGAAACTGAGACCCAGGGAGCTTAACTGACTTGCCCAAGGTCATTTGGCTAGGAGGTGGCAGAACTGACGTTTGATCCCTGAAGTCCTTAACCACTGTGACAAATTGAAGATTTAGGAATTGAAATGGTGACTTTAGCTGAGGGATGAGTGACCTTTCATTATTTCCCCAGCCTTCCCATCCAGGCTTCCTGTTGTCAGACTGACCTGGGCTGATCACTGTCTCTGCTCATCATTAGCTCAAGAGGCAGCTCCTGGGGCTTGTGGGCTACAGATTCCCCTAGATGGGGGTGAGGGATGGGTGGGCAGATCCTGGGCTTGAAATGCCTTGTCTTGAGATTACTTTAGCAGGGATGCTGCCTGCCAGGTCTCCAGGGAGTGGGTTGTTCACTGAGGCTTGGGGTCTGAAAGTTCATGTGAAAGGGCTGTTTCCATGGCCTTGTTTCAGGCGTTTCTTGGGTCCATGGCACATTGGCAGGGGGCCAGACTCAACCCTCATCCACAAGCATGTTGGATGTGTCTTTCCCCAACTGTTTATAGCAGGTATAATGGGGGTGATGGTTGCATTGGTGTTCACGGTCAGCACTCAACAGACGTTTGTTAAAGATGAAAATCTGAAGAAGACAGAACCTTGTCAACAGTGTCCTATAGCCATGGGGCCATATTCTGGATTGCTCTACCCCTGCCCGTCCCAAACAGGTATACTTTTGAGAAGGGGAGGGACACTGGTGTTCTTTGGTCCCATTAGATCCTCATCACAACCCTATGAGATAATACCTATCCCTTTGGGGTGGTAATTACCTAATCTAGATGCCACTGGTGGCAGTGAAAGAGAAGGATCTCAGGAGGATGGATGAGGAGATGCACACTTGAGTTAAGGAAGTGACAACAGAAAGGGACAGATGAGAGTCAGTAGATGTGGAGAGTCAAGGAGAGGATGGAGGAATCAAGGATTAATTGAGATTTGTGTCTCGGGAAGGTGTGTGCATAGTGATAAGCAATCAGGGTTAGAAGTCAAAGAAGCTCACTTGGAGGGAAAGGCGATGCTCTTGGGTTTGTACAAGCTGGGTCTGATTTTACAGACGAGGAAAGTGCAGCTCAGAGAGGTGAATTTACTTGCCCAAAGTCCCACAGCTAGTGAGCAGCGGGGCTTGAATTAAAATATAGATGTGACTGATTGTAAACCTAGGCTCTTAATGCGCAGCATTCCTGGGGAACACAAAGATATTTTCTTTGAGCCTCTCTCCCTCCCTCCCCCCCACCCCACTTCCTTCCCTCCTTCCATTGTCCTTTGAGTCTGTCCGGTGTGGGAGGCCATTTGCCATACACCAAGAGGGCTCTGTGAATGAGTATGACCCCTCCCACACAGAGTATTTCACAACTTACTAAGAGAGCAAGGGAGAGGGAACCGACTCTATCAGGGGCCACGGGTGAAGTGATAACCCAGCTTGAAGACAAGTGCTGTGGGAGGTGACTGCTGAGGAGAGAAGTTTTCCACCCAGTGGGGCTGGGAAAGTCTTCACAGAGGCAAGGTCAGTGGAGTTCGCTCTGGAGGGGAAGGACTAACCCCTGCTAGGACTCAGCTGGGAGCTTCGTCTGTTTCATAGGTTGAAAGATGAATAGACGCTTTCATGGGCTTTGGCCCTCTGAAATCTGCTGTTCACACCCAGCCAGAGGGAGCGTTCTCAAATGTAAATCAGACAGTGCCCTTCCCCTACTTAAACTGTTCTAAGGCTCAGCAGAGCTTTCCACTGAAATCCAGACCCCTGGCCCTGCTCTGAGAGCCTGCAGGGGCTGCTTCTCTCTCTGAGCCTCTCCCTCCAACCTCGTCTTCTTCCTCTGTCCTCTTGCCGTGATAGCCTCCTTGCTGCTCCCCCAAAAGAGTGTCCTTCCTTCTCGCACCTGCTCTTCCCTCAGTTGGATTGTTCTTCCTTGAGCTCTACATGTGGTGGCTTCCGGTCACCCCTCAGTTGTCCACTCAAATGTTACCTTCTCAGAAAGGGCACCCCAGAGCCTTATCCAAAGAATGAATCCCCTCCCAGTCCCTGTACCCCATTACCCTGTCTAACACTGTCTTGGTATTTGTCCCGTGTTGTTATTATGTTGTTTATTTGTTTCTTTGCTTCTTACCTGTTTCCCTCCACTGGATGCAGGGAAGAACCAGTCTTATTTTTCATACCACTATGTGCCGGCGCCTAGCGTGCAACTGACATGTGCAGACGCACAGTGAATGTTTACTGAACAAGTGATTAAACAAGTGGAAAAGTGGGTTAAATGGTGGACTGTAAGGATGAAGTGACTGCATGAGTGAAGACCCTGGGCCTGAAGGGCCATTGGATTTCTGGGGTGCTGAGACTACAGAGTGTATCTGTGAAGACAGATCGATGCCATATCACAGAAGAATTGTTCATGCATTCTAGGGATTTTGGACATTATTCAGTAGTTGATGAGCCATTTGGGGTGGTAATTACCTAATCTAGATGCCACTGGTGGCAGTGAAAGAGAAGGATCTCAGGAGGATGGATGAGGAGATGCACACTTGAGTTAAGGAAGTGACAACAGAAAGGGACAGATGAGAGTCAGTAGATGTGGAGAGTCAAGGAGAGGATGGAGGAATCAAGGATTAATTGAGATTTGTGTCTCGGGAAGGTGTGTGCATAGTGATAAGCAATCAGGGTTAGAAGTCAAAGAAGCTCACTTGGAGGGAAAGGCGATGCTCTTGGGTTTGTACAAGCTGGGTCTGCGACGTTTTGGGCTCACGTGGGTGACCACGTCCAGTAGGTGGATCTATATATCCAGACGCCCAACTGAGAAATTAGAGCCGAGAGCAGAGGTTCAGGCGTCAGTAGCCTAACAGTGGAGCCAGAGCTGTTGGGTGTGCCAGGTATTAGAAGGCGGGGAGTTGGAAGAACAGTGTGGGTGGGACCCTGGGAAATGGAGCCACTTCAAGGAACTGGTGAAGGAGAGAAAAAAATGGCGCTCTGAGAGAAAGAAGGGGAGGGTCCCCTTCTTTCTCCCCCCAAGAAGGTGGAGGGTCCCGGGAACCAAAACAAGAGAGAGTTCAAGAAAGTAAAGCGGGGACTTCCCTGGAGGTCCATGGATAAGACTTTGCCTTCCAATTGAAGGAGTGCAGGTTCGATCCTTGGTCAGGGAGCTAAGATCCCACATGCCTTGTGGCCAAAAAATCCAAAAAACATAAAACAGAAGCAGTAGTGTAACAAATTCAATAAAGACTTAAAAAAAAAAAAGGTGCACATAAAAAAGAAAGAAAGAAAGAAAGTGAACGTGGCCAGCCTGTTAGGTGCTGCCAACGGGAAATGGTAGAGAGAACAGGCTGAGTGTGGAGACAGCCTCCCGATTTGGTCATTTAACTTAGGGATTTGGGAGGAATCCCTAAGTTGTTCAGTGGCATGGTGGGAGGAAAAGCCAGGATGCTGGGTGTTAGGAAGGGGAGGTGGAAAGAGAAGTGTAGACAGCTCTTAAGAGAATGTGGGTTGTAAAAGGAAGGGGTCAGGAGAGGAAGCTTGAGAGAAAGTCATTTATGAGAAAAACTCAATCATTTCTATAGTGGGAATGGAAGAAAGTGTGAAGGAAGGGCTCAGGATGCTTGGGAAAGGGGGCAGGAAGTATGCAGAAGCGGTTCTAGGCCTTTGTCGTCATATAGTTAGGTGTTCAAATCCCAGCTCTGCCAGCTACCAGCTGTGGGACTCTGGGCAAGTGAGTCAGCCCCTCTTAGGCTCTACTTTCTCAACTGCCCAACAGCGAGAGCACACACTTCACAGAGTCACGGCAGGGGTGCCAGGAAAGTGTGTATTGGGACCTTCACAGTGCCTAGTACCTGGAGAGTTTTGAGTTAGTGGACTCTTCTCAAGCTCCTTTATAGATGTCATTTAGAAAAGACCACAGTGACACCCGCTAACCCTTGGTCCACATTAGCGGCCTCCTGCTCTAAAGTCTGAACTCACGACACACATCACACTTATAATGATTCTCTGTGTAGTGGGTAGTGTGGAGCGCCACCCAGATCCCCCTTTCATAACTGAGGCACTTCTGCCCCAGGCATGGGGAGCGATGGCTGCTGACGACTCACAGCTTAGTCCTCCAGGAATTGCCCTGAAGAGACCTGCGTTGTCCAGGCGCAGCCCACACCCAAGGACTGGTCTCTGGTTGGGGGGTGGGTACAGACGTGTCCACTGGGGACATGTCTGAAGGAACATCCCGACCTCAGAGCTCCCTAATAGATTGGGTGAGGTCTGTTATGACTGCATTGCCATTTCACTCCTCCCTCTGTTCTGTCTGTCCTGCTTCCCTCATTTCCTGGGGGGGTTATTCCCAAGGGTAAGACCCAGCAAGACCCCTACACACAAGTCTCCACATCAGTCTGTTTTCAGGGAACCTGACTTAAGACACCCTGTTTAATGTCTTTATCTTTCCCCTGAACTGTAAGCTTCTTGAAGGCGTTGACTCTGGTCTGTCTTGTTCGTCATATCACCAGGTCTAGGCACATAATACATGCTCATTAATTATGTGTTGAATAAATGAATGAACTGATTTCCTAGACACACACACAGGAGTCCCCTGTTATATACAAATTTCTAGAATTGTGAATTACAGATCAAGTTCTCCACGAGTGCCTTTCTGTGGGCATGTGAGCCTGCCTGGGCCCACCCGATATGAAGCCATCGCTCACAGTAGCTCTGTGTCTTCTGTGAGTGATTTCTAGGTTTCTGTCAGCAAACATTGGTCACAATTTATAAGATGTTCACACAAGAATATTAGGGCTGCATTCAACATCATTTTTGTACAGAGAGGCTGTTCCTTAGGGCCTTTAATTTTCTAGCTTTCATTATTGGGAGAGTAAAATGTATCACTTGCAACCCAAAATTGATTTTTATTTCCCAAAAGAAGCCCATAAAAGTAAATAACTTCCTGGGAGGGAAGAAAGAAAAGAACTCTTTACGCTAGGCAATTTGTTAAAAAAGAGAAGAAAAGGAAGCCTGGAGGGACAAAGCAATCTAAAGATTTAGATTGTATCTCCTCACAGCCCCCACTCCTCCTGTTTTTGTTGTTTTAATTTGAGGCTTACTGGACTTTGAAAACACTCATGCTATTGAGAAAGTTCACTATGGAAAGCTTCCTGGGGCATTCTGGAGCATTGCCGCACCATTTGTACCTCTGGTACTCCACCCTACTACTGTGTTGCTATTGGGGAGGAGATGTATTGCCAGTATCTCATTAGTAATTACATCAGTAAGTTTTTGCTGTGTAACAAATCACTCCGAATGTAGTGGGCTTAAAAGGACAAACATTCTTTCTCTCAATTTTGTGAGTCTGCTGGGAGGTTCTTCTGACCTGGGCTGGCTTGTCTGGGGCTGAAAGGTCTAGGATGGCCTCAGCCTCACACGTGGTGGTTTGCTCAGTGTCAGGAGTGACAGGCCTGACCTAGCCTTGTGTTTCTCACCATTCTGCAGGCTGGCTCTAGCTTGTTCATGTGGTTGTAGTCATAGGCGTCTCAAAAGCAGTAAGTGAGAACATTTCAACTCAAGCCTCAATTCACAAGCACTTTTTTAGGACTCTGCTTATATCACACTGCCTAATGTCCCAGTGGCTAAAGCAATTCACGTGACCAAGTCTACATTCAGAGAATGGAAAAACAGACTTTCATTCTCTCACTGGCATAAATAGGAGTATGTAGGCAGGGAAGATACCAAGTAGTCTAATTTTATAGCTAATAAGCTAGGAATCAGAGAGGTTGAGCAACTGGCCTGAGGTCACACAGCAAGCCAAGAACCCACCCTGTAACCAGCCCACTGTGGGTGAACTCACCCTGTGCTGCCACATGCTGTCTCCCCTTCCTTCATTCTCTCCACCACCTGATATCCAGGAGGGCAGCTCCCTGTGGCCTCTGTTAACTGGTTGACCCCTCACTCAGCCTTGGAGTGATGCTCCCCTTTTACCAATTAGTACTAACAATTGCCTGCTGTGCTGAGTACTTGCATTCCTCAGTCCCCATCCACTCTCTGCTCTTCCCTGTGTCTCAGGAGGCTAACCCCTGCGGCGGGCATCACCTGGGCCCTCTAGCTTCTGTTTGAGTGCATGCAGTAAGAAGCACTGGCCAGAGGATTGAAGGAGAGAGAAGGTGAGGTTTTCTTTCCCAATCCCCCTGCTCTGGGCCCCAGCTCCAGGGTGCACCGGGCTCTGGTAACACTGTTTCCTCCCTTTGCCTTTCAGCCTAAGAGTGGCAGTGACATTCACCATTGCTAGTCTCTGGGTGCCTCACCATCCATTCTTGATTCCTTTAACCCTGGCCTCACATTTCTGAGTAGTTCCTTAATTAAAGTCTCTTAAACCATCTGAATTGAATTCTGTTTCCTGCTCGAGGCTACTTGGATATACTTTCATTAGGTTGCATTTGCTTATAAGGGAAGAAGGAAATAGAGTTTGCAGCCTGTGATTTGGGGAACCGAGTTTCATGCTGGGCATGCCCATGAAAAGGAGTGTGTAGCCTCCAAAAATGCTCATGTGGCAGGAAGAATGTTTGAGAACTTCAGCGCTAGAGTGTGAGGGTTCCCATTGTCTAGGCTTTGTTCAGGGAATTCTGAGGACTCTGGGAAGGACGTCCAAGAGTATTTATGGCATCTGTGTGGTGGCAAAAAGCTAATAGCGTCCTGAATACCTGTTGATGGAAGAATGAGTGGCTGAATAGTTTGTGGTCCGTGCATGCGGTGGTATAATAGGCAGTTTGAAAAGAATGAGTTAGTTCTCAATTGATTGACATGGAGAAATAGCCAAGATGTACTGTGAGGTAGGAAAAGCACTTTGCTGGGTAACAGGTACAGTGTGATTCCATTTTTGTAGAATAACTCTCCCGATCCCTTCCTTTCCAAGTGATTGTCACCGCAAGGGGAAAGGTGTGGAAGGGTAAGCACCAGGTTGTCAGTCTGGGTTTGCTGGGGTGGGTGTTGGGTGTGGGGAGGAAGAGAAGGTAGGGCAGGAGATGATGGGGGAGAAGAACTTGAGGAAAAAACTAGCACAGTGGGAAAGTGCACGGGTTTAATTTGCTCTTCTTTTTCTAACTTTTTGCGATACTTAGATCATGGATTTTCAGATGCGCTTTTTCCTCTAAGCACAGCTTTAGCTGACTTTCACAAGGTTTGAAGCTTTTGAATTTCTATTATGATTTCTTCTTTTTCCTAGGGGCTATTTAAAAGTGTCTTTAATTTTCAAACATTTGTGGATATTCTTATGATCTTTTGTTATGGATTTTAAGTTTGGTTCCACTGTGGTCAGAGAACACACATCATTTCATCCTCTTGAAATTTTGGGAAATATTCTCTGTGCACTTGTAAAGAATATATATTCTGCAGTTGTTGTAGTATTCATGTGGGTAAATTAGGTTAAGGTTGTGTCATTGTGCTGTTCATGTCTTCGGTATCTTTGTTGATTTTTATTTTGCTTGCTCGTTCTGTTACTGAAGGAGCTATGTTCAAGCCTCCTATTATGACTGTGCATTTTCCTCTTTTATTTTTTTTAAGATTATTTTATTTAATTTTTTTATTTTTGGCTGCGTTGGGTGTTCGTTCTTGCACGTGGGCTTTCTCTAGTTGTGCTGAGCAGGGGCTACTCTTAGTTGTGGTGCGTGGGCTTCTTATTGCACTGGCTTCTCTTGTTGCAGAGCACGGGCTCTAGGTGCGTGGGCTTCAGTAGTTGTGGCTTGCAGGCTCCAGAGCACAGGCTCAGTAGTTGCGGCGCACGGGCTTTGTTGCTCCGCGGCATGTGGGATCTTCCCAGACTGTCTCTCTCTCTCTCTCTCTCTCTCTCTCTCTCTGTCTCTCTGCCTCTCTCTCTCTCTGATGAAAGTGGTTGACAGTGAGTGACTGGAAGTAAAAAGAAAAAAAACCCTAAATATAAGGATATGGAAATATCAAAAGACAAAGGAAAAAGAAAAAAATATGTAAAGTGAAAATGAAAGGAAGAAGAACATTTAAAAATGTATATTCTTTTCCCTTTGCTTTCAATCCTTATATTCAGGATGTGTCTCTTATAAGCATAATTTAAAAATCCAGTCTCGGGCTTCCCTGGTGGCGCAGTGGTTGAGAGTCCGCCTGCCGATGCAGGGGACACGGGTTCGTGCCCCGGTCCGGGAGGATCCCACATGCCGCGGAGCGGCTGGGCCCGTGAGCCATGGCCGCTGAGCCTGCGCGTCCGGAGCCTGTGCTCCGCAACGGGAGAGGCCACAGCAGTGAGAGGCCCGCATACAGAAGAAAAAAAAGAAATTCAGTGTATTTGATTTTTAATTTGACCATTTAGACCATTTTCATGAAATGTAATTGCTGATATATTTGAGTTTATGTCTGTGATCTTCCTATTTATTTTTTATTTGTCCCATGTGTTTTATATTCCTTTTCCTCTTTGTTTTTGCCTCGTTTTGAATCACTTGAGTATATTTTATCATTTCACTTCCATTAACTTGTTAGCCATATATTGTTATTATTTTTATGTTGGCTCTGAAGATTTCAACATACATCCTTGACTTTTTAGGGTCCATTATATTTCCAAATAACCCTAGGTCCTTAAACATTTGAGTTCCATTTACCCTGTCTAACCCTGTTTTAATTTTACATGTCATTTTAATTATACTGTATTATTATTGCTTTGTACAATCAGTATTAATTTAGAGTTATAAATATATTTATCCTTTTTGTTTTTTTGTTTGTTTGATTCTTCCTACATATTCACATTTCCATCCGGAATCATTATCTTTCTCTGTTAAGAACCCATTTAAGCGTTTACTTTAATTGGGGCCTGCTGGAAATAAATTTTAAACTACCTTTATTTCACATTCACTTTTGAAGAATGTTTTTGCTGCGTATAGAATTCAAAATCAGGAGTTGTTTTCTTTCAGCACTTTAAAGACGTTACCCCATTGTTCTTATTCTTATTCATATTCTTATTTTCTTACTCCTTTGAAGGTAATGTGCCTTATTTTCATTTGGCTGCTTTTGATTTTCTCTTTATCTTTGATTTTCAACAGTTTGATTATGATGTTCTTAGGAGTGTGTGTGTGTGTGTGTGTGTGTGTGTGTGTGTGTGTGTGTGTACATACATACATATTTATTCTGTTCTTGAATTTTTTAGCTTGACATCTTTCATCAGTATTGGAAAATTCTTGGCCACTCTCTGCCCTATTCCTTCTCTTCTTTTCATCCTGGATTTCAATTACACATAGATTAGACCTTTCCACTAGTCTCTGACACTGTCTTCAAAACTTTCCATCCTTTTTGCTCTCTGTGCTTTAGTCTGATGGTCCTATTTTGTATTTGTTTTCCTTTTCTTTCTTTCTTTTTCTTTCTTTCTTTCTTTCTTTCTTTCTTTCTTTCTTTTTTTTCTTTTTGGCCACTCCAGGCACAGCTTGTGGGATCTCAGTTCCCTGAGCAGGGATCAAACCCGTGCCCCCTGCAGTGGAAGCTCGGAGTCCTAACCACTGGCCCACAAGGGAATCCCTAGTCTGATGGTTCTAAATGAGCTATTTTTCCAGTCACTAATATGCCTTCCAATGGCTTCTAATCTGCTGCTAAACCCTTATACTGAGTTCTTAATTTTAATTATTGTATTTTTAATTAAACCTTTTTATTTTAGAATACTTTTAGATATATGGAAAAGTTACATAGTACAGAGTTCCCATAAACCCTTCACTCAGTTTCCCCTATTGTTAACATCTTTCCTTATCATGGTGCATTTGTCAAAACTCAGAAATTAACATTAATCGGTACATTACAGTTAACAAAACTCCAGACTTTATTTGGGTGTTAACTAGATTTTTCATTAATATCCTTTATTTGTTTCAGGTTTCCATCCAATATACCAAGTTTGATTTAGTTGTCATATCCTCTTAGATTCCTCTGGTTCATTACAATTTCTCAGTCTTTCTTTGTTTTTCATGATCTTGACAGTTTTGAGGAGTACTGGTCAGGTGTTTGTAGAGTTCCCCTCAATTTGGGAATTATTGTATTTTAAATTCTAAAGGTCACATTTTTTTATGGGTTATAGCTCTCTAGGGAAGTTATCCATATTGTCATCCTTTTTTTTTTTTTTTTTTTTAAACCTTCTCAATCACAGTTATTTTAAAATCCAGTGTCTGGGTCACCTGTGGATCTGTCCTCTTGGCTGTTTTTTCTTCTCGTCCTATTTCTTGGCATATTTGGAACTTTGGTTTGAGTTGCAGTCATTTCATGTGCCAAATCAAAGAGGTTTGGATGAAGTTATCTTCCTCCTCTGGTTCATTCCCAGTCCAATGATGGAGCCGCTAGAGGTTTCCAATTGTGAGGCTGAAGACTTCCTAGGGCCCTCCTCCTTGCAAGGCCGTGCACTCCAGATTTTGCTGCTCCAGCACCACGAGACTGCCAGAAACCGTCAGCAGATTTCTGTTTTGTGTCTCAACCTCTGTATTTGAATTGGCAAAGCCCCAAGGGAGAACCGATGCTTAGGGTTGAGTTAGCTTCTTTGGTCCTCTCTTCTCGCTGGTATCTTGGTCTCCCAAGTCATGCTTTCCCTGGCAGTTCTATTCCTGGCCTTGAGGCTTCTAACTGCTTCTTAGCAGCTGCCATCTGCCTGGCTTCTCAGCCTCTTGCCCTGTGCCGAGAATGACTTCTGCCCCAAAGGAAAAAGTGGCATACAGAATAATGGGCTCATCTCAATTCCAATTCCTTTAACATCCCAGTTCCTTGAAAAAAATATTTTGTTTGTTTATCTATCTGGCCTTTATAGTTGTTCTCAGCTGGCGTGTTGAGCTTCTGTGAGCTATTCCATCATCGCCCCAAGTGGTATGATGTTAAGTAAAAATGCAAAGTATAAAATAGATGTATGGTTTTATAATTATGTAAAAATTGAATGTTAATGTGGATAAAGACCAGAAGGTGAATGTACAAATTAAAGCATTATTTAATTTTAGGATAAAATCAAAGACAATATGTGCTTTGGGTTCCATTACATCTGCAGTTAAGTTAAAAAAACTTTTTTAAAAAGAGGGGTTGGGGAGAGCATCAGTGATAGAGTGAAGAATGCCCATTTCTTCTAGGTCCTGGTAGGGGGACCCTAAGAACTCTGGGGAATGAAGACAGTGAAGTTAAAGTCAGTAAGTATCTCATGGGAGTACTGATACAGAACAACAGCCAATAATAACAGCCTAGCACATACGGGATGTTTACCATGTGCCAGACGTTCCATGACTTCATTTAATTATTACAACATCCTTATGAGACTGTTGTTAGCCCCATATCTTAGACAAGGAGACTGAGTCACTGAGAAGTTCAGTGACATTTAGGGCACATAGCACTGAGTGGCAGGGTTTATATTAAAACCCAGGATCTCTAGCTTTTCTGACTGAGCTTCTCACCACCCAACTCTACTAATTTGGTAAGGACAGTGGCTTTAGATCAGATACAGGTCTTTGAAATGCAGGAGGCGCTGTGCTGGAGGAAGAGTTTAGTCCAGTCCCCACATCTTGGGGCAAATGAAGTGGAAGTTCCCGGAACAGTCTGTTATTAAATCAGTCAAGACTTGCCTTTTCTGAACAGGTTGGATTCCTGCCTCCCAGAGAGAGGTGGCAAAGTGTGGAGGTGAAGAACTTAGGCTCTGGGGACGGGCAATACCGTGATGTGTATAAAGTGCACATAACATGTGCTCAGTGAATGTTGTCAGCATCGGCAGCATCATCGGCCAGAACAACCCAAATCACAAAACCTGTAAATTGTCTCTGGGCTTGAGGCCTTGGGATCCTCCCAAGGTGATAAGATTCATGGTCATTCTCTCCTTCAGCGAGTGTCTCACACTGTGCTGGGCTCTGGAGTCACCACCATCAATAAGACAGGTACATGGATAATCACAGTAAAGGGTTACATGTCCTGTGCCAGACATCAGGACAAGGTGTTCTGAGGAACCATAGGAGGGGCACTGACCCATGCTGCCATTGGAGCTCTACAGTGGTTTTAGGGCATGGAGAGAAGGGAACATCTCACTCATCCCTTATCAATTCATTCATTGATTCACCGTCTGCTACATGTCAGATGCTGTGCTGGGGCTGGGAATACAAAAGTGACCAGACCTTCCTCTCTTGAAGCTTTTAACCTTGCAGGAAATCAGGGAATTATTTTGATTGAATAATCAGATACCGAGCACCTACAAAATACATGTCCCAGTTCTAGGCACTTAATGGGTTAGAGTAATAATAATGCCTAGGCTTTTGAGTAATATAATAGGTTTGATCCCTTAGCATGCATTATAGCTCCTAAACCCTCCCAAGCTGGTGAGGTGGCATGGTGACTGTTCTCATATTACAGATGAGGAAACTGAGGCTCACAGAGGTTAAGTAACTTTCCAAGGTCACACAACTAGAAAATGGCATTACTTGGACTCAAATCCAGGTCTGCTCTTAGCCATGGTACTGTGCTCCTTCCAGAATTATTAGAAAGTCATGGTTCCTTCCCTTAAAGAGTTCTATTAAATACAATAGAAGAAGTAAGGCAAGCAAACATATCCCTAAAGTATATTGTGCTGCTGAACGTAAGAAAACAATAATCCTGTTGGTAGGTCAGATGAAGTCAAGAAAAGCTTCTGGGAAGAGGCGGCATTAGAGATCTAACTGCCAGAATGAGCGAAGGGCCAAGGGAGGGAGCTCACTGGGTAGAGGGTAGTGCACACTCTGGCCTCTGGGGGGAGTTGGAAACTCCTCTCTATGCCATGGCTGATGTGTGGATGCGGGTCAAGGGAGAGATGAGGGGAAGCTTAACGACTTCATCATCATGATACACCCATAATATTCTTTCTTGGGCTTCTATTTGAGGCTTACTCTGTCTTCAGACCTCTCAGAGCTCCAGATAGCTGGAATGGAGAGGAGTCTGGCCTTATCTCCTGCTTGGGACACTACTGTCTCTGAGTTACCAGGAAAACAAACAGTAGTAGGAGAAAGGAAGCAAAAGGAGCCCATCCAATTTCCAGTGATTCTAATGTGTATCTAGAGTTAAGAACTCTTGGTCCAGCCCAACTCACCAGGGCTGTTGGTTGTACTTGTGATTTGGGGCGAAGGTCCTAGTGTAGTTGAGTGATTATCTGCCTGGCTCAGCCACTCTGCACGTATCCCTTGGGAAGTTGCTGTGGGACATGATTCTGGACACTAGATCGTGTCCGTCTCCTCCTACAGAGACGGGAACTTGCAGGGAGCAGCAAGCAGTCAAGTATGACTGGAGTTTGGGATACATGTAAGGAAGAAGTGGCAGGAAAGGCTGTAGAGTTATAGTGGGGAAAGGAGCCGGTGATCACAGTGGACGCATTCTGGAGGGATCTTAGGCGTCTTTGGGCCCTGCTCCAGGGTCTCGCCAGGGCGTTATCTTCATGAAGGTGCCCAATTCAGCTTGCTGCTCTCTTCTGGGCTGATGGCAATTTGGCTCCAGGTTAACCCACTCTCTAGCTCTCTCTTTTGTTTTTTTTAATTTATTGAGATGAAACTCACGTAACATTAACTTAACCATTTTAGAGTGAGCAACTCAGGGGCATTTAGTACATTCAGTGTGTACCACCACCACCTCTATCTAGTTCCAAAACATTCCCATCGCTCCAAAATGAAACCCCATACCCATTAAGTGGTTATTCCCCATTCCCTTCTGCCCTCAGCCCCTGGCAACCATCGATCTGCTTTCTTGAACTCTCTCTTTTTAAGGCTGTTGAAAAACTAAACTGTTTGGTACCTCAAGTATCTTTAACTCTAAAGAAGAGGATAATCATGTAATGCTCAGTCATCTAGATCAAGGCTGGTTGTCACAACATCTAAACACTTCTATATCAGTTTGCAAATAATCAATAACCTGAGTGCCCTCTGCCTCCTTGGCCTCCTTGGTCTCCTCTCCAGGACCCCTTGGACCTGATCCAGCAGTGAAAAGGCTAACGTCTGGTCCGGGGCGGGGAGAATTCAGATCCACTCCAGGGCTTTGGCTATGTCCATTCTGCTGGGTAGCCCTGCTTGCTCAGTATTTGCCTGTCAGCCCTGTGGTGGAGGGTAGGATTGGAATTCTTCCAGATGCAAGAGCCTCTCCTAATCCAAAGACTGCTTTCCATTGCTCACCTTTTTGTATCCTACCTGCCTTCAACCGGTTTACCATTTTTTTTTTTTTTTTTTGCGGTAAGTGGCCCTCTCACTGTTGTGGCCTCTTCCGTTGCAGAGCACGGGCTCCGGACGCGCAGGCTCAGCGGCCATGGCTCACGGGCCCAGCCGCTCTGCGGCATGTGGGATCTTCCCGGACCGGGGCACGAACCCGTGTCCCCTGCATTTGCAGGCGGACTTTTAACCACTGCGCCACCAGGGAAGCCCCGGTTTACCATTTTTTACCTGTCTTAGTCTGAAGTTCAATATTTTCCCCCTATCATTTTTAAAATACTTTTCTGAATGATGCGCCATCTGCACCTAAAATGTGCCCAATACACCTTCTGAGGTGGTGGAAGGATGCTCTTTTGGGGAGAAATGTGTTGATCTCCCCTTGAAGGAGCCCAAGACATCTGAAGGTGGCTTTTGCTCGTTCATTATAGAAGGGCAAGTGCTATGTTTAAGACCTGGAAGCTGCTGCCACAGAACATATGAGCACAGTTGTGAATTCAATAAGAGGCACACTCAGAGGGGAAAGGTCTGACCTGCCTCGGTTTTCAGCAGCAGTGTGATGTCACAGTTAAGGGTGCAGGTTTTAGAGCCAGACAGCCTGAGTTCAAATCCCACCTTTACTGTTAACCAGCTATGTGACCTTGGAAAAGACATTTAACCTCCTTAGCTCTCAGTTTCCACATCAGTAAAATGGGGAGAACAGTAATACACACGTCATAAGATTTCCATGTGGATTACATGAGATAGAACATGTACAGCACTTAGTGCTTGGCTCATAGTAAGAGCTAGTTTGCCACAAGCTATTAGGATTTAATCTTGATTTCTATCATATTTTGGAATAAATCATTTTTGGCTTCCTAAAAAAGAAAAAAAAGAGCATGGACTTAAAATCAGTAGGCAATGGTGAGTCACTGAGGATTTTTTGAGAGTGGGAATGACACAATAAGATCTTTGCTTTAGGAAGATTAATTTGCCTGCAGCTCACAGGCTGACCTGGAAGGAAGAGAGGGTGAAGGGCGGCTGACGCGGCAGTCTGAGCTGTGCTTACAGCATGGCAGCCACTAGTCACACGTGGCTACTTACATTTAAATTGATTAAAATTAAGTGAAATGTACTCAATGGCCGCATGTGGCTAGTGGTTGCTATGTGGGACAGCAAACACTTCTGTCCTCCCAGGAATTTCTGTTGGGAGAGCAGTGGTTCTCACACCTGAGTGTGCAGCAGAATAACCTAGAGGGCGCATTAGAGTCCAGCTTGCTGGGCTCCCCTCCCCTTCCCGTCAGTTTCTGATTCAGGAGGTCGGGGGGTGGGGTGGGGGTGGGGGGTCCTGGGAATTTGCATTTCCATCAAGTTCCCAGGAGATGCTGATTCTTCAGGTCTGGGACACCCTCGCTTTCCGCCTTGGAGAACCCTCTCTCTGGAACACCGCTGTTCAGTTCCTGGTGTGAGGGAAGAAGAGAAGTTGTTTTGAGCTTGTTGACAGTCCTGCGAGTCTTGTTTATACGTCCCAGCTAATCCTGTTTGGGATTCGGACTCTGTCTCTCCCCAAGACAGGAGACAGGCAGGCGGCGGTGCTCCTGGGGGTCTGTTTCGTGAAGGGAGGTATATAGGAGCCTTGGCTGAAGGAGGAGAAAGTAGGGCTCACTGGGAGTCTGGAGAACAGAGAGACTGATCAAGTAGCAAAGAGTGATCTCTGCTGCCTCCTGTGCTCTGCCTGCCCTCCTGGGGCTCTGCTTTTGACGTCTGATGGAGAGGACAGTAGAGACAGACACTTTCACAACTGAACAGCCGAGAACGCGCTGCCTCTGTCCCTGGGTCCTACCCGACAACTTTCTCCCTGAGGCATGAATGACTCAAGTCTAGCTGCACGGTTGGGTTGGGTTGGGGCAAAGGGCCTTGGGATATAAATGACAGAATTCAATGAAGTGCGAAGTGGGAGAAGCTTAAAACCCCAACATATTACCTGCCGCAAGTGCGCCTCAAACTTGTGGTTTGAGCTGCAGAAAGAAACATCGTAGAGCTTGTTCTCAGCCAGAGGACAGCATCTGCTGATGGGCAGGGTCCCCGAAATGTTCACCTGAGCCTGAGCTGAGCTTGGGGTGTCAGGCAGAGACATAGGGTGGGGCTGTGATAGACCAGAAGCAAGAAAATTCTCCCCACGCCAGCTGTGCGCCCTTTTCTAGATGGTCATCGGATGTGCATGAATGAGTGTCTGAGGGCAACTAGGACATTCTTCCAGATTATGCTCTGTACCAGCTGACAAGTAGCTGTGACCCTCCTGAGGTGGCTCTCCCTGCTGTCCCAGCTGCTCTCCAGATCCTCCCCGGACCTCCCCGCAGCCCAGCAACTAAAATTCACACCTGGGCATCTCGAGGAGCCTTCAAGACCTTGTTCTAATTCTGAGGATGGCATCAGTACTGTTTAGTTGGCACTTGGATTATGGAATTTGGAAGTATTTTGAATATAATGTGTGTGTGTGTGTGTGTGTGTGTGTGTGTGTGTTTACATACAGTGGTGAAGAGTGGGGGAAAGTGGGGAGGATTTAGTAGGTGCTATAATGAATAGTTTGGTAAAATTATAATAAAAAGAAAGTGGGAAGGATGCCTGTTTCCTACAGGCTGGTTAAGATCCATTACTTTAATCATTCATCCATCCATTTAGGATAAATGGTCCAGCAGGAAAATTCTCCCTCTTTTAGTGCTTCTGTGCCATTGAGGATGTTTGACAGTACATAAGGGGGAATATTCCTCTGTTGGGACTTCTCTGAACAGATGTTTTCTTCCCTCATCATCCCCAAATGACAGTAGAAGAAACAGAAAACTTATCTTCAAATGACAGCCCTTTCCTCTGACTGCCTGGGGAACATGGCATGAGAATGTGGCTGTCGGGTTTTAAAAAAATCCGTTGGGTCCCATGATTCAGTGATGTGGTTAATGTAGCTAGGACTCTTCTGTCAAACTGGGGCGCCCATTGAAGATATGAGAAAATATGCACTGGTTTTCTAGAGAAGGGAGGTTAAGCCTGCCTTCCTTAGAGCTGGAAGGCTTTTGTCCCGAGCCTCTGGAAATTAAACCCATCACTTAGAGAGCAGATTGTGGGGCTTCTGGCCATTGCTACTTGGGCTGCGCAAAGCCGCCGACGGACAGTTTTGATTGAATGTCGAAATTAAGCTGCCAAGTAGTGACTCTGCAGCTCCAGGGACCCCATGTTAGTATTTATGTCACATCTTTAGAAATAATCACATTGTGAAGTAGTGCCCAAAGCCATGTCCTCAGCCACTGCAGCTCAGGGTTTGGACACCACCTGCCCAGTGCCTCTGCTGCATTTGCTCAGCACGGGTTGGTGGAGGGGTGGGGTGCTGGGCACAGGCACACCATCAGGGTTCCTGTCCTGAGAATGCAGGCAGAGAAGCTGTAAGTCTCATCTGTCTGTTTTCTCTCAACTTGAGGCATGAGATGGTCTCCAAACAAGAAATAAAGCTAGCTTATTGGGTGTCTTACTCACAAACCATCTGTCCTAGGCATAGGACAGACCCCCAGGGCCAGCCTGAGGGGAACAGGTGTTCATGGGGATAGGGTTTATTCTTGTTTTTCCAAGCTGGTCTGAAGAGCGCCTCCTCTATCTACATGAATCCCTACACACTCTCCCTGCATCGCCAGGGGGTCCCGGTAACATCGCCCACACCACTGGGGAGTGCCAGGCACTAAGAGGCTGCGCTTGTGAGTTCTCAAAGGGTGACTAACCCAGATCCTCTCCGGGGAGTGGAGTGGTCTCTGGACCTCTAGGGGTTGAGGCTGTATAGTGTCATAGCAGGTGCAGAGCAGCCCTGGGAATTGCAAGACAACTGAGTGACCAGGGTAACCTCTGTAGAAAATAGATGACACTAAACTGGGTTCAGTGGATTATAGAATGCCCAGCTTTCCAAGTTTCTGGCTCTAAGGAGAAACCAGTTACAGAGCATGAAAGTTGCATGGTTTTGGCAGTGATGTACAGACTCCGAGCTTGGGGGAATCAGCTGACTGGGTCTTGGGGCATCCAAGTTGTATCCAATTCAAGTTTGTTGAGCGTAATTGTGCACAAGACTGGCCTCCCATTAAGAAAAGAATTTTTTCTCCCAGATTTAGAGGAACTTTTTAATTTTTTAAAAATAAATTTGTTTATTTTATTTTTATTTATTTTTGGCTGCGTTGGGTCTTCATTGCTACACGCGGGCTTTCTCTAGTTGCGGCGAGCGGGGGCTACTCTTCATTGCGGTGCGCGGGCTCTTCATTGCAGTGGCTTCTCTGGTTTCGGAGCATGGGCTCTAGGCACGCGGGCTTCAGTGGTTCTGGTGCACGGGCTTAGTTGCTCCGTGGCATGTGGGATCTTCCCAGACCAGGGCTTGAACCTCTGTCCCCTGAGTTGGTAGGCGGATTCTTAACCACTGTGCCACCAGGGAAGCCCTAGAGTAACTTTTTAAAATTAAAAAAGTAATTCATGCTCAACTGAGACCATATATTTAACTTCTCCTTCTTCCAAATTCCCACTGAATGACTAAGAGATTAAAAAAGGGAAAAATGTATCAGGGCTGCAAACCAGAGAGTGTCAATCGCTTGCCAGATCCACTGAAGAATTTCTCTAAGATACAGTTGAGACAATACAAGCTTATTCTGTCTTCTCTTTTCCAACATCTAAGCCTCTTAATATTTTTCTTTTATGTAGTTGTATTGGTTGGTAGAATTTCTCTAAGAAATTCTGAAGAATTTCTCTAAGATACAGTTGAGAATTTCTGAAGAATTTCTCTAAGATACAGTTAAGACAATACAAGCTAATTTTGTCTTCTCTTTTCCAACATCTAAGCCTCTTAATATTTTTCTTTTATGTAATTGTATTGGTTGGTGCTTCCAGAATGATGTTAAATTATAGTGGTGATGGTAGGCATTTTTAATTTGATTGCGGCCTTAAGGGAACTAGAAATGCCTCTAGAGTTTCACCAGTAAGCACGATGAAAGCCTTTGATACATTTATCACACCAAGAAAAACATGTATCTCTTCTTATTTTTCTAAGGGTTAAAAGAAAGAATGATTTATTAAATTTTGTCACTTGTCTTTTTTGTCATTTTTTGAGATAATTACATGTTTTTTCCCCTTTGACCTAGTTTTATAGTGAATAATATTAATAGATTTTCTAAAACTATGAAGCGTTTTGTTTAGAGAGCATGTAATCAGACTGGAGGTTTTGAAAGATCTCTTTGATGTAGGGGCGTGGAGGAAGCGCAGAAAGGAGCGAGACTGTAGGGGAGAAACCAGCTAGGAGAGAAAAAAGGAATGCGCAGACAACAACCATGTGCAACTGCTGTTTACCCATCACTCATTACCCGCCAAGGACAATACCAGGCACTTTACGGGCTTCAGATATAACTTAGTAATCACATAACCCTGTGACACAATTATTATTGTTAAGGTGGTAACAGTGTGGATAGTAAGAAGGGCTCAGGTACATAAAATGATAAAGAGGCAGAATGAATAGTACACAGTCAAAGATTTTACCGAGGGGAGGCGACCAAGGTGATTTCCAGATTTCTCACCACAGTTGGGTGAATGGTTAAGCACTCATCAAGGATGGCATTAAAAGAGGGGCAGCACATATGCTCTGCTCTGTATGCTGGTAGGTAGGTGGGGGATGGAGGATAATGACAGGGAGGAAGTATTCTTTTTTTTTTTTTTTTGGAAAAGAATGTTTAAAAACCTTCATTTTCATTTCTTCCTTTTTAGTGGTTCACATGAAAGTTTTCTCTCTTTTTTAACATCTTTATTGCAGTATAATTGCTTTACAATGGGGTGTTAGTTTCTGCTTTATAACAAAGTAAATCAGCTATATATATACATATATCCCCATATCCCCTCCTTCTTGCATCTCCCACCCACCTCCCTGTTCCACCCCTCTAGGTGGACACAGAGCACCGAGCTGATCTCCCTGTGCTATGTGGCTGCTTCCCACAAGCTAGCTAGCTATTTTACATTTGGTAGTGTATATATGTCCATGCCACTCTCTCACTTCGTCCCAGCTTACCCTTCCCCCTCCCCATGTCCTCAAGTCCATTCTCGATGTCTGTGTCTTTATTCCTGTCCTGCCCCTAGGTTCTTCAGAACCATTTTTTTTTTTTTTTTTTAGATTCCATATATATGTGTTAGCATACGGTATTTGTTTTTCTCTTTCTGACTTACTTCATGGGAGTGAGTATTCTTGGACATGCTTTGGGTTGATGTACTTACTTATGGGCTATCCAGTACCAGATATATGGTAGACAGTTGTGTGTTCTGTTCTAAAGCTCAGTAAAGAGCTTTTAGGTAGAAATTAAAATCATGGGAGTAGGACCCCTGGAAAAATGTGGAAATTAAAAAGCAAACTTCTATTTATTCTGTGGTTCAAAGAGGAAATCTCAAGGAAAATTAGAAAATATTTTGAACCCATGAAAGAAAATGAAAATGCAACACATCAAAATTTGTGGAATCCAGATAAAGAAGTGCTTGAAATGAAATTTATATTGTGGAATTCTACCAGACATTTAAAAGAGAAATGACACTGATTCTTCTAGAAAACAGAAGAGTAGGGAACACTTCCTAACTTATTTTATAAGGATAGCATTACCCTGATACCAAAGTCAGACAAAAACAGTACAAGAAAACTACAATTATCCCTTATGACCATAAATACAAAAATCTTCAACAAAATATTAGGAAATCAAATCCAGAAATATGTAAAAAGAATAATACACCCCAACCAAGTAAATTTTATCCTGGGAATGCAAGGCTGGTTCAGTAATTAAAAAATCAATTAATGTATTCCTCTATGTTAATAATCTAAAGAAAGAAAAAGCACTTGACAAGATTTAATATCCATTTATGATAAAAGTTCTCAGCATAGTAGAAATAGAAGGAAGCTTTCTTGATGTTATAAAGGACATCTAGAGAAAAATCTACAAGGTACTTAATAATGAAAGACAGCATGCTTTCCCCCTAAGCTATGAAACAAGACAAGGATGTCCACCCTCACCCACTCTATTCAGCATCATACTGGAAGATCTAGCTGGTGTAGTAAGAGAATAAAAATAAACAAAAGATTGGAAAAATAGGTTGAGAAATACAGATTGGAAGGGAAAAAACAGAACTGTCTCTGTACATAGAAAATGATGGCCTATGTGGAAAATCCAAAAGAATCTACCAAAAATCCTCCAAGAACTAATGAGTTAAATTGCAAGATATAAGGTGAACACATAAAAATCATTTGTATTTTTATATATCAACAGTTAACAATTAGAAACTAAAATTTTAAAAATACCATTTACAATAACTTCAAAACGAATGAAATATTTTGTTATAAATCTAACAAAACACGTCTAGGATCTGTATGCTGAAAATTATAAAACACTGCAAGAAATCAGAGAATACCTAAATATATGAAAAGACATACCATGTTTGAAGACTCAGCATACAGTAAAGTTGTCAGTTCTTCAGATAGATCTGTAGACTTAATGAATTTCCAATCAAAATCTCAGCAGGATTTTTTTTATTGATCTGGACAAGGTGATTCTAAAATTTAATGGAGAGCCCAAAGAACTAGAAGGGCCAAAACAATCTTTAAGGTGAAGAATAAAGTTGGCAGAATCACAGTTACTCAATCTTGAGACTTACTGTATAAAGCTTCAGTAATCAGGCAGTGTGATTTTGGTAAAGGGATAGATACATAAATGACTGGAACAGAATAGAGAGTCCAGATATATACCCACACAAATATGGCCCATTGATTTTTCTTTTTTTCAAGTATAAAAACAAAGAAATACAAAGACTATCCAGTCTTTCAGCAAGTGATGTCGGAAAGATTGGGCATCGATATGCAAACAAAATGAGCCTCACCTTCTACTCCATACCTTATATAAGAATTAACTCAAAATGGATTATAGATCTGAATGTAAAATATAAAGGTATAAGACTATAAAACAGGAGAAAATTTTTATGACCTGGAGTTAAAGAATTCTCAAACATGGCACTAAAAACATGACTCATAAAAGAAAAAAATGATTATTTGGACCTTATTAAAATTTTTTTAAAAAGTATGCTCTGCAAAAGACACTGTTATAGAATGAAAAGACAAGCTACAAACTGGAAGAAAATATTTGCAAATCACACATCTGACAAAGGACCTGAATCCAGAGTAAAGAGCTCTCAGAGTCATAAGTATGAAAACAACCCCACGAAAAAGATGGTCCAAAGCCTCAAACAAACACACCACCAAAGACGATATAAACATGGCAAATTCATTCGCAGGAAGATATTCAGTATCACTAGAAATTAGGGAAATACAAATTAAAGCCACAATGAAATACCACTGTACACGTATTAGAATGGCTAAAATGATAACGATAATAAATGCTGTGAATACAGTGCACTGGCAGGATGCAGAGTGAGAGGAACTTTCTTTCATTGCTGGTGGGAATGCAAAATGGTACAGTCACTCTGCAAAACCTTTTGACATATATATATATATGTATGTATGTATACATACATTTACCATATGACTTAATGATCTGACTCCTAGGAATTTACCCTAGAGAAATGAAACTTTTTGTTCATACAAAAACATATGAATAGTTGCACAGCTCTATCATAATCAACAAAGACTAGAGACCACTCAAATGTCCTTGAACAGGTGAATGGATAAACTAACTGTGGTACATCCATACAGTGGAATATTCCTCATCAATAGAAGGGAATTAACTGTTCATACATACAACTTGGCTCACTCTCAAAGGAATTTTGCTGAGTTAGAGAAGCCAGTATCAGAAGGTTTCATACTGTATGATTCCATGGATATACCATTCTTAAAAAGATAGTAGTAAATGAGAAATAGATCATCGATTGCTAGGGACTGAGGGGGGGGGAGTTTGTAACTGCGAAGCGGCAGCACAAGGGATTTTTTCTGGAATGATAGAATTGTTCTGCATCCTGGTAGTGTGTTGGTTACATGAATCTATACATATGTTAAAATTCAGAAAACTATACACCAAAATAAAAAAGTCAGTATTACTGTATGCTGTATTTAATTTAAAAAATTAAATGCCATAGGCAGAAAATAAACAGATAAAAGTTAAGGAGAGGAAAGGAGGGTGGGAGGGAGGGAGGAAGAGAGAGAGACACTGAGAGCAGGGGAGGACAGAAGGTAAGGCAATAGCCTGAGATGAAAGAGGAGCTGGCTCAGGGGAAGGTGTAAGCAAGAAGGAGCTCATGTTATGATAATAAAAAGTAATGTAAAAAATAAAGTAAATTAAAATGCATAGAAACAGTAAATAGAGGAATGCC
>NW_006775554.1:1682252-1690885 GCF_000442215.2 Lipotes vexillifer
GGACTGCAGAAAATATAATCAGTAATATGAAAACAAGCTTAAAGAGTACTTCCAGGTGGCAGGGAAAAGGGACAAAGAAATGACTACAATCATGAAAAAAAAAAAAAAAGATGTAGAGGACAAACAGCATTGATCCACAGGTAAATGGAATCAGATGTTCCTGGAGAAAAGACCAGCTAAATGGAAAAACACCTATATTGAGAGTAGAGTTCCAGACAAACAAATAATAAACTGCGTAAAAAGAATTTTTTAAGAATAAAACATAAAATCCAAGACCAAAAAATAGTCATGAGTCTCAAGTAACACAGGGTCTAAGTACATAAAAGCAAAAACTGCTAGAAATGAAAGGAGAAATTTACAGAAATACCATCACAGGAGGGTTTTAAAACATACTTTGTCAGTCTTTGACAGATAAAACAGATTAAAAAATATGGATATAGATAACTTAAATAATATAATTAAAGTGAGTGTCCAATACCTCTATCTTGAAGCCTGAACCCTTCCATAAGAGAAACACCTTTTCCCCTAGTATGCACAAAATTGGTGATATGTTCGCTGGCAATGCAAACCTTATTAAATTCTTCACAAAATGCCCCAGAAATGGCTCAGCCCACATTTTCTGATGAAAACATAATAGAACTAGAAATTCATGACACAAAGATAATACAGAAGATCCTCAGATGAACAAGATGGGGCGGGAATCAGGTGGGAGCCTTAAAATGATGAGGTCTTAAAATTTCTTCTGTCGAGAATGAGAGGGGAGTTGACTAGGCACACCCAGTAGGGTTGACAGGTGGTGTGGAGGGCCATGCCGTGGTTGGAGATCCTGAGTGGGTCGTGCATCAAGCCCCCACTTTCTCCAGGGGCACTCTCTAAGCCATATATCACTGATGGTCTGAGGTATGCAGACAGGATGTTGTTGAAAAGACAAAATATTTAAGCCTGTGGCCAGAAGTGATTGGAGGGCTTTCCATATTGGTAGGGTTAGGAAAAAAGTAATAACTCAGGCGCACACTGATGGACCGGAGGAAAGGAAAGAGTTGAGGGATCTGAGAGTTTGATGAGGTTACAAAAAAAAAAAATTAGTGTAAAGGGAGCAGGGGATTAAAAGGATAAAAGGTTATTGGGGAGTTCAGAGGGAGAGCCATTCCAGGTGAGACTCCAGGTGGCCGGATTGGGATGGAGAGGAAGCCATAATGTAAGAAGAAGGAAGGGATCTATCACATTTGGCTTCAGATCATCTGTCATTCTCTGACTACCTCCTCTAGGTTCATTTATATGAAAATCACATTGGAGAGATGCTCTTTTAACCTTGAAATGGATCTTAGTAGTTATATAATTTGATCTAAATTCTCTCAAAGGAGAAAGGAAATCAACGTTTGTTGAACCTCTGCCATGTGCTTTACACTATACTTCAACACCATTTATCCTCTATAATTAGGGGAACCATGTAATTTATTGTCCAAACTGGACTCTCTTGAGAGTAAAAGGACAACAGATAGAGACTGAGGCTGTTCTGGGTCAACTGGCCTGGATGGCCATCCTATAATTATCACACATCCCTTTGAGTTGTATGTGACTTTATCAGCATTTCGAAGACAGGGGAACTCAGGCTCAGAGAAATCTTTTTACTTAAGGGCACCCAGTTAGTGAGAGTAAAGGCAGAGGCAGGATTCAGACCTGAAGGTGTATGTGACTCCAGAGTCTAACTATTGCTAATTTGGTTCCTGATTCACCTGCATTAGCTCCCCCATCATCGTTTCGCTTGCCTTGGCTTGAAAGACTCTCTTCCAGACAGACACTGTGACGGTCCCAGCTGGAAGTCTGTCTCAACACAAATAAATGGATGTGTGATAACTGTACCATTGCCAGCAGTGACGGGAAGCCAGCTGTTCTAGGAGCCTTTGGCCACGATGTGCTTGGGATGCCTTAGATGCTGCATGTGGGCTGCCCAAAGACCCCAGGTTTGCTTACTTTGTAATCAGATTCCATCAGATGAGGCCAGGGATGGCCAGTTAAGATGACTGGAAGGGGATTCTGATGGATCCATGGATCCCAAAAGCTGTAGCATCAGAGAACCTTGAGGTTAGAAGTAATAAGTGAATAGGAATCAAAAGGATGCGGATCTAGGAGTAGAGGGCTGAAGAAGCTTGCAACTTAAGAAGGTGTAGCAGGGCTGTGTGGAGGGATTTGGGGTTAACCAGAGGTCCAGTGAACTGTCATCCATCAGGAGGTCACTGGAATGGAAGGAGGGGGTGCAGAGCAGGAGAGCTAAAATAGGTGGATGGTTCTGAAATTTTTCACCTGTTTAGTCTCTTTCCTCCAACCCTGCTTTGATCCTGGGATATGTGCTGGGGGCATCCAGCTGATCTTAAAGAGGTCATTCTGGGTCTGTGCGTTGTTCGCCAAGGGCTCAGGGATTCAAACCATGATCTTTGCAGACCTAGCTGCTCTAAAAAGTCTCTGGGGAACAGGGTGCGGGTCTCTGAAGGCCAGAACAGTGGATTCTTGGAGGCTGTAGATGCACCACAACTGAATTGTTTTTAAACTAAGTTTTAATAACACAGTTAATACAAGAATGCATTCTCTTTGTAATAAATTCAGAATATGACAGCTAAGGATGACGTCTCTTTTGCCCACAGCCCCCAAACCAGGTTCCTTTACCTCTTCCACAGATGTAACCGTTACTTCAAGCCAATTTTGGGTTTATCCTTCCAGACTCTTTTCTGTATATTTACATTCATATATGACCTTGTAGAAAATTTATTTTATTATACTTGTCTCTTGAAGATTTGGAGGGCCTTGTTTACTAAAACTTTTTATTTTGACATAATCTCAAAAGTTACAGAAAAGTTGCAAGAACAGTACAATGAATATCTGTATGCACTTTACCTGATTTGATTTACCACTTGTTCATATCTTGCTACATTTGGTTTATCATTCTCTCTATTAAATATTTTTATATGTGTGTGTGTATATATATATCTGTATATTTTTTCCCAGCCATCTGAGAATAGGTTGGAGTCCTGGTTCTCATTTGCCCCTAAATACTTCAGTGTGTATTTCCCAAGAACAAGGACATTCTCTTGCATATGTACAGTTATCCAACTCAGGAAATGTAACATTGACCCAATGCTATTATCTCATTCACAGTCCCGATCCAGAGTTCATCAATTGAACCACTGATGTCCTCAGACCTTTTTCTTAAATAAAGAAGCATTATACTGTCATTGTCTATCTTCATCTTGCTATTTTCTTCAACATGTTAGTGCATGTAGATAGCCCAGTGTTATTGACATGTACCTAGTATTTCACAGTGTAAATATGCTGTGGATTATTTACCCCTTCCCCTGTTGATGGGCACTCAGATTATTTCCTACTTTTTGTCATTGCCAACATCCTCAAACATAACTTAATGTTGGTGTGTGTTGCTTTGAATAACTGTTCTGGGGATATGTAGTGAGGACAAATGAGGACTCGTGATGTTGAAGAAAGTACCTTCAAAAGGAGTTAATAAAGAGAAGCTCCTGGTTCACACAGTGTAGGATAATGGCTATAAAGCAACACAGTTATTCAGACTTTCCAATAGTTGGTTCAAAAAAAAGACTAGGAAAGTTCTTGGTGAAGAACGATTCTTAGGAAAATAGTTAACAGTAGTGCTATCTTTTATGGATTCAGCACTGTGTTAGGTAACTTGCACCAGAATGCAGAGGCCTCATTTGCTCTGAAGGCCCTTTGATGGAAACAGCCAGGTCTTACCCCCCGGCCAGCTTCACTTCCAAGGCAAGCAATGTTCTCTTGATTGGGGCACTTTTCTCCTGTGCACTTAGCAGACTTCCACCAGGGGGGAAGGTTGCTATTTCTGGTTTGTGTGAAGCATTTTGTACCATCTGGGCTGGCTGAATTTCAACAAAGATAGTAAAGAAACATTTATCAAGAAAAATCAAAGTCAGTCTCGCCAAGTGTGGTCTAGAGAGATTTGCTTTCTCGATACATATGCAGCTCTCTTGCTGCTGGGAAACATGACTGTACTTTGAAAAGCTTCAGGAGGGACAGGCCTTTGGATCTTAGCCTGCAGCTACTGTCAACTGCTCATGATACAGTGGCTCTAGGAGCCAGAGCTCTTGGAGATATGAATGCCAACAGTCCCAGAATCAATTCTGTTCCTTACCTTTCCACAGAAATTGTTGGCCCCTTTGGTAGAGGAGAGACCCAAAAGGACAGTAGTAGAAGAAAGGATTCTATAAGCGTTGGGGGAAAGATGGAGTCATGCCTCAGTTAGGAATGTTTGGTTCAGGGGAAGTCGATGCCCAGGGAGAGGTCATTCTTAAACCATTAGTTATGAGATTGGCTCAAGAATACAACATGCACTTGTCCTGCAAAGAGCACTCTGAAAGAGCTGTGAGGTTGCAAACTTACAGTAGAGGAATGTCCTGGTGATTGTCCTGTGGTGTCAGTTCATAAAACAGGGGAGGGAGCGTGGTCTTTGAAGAAAGACGCTGTTTCCACTTGCATATGTGTTGCCAATCAACCAGACAGACAAGTTTCTTGCACTTCAGAGTGTCTCAAACCATGTTTTTATGCAACTCCCTAGAGTGATAGATGTGTCATTCCAAGATCCCAGCCTAGAAACTGGCACATGCTGTTTTCCTTGGAAGGCTCAATAAATGAAAGTAACAGTTGGAGATTGTATTCCATGGGGGAAAGGCATGGGGATATTAAGAAATTATATCATCTGGGAAAGTTTTACCTAATGTGTGCTCTGTGGGCTAGCAGCATCAGCATCACGTGGGAACTTGATAGAGAAACAAATGAGCAGGTGTCACTCCAGACTTACTGATTCAGAATCTATCTGTGGGAATACGTGTCTCACAACCACTGCGCCACCAGGGAAGCCCCAGGGACCTGCTTATTGAGCTTAACCAAATCAAAGAGGAAAAATTCTTGCTTTTGGTGCAAAAATGAGATACAACTTGCAAGCTGAGGTGGAACATGAATTCAGCCTGTGGATAAATGGAAGAGAGGGCCATGTACTAGAGTACAGAACAGTGTCAATGCAAAATAAGTTACAACTTGTGTCCCGGGGTCCCTTGTCACTCCTCAGACAGTCCACCCAGCCCTTTCCTCATTTCACTTATTCAGTCTCAACCCTTTACTAGCTATATGATCTTAGGCAAGTGAGCCTCCCCTGACTCCCATCCCTAGCAGTGGTTAGCTGCTTGCATGTGGGAAAATAATTTAACTAAGGCTGTGTTTGTCAGATAAAATGGAAAGAAAGAGGAGTAAGGTAGTTGACAGTAATTTCAGGGAGTGATTATAATGCACCCAAAACTCTAAACTGGGGGTGAATGGAGTAAAGGCAAGAGGGAATGGGGAGAAAGAGAAAATATCTTGTGCTCAATAGACTGATGGTGGTGAAAGGCCTGTAGCAGTGGGGTACTAGAGTTAATGAACTGGAAAATGGGAAGTGGCATAAGATCATGGGGTACATGAAGCTGAGTTTAAGAAAGTAGTGTAGGGCTTCCCTGGTGGCGCAGTGGTTAAGAGTCCGCCTGCCGATGCAGGGGACAGGGGTTCGTGCCCCAGTCTGGGAGGATCCCACATGCTGCGGAGCGGCTGGGCCCGTGAGCCGTGGCCGCTGAGCCTGCACGTCCGGAGCCTGTGCTCCGCAATGGGAGAGGCCACAACAGTGAGAGCCCCGTGTACTGCAAAAAAAAAAAAAAAGTAGTGTGATTGCTGGGAGATAAGCACCAGGGAGGAGGTGATGGTGGGTGGAAGCAAAGATTGCAGGGAATGAGGGATGCTTTACCCCTACATTTCTGTTTCTGTTATCTTATTACACTTATGAAATACTTAGAAAAGATGTTGAATGATGGCTGTGGTAATGGGTATCTTTGTCTTATTCCTGACTTTAATGGGATTGCATTTATCATTATCTTTGGTGTCTATTATTTCAGATATCCTTTATCCTGTGAAGAAAATTTCCTGTTACTTCTAGCTAATTGCAATGATCCTATGGTTTTCTCCTTTGACCTATAAATATGATGAATATTTTAATAATAGATTTCTAAGGTTGAACCGTCTTTGCATTCCTGGTAGGAGTCATTATTTATTAGCCTTCTAGCAGACAGTCTGATTGAGTCTGCTAATACATTCCTCCCCTTGGCTGCCTGCATTACTGGTTTTGAACTGACTCCTAATTATCTTCTTCCCATTTCTCCAGGTTGATGTCTTATTCTACCTTATCCTCCCTATTCCCAGTTGCATCTGCACTGCTGACCTCTGCTTCCTTTCCCCTCTCTAAGCCTCCTTTACCCAGGGTGTTGTTCGTTGAGGGTGGACCCTAATGGTAATGCTGCTCTTTTTTTCTCTGTGGGCTCTCTGGGTACTGGTTATGGGTGCTACATGGAAAATAGTTGCACTTTGGTTTAGAGGACAACTCTTTGTCTTTTAGCTTTTTCTTTTAGAATTCAGGTAAAATGCACATAACATAAAATTAACCATTTTAAAGTGTACAATTCAGTGGCATTTAGTACATGAACAGTGTTGTGCAACCATCATTTCTATCTAGTTCCAAGGAATTTTGTCACCTGTAAAGGAAACCCCATAACCATTAGGTAGTAACTCCCCATTCCACCCACCACCAGCTCCTGGCAGCCACTAGTCTGCTGTCTCTTTGGATTTACCTGTTCTGGATGTTTTATATAAATGGAATCATAGAATATGTGACCTTTTGTGTCAGAGTATACACATGTTCATAGCAGCACTATTCACAAGAGCCAAAAGCTGGGAATGGCCCAAATATTGATCAGCTGTTGAATGGATAAAGAAAATTTGATATATCCATACAAGCGGATATTATTCAGTCATAAATGAAGTGCAATGTGTGTGAACCTTGAAAGCATTATGCTAGATGGAAGAAGCCAATCTTTCTTGTAGACTTTTTGGAAAATAAGATTAGAGAACTTACAGTCAATCTAGGGAGCAGAGTCGGGAGAGCAGTATGAAAGTCAGAAATCAATTTTAAACCAATATAGAGCAGAGTCTATATCTTTTCAGTTTATCTCACTTTGTATGCTTCTTAGCTGTTGATGTTAATAAATGAAAATTCCCATTAAGTAAGTGTGATGCCAATGATCTTTTCACAGGTTCTACAACCATCAGTAGCTGGTGCTTAAATATTCTGGGGCTATTAATGCTAAAACTGCTTTTTTCTGTTTTTAGTAAGAGATGCTAAAAACCTTGTACCTATGGACCCTAATGGCTTGTCAGATCCTTACGTGAAACTGAAACTGATTCCTGATCCCAAGAGTGAGAGCAAGCAGAAGACCAAAACCATCAAGTGCTCCCTCAACCCGGAGTGGAACGAGACATTTAGATTGTAAGTTAAAATCATTGCAGCCCAGCCTGGGTGGTGCAGGTTGGGCTGTGGGCCACCTGAGGTTGGGGAGGTCCTCTCCCAGCTTCACTTTCCTTCGCTCCTTTCCTGCCTCCCTCCTTCGTTCCTTCCTTTCCTTCCTCCCTCCATCTGCATTTTTGCATTGCAAGCCAAGTAAAAATTGGAATTTTTTTTATACACAGCTGAGAATGTCTCTGGTGTGGGAGAGTGGGTGGGATGGAAAATAGTGTGATGTGTTGCTAGGTGAAGGCAAATTGTGGGAGAAGCTCTGGGTCTTGGCAAACATGGGACATAACCCATAAGGTGTGAGGATGACCTCTCTAGGGCTGGGTGCGTGGATAATGCTGGGCCTGTAGCTTGCCGGGAGCTCTCTGCCAGCTGCCATGGAGGATTTTACGTGGCTAGTGCTCCAAGAATGTGGGTTCACTTCTTGATGCATCTGGGCCAACAAATATGACATATATCAGCCAATATTTATTGAGCATGTACTATGTATAACGAGCACTGTATTAAGTGATCTATCTTCGTTGGTCATTTCATCCCCATTTTACCAACGGGGCTTAAAGAGATTAAAGCACAGGCCAATGTCCCACAACAAATGGAGCAGGATTCAGCGACAGACAATCTGACTTCAAGGGCCATGGGCCAAAAGCATGATTCCTTGTGGTGCCTCGTTCCTTCTTTCCCCTCTCAGGGCAAAACTGGGGGCCTATCTCAGCCTCAGTCAAGGGCATGTTCTAGAACAATTTCCCCTAGACTGGCACCATCAAGACTCTTTCATTCATACATTTCCTCAGCCTCATCCTCAACCCGCATGTGTGCAGACACTCACACAATTATATGATTGACATCTATAGTTCTTATAGTGACTGTGTCAGTAGGATTTCCTGAACATCATGGATCCTATTAGGACATAAGGCAGCAGAAGTAATTAGAACTGTCCCTGTCAGAGCTGGCCTAGGTCCACCTGTTTAAACCACAGGCTGTAAAACAGGAAAAGCTCTACCTCCCTGGGGAGCTTGCCTGGGATGGAAACTGAATATGTTTCTTAAAACAGCTTATAATCCTTAAAAATTCCTACCTTCAGGCTTTGTCCTCTTGTACATTTCATCTGCTTGGGAAATCACCTTAACCTCCACTGACTTCTCTTTTTTTCTCCTTGCAGCCAGCTGAAAGAGTCTGACAAAGACAGAAGACTGTCTGTGGAGATTTGGGATTGGGATCTGACCAGCAG
>NW_006775554.1:1690993-1735168 GCF_000442215.2 Lipotes vexillifer
GGAATGACTTCATGGGATCTTTGTCATTTGGGATTTCTGAACTGCAGAAAGCTGGTGTTGATGGCTGGTAAGGGAAATTTCACTTTGAAAGCAACAGTACAGCTTGGTCCATCAAAATGTGGGAGCAAGTATGTTTCCCTTTTTCTCCTAAATGTGAAAGACTAAAGCAGAATCACAAAGTGAAAGCTGGTAGATTGGCCCTGCCTCATAGATAGTTTTATTTAGTTCTCATGCAAAAGAAAAGAAAAAAGAATTAGTTGCCAATATTTTCAAAATCAGGACATTTCCCATAAAAATCTGGACCTAGAGGGCAAAAATGAGGACAGTTGAATAGTTAATACCCCCTTTAGACAGGATGTGGATTTTCTATTTGCCACAGTCCTCACCAGTCCCTATTGTTTTACATCTGCCCCACTTTACACAATTATATATGGCTTGACAGGCCCCCTGGGCACTAAAAGGGCTCTCACACTTTACGCAGAAGATATGTGTAATCCACTGTCAGATTTTGACTCCTTAAGAAGATGCTTCTTCATTGGGACTGCTTACCAAGCCTGGTCACAAAAGTGCTGGAAGGTTGCTGTCATAGCTGCAAAATCTCCTTTGTTCTGACATTTTTGCTTTATTCCCTTCTAATGGCAAAAAATCCTTCCCCAATATTCCCATCAGAGAGGCTGGATAAGTCCTCTTTGGCAACTGTTTCTTTCCCAGTTATCTGAGTAAAGGAGTCAGAAGAGATGGCCCACCTTGGCACTAGAACTTTGGGAACAGTAGTAATTAGGGGTGCTCCTATCTCTTTAAGAGAAATTGTCTCATTTCTGAATGGTCCCTGCTCAGGGCTTTTTCAGTTACAAGTGAAAGACAATCAAAATCAAACTGGTTTAGCAAGAAAGAGAATGGATCACTGGGCCCTCACATCCTTTCCATCGTCCTCCTTACAACTTCCTTGTCTCCCCTCCACATTTATTGTAGGCTTTTATTCAAATATATATTGAGTGTCCACTCCGTTCTAGTCACTAGAGATACAAAATAGTAGAAAATAGTGTTTGATGCTGATGAATGCTGTAGAGAAAAGTAAGCAAGAAACAGGGGTAGGGACTGCCAGGGGACGGTGACATTCTGGTTTAATAGTGTGCTCAGGAAGGGACTCTCTGAAGAGGTGACATACAGCCAAGACCTGATGGGGGTGAGGGAATGGACCATGTGGAGATTTAGGGAGAAACTGTCCCACACAGAGAGAATTAACCTGTCCACTTTGGTTGCAGAATTGTAGGGACCTCTTGCCTAGTCGATCCTTTTCCAAGCTTCCATGTTCAGTCTTTCCAAGTCCTCTGGCTTTGTGTAAAATGTGACATGTTGTTGGATTTTTAAAAAAAAAGAAAAGAAAAAAGAAAACATTCTGAAAGTGTTTTCCTCTTTTCCATACGGAAGTGTTTTAACACGTTTGGTCTTAATTTCTCCATTTTTATCATGGTGTTTCTGTTTCTAAAGGTTTTATTTTTTTCCTTTGCTCTTTCATTCTTTTCTTTTTTTTCTGCAGCTGAACAGATAATCCTAAATCATTGTTACCTTAAAGTCATATTTCTTTAAGCTTTCTTTTGTTATTGCTAATAGTCATGTTTTGGTCTTATCACACACAAAAAATAACTAAAGCTTTGGAATCAGACTCCGTGGGTTAGAATTTCTGTCCTACCACTTCCTAGCTGTGTACCCCTGGGCAAGTTACTTTGCCTTTCTGTGCCTTCTTTCCTCATTTGGAGATAATAGTGGTAATTAAGTCATAGGATTGTTGTGACATTAAATTAGTTAATATAAGTGAAGTGCCCAGTGTCTGGTAAATAGTAAGCACTCAGTGTTAGTCATTATTATTAATTGAATAATTATTAGAAAAATATAAATAAGCAAACAAAATATTATCGGGATCCCATTGCCCAGAGATAATCACTATTGACCATTTTTAGAGTTTTTTTCTGTGTGTGTGTATATGAAACAAAAATGAAAACTTACTGTCCATACTATTTGGCAGTGTGCATTTTTCACCTAACAATGCATTATGAACCCTTTTCCCTATCGTTCAGTAATCTTAGGCAACGTCATTTTTAGTAGCTTCATATAGTTCATTCTTATAGATCAGCCTCAATTTACATAATCATATTCTTATTATAAGATATGCAATGCTTACCTATATAAATAATTCTACAGTAAACATACTTATAGTGAAACCTTTGGGCATGGCTTTAATTCTTTCCTAATAAATTCCTAAGCCTGGAATCAATGGCTTTGAGACCATATGCATTATTCAAGTATTTGCCATAAAGTTCTGTAATTTTTTTCAATTTACATCCTCACCAATGCTGTGTGAGACTTTTCATTTCACCCACACTTGTCAACATCTGGTATTATAAATTTCAAAGATGATGCAAAGGCTATACATATTTTGTTACTAATTATACATATTTACATAATGTACATACATAATATGATACACGTTTTTATATATACTTTTCTTATTTTATAATACAAATATTATACATACATTTGTTACTAATTATGTTGAATGTTTTCATTTGTATATTGCCTTTTTTTTGTATTTATAAGTGACTATTTCCGGTGTTTTGCCTATCATTTTCTTATTAATTTAGAAGAACTTTTTTTTTTTTTGCGGTACACGGGCCTCTCACTGTTGTGGCCTCTCCCATTGCGGAGCACAGGCTCCGGACGTGCAGGCTCAGCGGCCACGTCTCACGGGCCCAGCCGCTCCGCGGCATGTGGGATCTTCCTGGACCGGGGCATGAACCCATGTCCCCTGCATCGGCAGGCGGACTTTCAACCACTGCGCCACCAGGGAAGCCCTAGAAGAACTTTTTATGTAAGAAGGATAATACTATATCTTTGCTGAAATGTATGTTGCAATATTCCCCTCTTTGATGTTGTAGGTTAATTCTGGTAATATGCATTTTTTCTTAGTGGTATATAAAGCATTCCATTCAACTCTAATTAATATAATAAATATCAAGCCAACTGCCAGAAGTTCTCCAGTTTATCCACTGATTCACTAGTTGTTTTCTGAATTATCCATCCTAGTGTTTACTGTCTCCTGTGGATTTTAAAATTTACTAATTATATTTTTCTTCTGAAAGTAATCTTTCCTAAGCTCAGATTGTTGCCACTTCATAGATGCATCAACCTCTTGGATCTCACTGAAAATATGAGTTAGATATTTTCTGGAATTTTCTCTCTTTTGGCACCAGTTCTATTTCATGGGAATCCGATTCCTCATTGTTTCTCTTTATTTTAATGAGTTTTCCACATGCCCTCCTTATAGAAGGGTGAACACAGAAATGTTGAGTGTCCCTGTTCTAATCTTTCACATCCAGATGAAGGGAGAAAGGAGCCTTTTGTATTTTTTGGAGTTCTTCTTTGTTGGCTCGAGGGTCCTGGTCCTGTAGATATTTGGGAGAGGGCTACGGCTGGAGTCAGCTGCATGGCAGGCAGCACTACTGCCCCGTGGAGGGGCATCTTCCCCCTGTTGGTTTTGTGCATCTCAAAGTCGGAAGGGGTTCCTGCTCTTCTTTTCTAATGGGCACAATTGTCCGTATTTGGAGGCCGTAGTGACAGCGTACCACAGCAATTGTGAGGTGGTGGTGCCGTGCTCTAACCGATGCCCCAGGTGCTGACGTGTCCTGTACTTGCTGAATATGGATCGGAATTTTTGACCCTCTTCCAGTCCCTGCTGGTCTGTTCCAGGGTTGTTAGTGGGGTCCTGTTGAGGTTCCCACTGGCTGATCACAGCTGGTCAATCCTTTTTGATGTGTATTTTCCAAAGTATGGGGCCCCAAATGGCTCAGGTAGTACATGGTTGGGGCATCAGCCATATTGAATTGTACCCTGACAAAGCTATTCTTTTTTTTTTTAAATTTATTTAATTAATTAATTTATTTGTTGGCCGCGCCATGCAGCATGCGGGATCTTAGTTCCCCAAGGGATCAAACCCGTGTCTCCTGCATTGGGAACATGGCGTCTTAACCACCGGACCTCCAGGGAAGTCCCAAAACTATTCTTTTGTTGGTGTTGCTTCAGTTCTTGAGTTTACAGCAGAGAAAGTCTCAGAGGGCGCTGGTGTATCCTTAATACTCTTTAACCCTTGCCGCTTGCTGATCTCCCATTTTAATAAAAGGGGCAGGTATTAGTCTCAGAGCCTTTGGTAAGCAACGCCATCTACTTGGCTTTGAGTAACTTTGATTTGCGTATGCTTCATTTTTTATAGATACATACTTTCTGCTTGTAACAAGTGTTGTTGGCTTTCTTTACAAAGAAGAGATATAAAGTGTCTTTTTAAAGTGAAGTTATTATTTGAAAAGATGATTTAATGAAAAGCATTGTCAAAAATAACAGCCAGATTTAGCAAAATCCACAAAGCTGGAGGAATTTTGCCAAACACTGCTCCATGCTCTCTTACTAATACTTTAATTTGCAGAACTTCCTGAAAGTCCCTGCTCTGTGTATAGCACCCTTCTTGATTTCCAGCAAAGATACAGATGTTCTCTTACTTTTGTATTTATTTTGGTAATTTCTTTGGCAGTTTGGAAGATGAGTACTGAATATTAAATGTGGAGGTGTCCAGGCTCAAATTGTCATCTCTGCTTTGAGTCACCTATCTCTCTGTTTTTAGAAGCTGCCTAGGAAGATTTGTGAATGGAGAAAAAAATTGTGATGAAAATTGTAAATTCTGGTTAGAAAGTCTCTGGGGGTGAGGAGTTTTGGGTTCTTCCCCCCCTGCTGACTCCAGTGCCTTTGGAGTGTCCCTTTACTTTCCTCACACTCATCTCAGTCTGACTAGATGGAAACATCTTTGTGGTCTAGAAACAAACTGAAACCATCTTGTTTATTATAGTAATATTAATATCAGTAACAATGATGATGATACCTTTTATTGAACACTTGCTAAATGCCAAGCACCAGGCTTATCATTTTACATGCATCATCATGTCTCAGCTTCACAGTCATCCTATGAAAAAGACTTTTATTCCTATTTATTGATGAGAAAAATCGAGGCTCAGAGGGCCTACCTAGCTTATTCAGTTATCCAAAGAGGCAAGGGAAGAGGTGAGATTTGGACCCAGGCATAGTTTGACTCCAGGGCTTGTGTACTTTCTCAGGAGTTTGACTACCGAGCACTTTGGGAAGTTTTCTGCATAGAAAAACGGCGTCCGTGAGACAAGTCCAGAGTCATCCAAGTGCTGGGATGGCCGGGTGGCAGCATGTTACAGTGAAAGGGGATAGAAATGCTGGGACAGCCTGATAGGAATATGTTGACAGTGGGAGATCCTCAACATTCTTTCAGAATCAGAAAGCACATAATGGACCAAAAAAGTAGGTAGAAACATTGAATGATATAATCAAGAAAATTGTGTGTGTCTGTGTGTTTTTAGAGAGACCCAGAACTTTGCATCTGTGTGTTTTTAGAGAGACCTAGAACTTATAGAAGATATAAGAGGGAAATGTAACAGGGAAGGAGTCATTGAGGAAACAATAGGGAAGTTAACCAAGTAGAGAGGGGAAAAGAGCATTCCATTCAGAAAGGCGAACAGGTGCAAAGGCCCTGTGGTGGGGAGTTATATAGCAACTCTGTGACACTGAAAGAAGGCCCGTGTGGGTAGAGAAGAGAGAGCAAAGGGTGAGTTCACATAATGGACCAAAAAAGTAGGTAGAAACATTGAATGATATAATCAAGAAAATTGTGTGTGTCAGTGTGTTTTTAGAGAGACCTAGAACTTTGCATCCAGTAAACCCATTTTTTTCTGATGTGTTTCTGATGGTTATAAAAATATATAGTGTCCCTGGCTACACACACACACACATACCCCAAAACAAAAAACCCTCAACGCATGTTTTTAAAGCAGAGCTTTCTATAGACTTCCCTCCCTTATCCTAATCAACAAAATGATATTAAGTAGAGTCATGGAATTTGTCTTTCCTTTGCTCCCTTTAGGTTTAAGTTACTGAGCCAGGAGGAAGGCGAGTACTTCAATGTACCTGTGCCACCGGAAGGCAGTGAGGGCAATGAGGAACTGCGGCAGAAATTTGAGGTGAGATGTCTTTCTTTCGGCATCAGTGGGAACCGGTTGAGTCTGCCTCTGTATTGTTTTTCTTGTTTATGGTGTGGTTTCTACCAAGCCTTTTCCTGACCCTGTGCCTTTGCGATGTTGTTCTGCTTTCCAGAAAACTCCTGTTTATCCTTCAAGACCCCAGTTAAGTGTCCCCTGCCTTGTAAAGTCATTCTGCCTGCCTGTCCTCATTCAGATTTAGACTTTTCCTTGAGAGTGTTCATTCACTACCCAGGTCTTTTTGATGGTGGCTTGGACAGGGATGTTAGTAATGGTGAATGAAAGCAGTGGACAGGGTAGAGATATTTTGGAAGCTCAGTCAAGTAGGCTTGCTGAGGGATAGAATCTGGATCTGGCTCTGTCGGCAGGATGGTGCTATATTAACAAATGGAATTGATAGTGCTGGTGACTCCGTGAAATACCCATGGATGCATTTTTCAAAGATTAAGAGCCCTTGGCTCTGACCTTGGGCCATAGCACTGGTCTGCTTCTACCCCAGATAAGCCCCTTCCCTTCTGTGGAGCCAAATAAACTCCATATATGAGACTAGGAGGTATGTAGGACACATCCCAGTTTTACAAAGAAAACGTTTTGGGGAAAATGGGTTTGAGTCCCTTCATTATATGTGTATTGAGTGATTTTAAAGTAGTTTCATAAGGGAAAACACGTTATTTTGTTCACAGAAACTTACTATACTGAGTCTGATGGGAAATCATCAATTCTAGATAAGCAATGATGGCCTACTAACTCTGAAAAATGTATAAAATAGCTAAAATGAAATAGGTTACTGTCATTGTTATTCATCAAGTAATCACACAAGCAAATAGAAGCAAAATATGACCAGGTGAAGTTCTGTGAAAGAGAGGTCCATGGTGCTTTGAGAAGATATAAGAGGGAAATATAACAGGGAAGGAGTCATTGAGGAAACAATAGGGAAGTTAACCAAGTAGAGAGGGGAAAAGAGCATTCCATTCAGAAAGGCGAACAGGTGCAAAGGCCCTGTGGTGGGGAGTTATATAGCAACTCTGTGACACTGAAAGAAGGCCCGTGTGGGTAGAGAAGAGAGAGCAAAGGGTGAGTTCACGGTGTGGCTGGGAGGTGGGTGGGGTCAGAGTAGAAGGACTGTGCTGACTTTAGCAAGGGTTTTGGCATTTATTCCAAGAACCATCTTAGTGTCCCCTCAACTTGATAGGACTCATACTTGTGTACTGACCCTTGTCTTGAGCCTGTGCCCTCCGTAAAACCCGGTGACGGTTCTGACCCAGTGGGACTTCCCTTCATGGAAACAAGTGGAATAAACATGTTAGCCTTGGACTTAGCAGTCATTCTCCAGTGTACTTGATCACTGAGGTTCATCCTTATAGAGCAGCTCGCTCAAGCCCAAATGAGTTGATGAAAGGACTTTCCCTCCCAGGAGGGTCGAGAACGGGACAGAGATAATGTTTTAGGACAGGAGGGCAGGCCTTCCAGAGAACCCCTTTCTTCTCCTTCCCTCAACTTTCTGATGCAGTGGTGTCCGTTCGCTGCCGAGTTAAAAATGTCCTCTTGTGGGTGAAAAAAACAAGACCAGTGTTTTCTTGTATAAAATGAAGTCTTAGTTTTGCAGAATGATTTCTTCTGTCTTAGGGCAGCCAGGGTGACATTTCAGAACACCCAGGAAAACATTTCCTACATGAACAGAGCATTTGTCTGGGCCAGTTATTGGCTTGAAGGAAAGGACTGTTTTATCTGCGTGCAACAAAATGTGTCCTTTATTTCCCGCAAGAGCCTGCAAATGCTTGTTTATGCCTGAGTGGTAATTGCTCCACACCATAGTTTGTTGATTAAAAAAATGTTTCCAAGAGATCGAAAATTGTTCTCAGACACATAGAGGAATTTCAGTTGACCTTGGACGTGAGAAATGTAATCCCTGTGCAATAACCAATTAGCACCCAGAATGACTCAGAAATTACTTTCAAGCCTCGTATCTGGAGAAATTCTGAGTGACAGTAAAATCGAGCTGCAGAAATTGGGGTAATAGAATTTCACGGTAGGGTGAGCTTGGTGAAGTTACCACACGTGGTACGCTTCAGAACATTGGAGGAGGCTCTGTTTGGGGACTTTGGTCTGGCTGTGGCCTTGCCGATGGGCCAGGGAAGGGAAGACTCCATTTGGCATGGTTCAGAATGGGTCCTCTGACAGGCTTAGAATTTTTTAATTTAATAAAGTGCTTACTATGTGCCATTTATTGTTTTAAGTGCTTTAGAAATATTAAGTCATTTAATTCAGTCCTTAACAACCACCATGACTGGTCGGTACCTTTATCATCCCCCTTTATCTTTTACAGATGAGGAAACTGAGGCCCAGAGAGGTTAAGCAACTTTCTAATATCCCTCAGCTGGTCATTGTCTAACTTTGAGTTTCCCCAGAAACAGTCTATAAGGATTCAAGTGCAGGTGGTTTCTTTGGGAGGCGAGCCCAAGAAACATCTAGAGCAGTGGGAAAGTGAGGCAGGGAAAGGAAGGAAGCTGGAAAAGTATGTCTGATCAGCAAGTTACCACTGTGGGCAGCTGGGGTTTAATCCTGCCGGGGATTAACCGGGCCGCAGGGTTTCCAGTCAAGGGGCAGGCAGCTGAAGTGTTATCCACGAGCTCCCCTCTCATCACTGGCTGAAGGCTGCTTCCAAGGGTATTAACCTGCCAGCACTTTCAACTTGGCCTGCTTGTGGGCTGTGCTTTCTCCTGCAACCAGGAAAAGAGCCTGCAGGCAGAGTCACAGGTGTAAGCGGCAAGCAGCCCCAGGTATAGAGGAGAGGGCCCAGGGGTCTTGGCTGGGTACCTGGAGCCACATGCGTGCAGCGTAGCCTATTCTGTTCAGGTGGTTCGAGAGCCAGCCTGCCTGGATTGGAATCCCAGCTCTGTCCCTTCCTTGCTGGGTGCTGAAGGCCGGTGACTTTATTTCTCTGAGCTTTTGATTCCCCACCTGTATGTATCATGGCACTTCTGACCTCCCATGGTTATGTGAAGAGTGAGTGAGATAGCATTTAAACCAATGTCTGGCATGTCATATCATTCAGATGTCAGGTGGTTGTCATCCTTAGCAGCCCTCTCCCTGCTTCACCACCCCCCGGAATAAATAAAGCTCAGGACCTGCTCCTTCGGTCTTTGGAAGGGTTGCTTGGGGGTTGGGGAGCATCTACGTGGACCGCTAGCCTACAGAGGTGTCTCCCGCCACTGCTGGGTATGGGAGTGCCGTTGGAGCTCCTTGTAGGGGTGGAGGTTAGTTTAAGCCAAGAAAGGCATTCCTCATCTGAGATGGGGCCCTGGAGCCAGGCAGCCGGGACGCCTTCACCCTCCCGTAGCGCAGTCTGGAAACAGGCAGGGCTCTTTGCTCAGAAGCATGTCTCTTTGCTTTATCTTTGAGCACCAAGTCCTAGGGCTCTAAATTACAGACATGAAAAGGCAACCATTAGTGTATTCCTGTTTCTGAAGCCGTATCCAACACAGCAAGATAGAGGATCATTTAAATTTGGGCCTCAATTTTAAAATGTTTGTTCTTTGATGGAGGACCTGCTAGGCACGAGGCCGCTGGGAGACCTGGGACGTTCGGAGGAACACAGGACAGGGTTCTTGTCCCAAATGATTTTAGAACTGGGAAGGTAACAAGAAGGGGGAAAAGCTTAGCGTGAGACAGCAGGGTGTGGTGGTGATGACAGTCAACTGGAGATCCCATGTCCCGTCTAAACTCCCCATCCTTATGGATGGGGCCCAGTTTTGCCAGATCTGCTTCTTTAGAAGAAGCCGGGATTGGGGTTTCTGTAGGACATCTCCTGATTTTTAACAGATCTCAACTAATTTAAATATTAGTGCAGACCAGACCGATAAGGCTATTAGACTTCTGATCTAGCATCTAGAGGCTGAGATAACATTCTGTCTTAGTTCAGACTCTTATAACAAAAATACCATAGACTGGGTGGCTTAAACAACATTTATTTCTCACAGTTCTGGAGGCTGGAAAGTCTAGGATCAAGGTGCCGGCAGAATCGTTGTCTGGTGAAGGGCTGCTTCCTGCTTCATGGCCCTCTTTTTGTTTTGTTTTGTTTTGGCCACGCCCAGAGCATGTGGGATCTTAGTTCCCTGACCAGGGATAGACGCCCCCTGCAGTGGAAGCTCAGAGTCCTAACCACTGGACCTCCAGGGAAGTCCCCAAGGCCCTCTTCTTACTATGTCCTCATGTGGCAGAAGGGGCAAGGGGACTCTTCTGCACTAATCCCACCCATGAGGACTCCACCCTCGTGACCTAGTCTCTTCCACAGGCCCCACCTCCTAATACCATCACGTTTGAGGGTTAGGATGTCAACATATGAACTTTCAGGAGACACAAACATTCTCGGTCTATAGCATGTAACTGTAAGAAGAGTCAAACAAGCAAATTGAGATGGAGCGTGGAATTCAGAGGAGAGAAGGTTGCTTGAAGGACTGAGGAATCAAGCTGATGGATACTTGCTGCTCCTTGAAGAACAGGGAAAAAATTTTCCTCTAAGCAGTCAGATGGAGAAATGGGGAAGTGTGTGCACCTCACTCATGCTCCACTGGCAGGGGGTGCTGGGACCTGCAGGTGGATGGAAGCAAACCTCAGGGCTGGAATGGAGAATGGGGACCAGGGACAGTCAGGATGTGGATCTTCACAGGCTGGAGATTGGAGTGTGTGAAATCGGGTGGGTCCTGAGTTGGGACTCAGAGAAGGTGGGAGACATCATAATAAAGCAGGGATGGTGGGAGGGAGGGAGGGATATGTTTAGATTGGGATAGCCTGGGAAAATCTCTGGGGGCTGGAGGGTGAGAACTTGGGATTATGGGAGGACACGGCCCTGAAAAAGCAATGCCACTTCTGTCTGCGGCTCTTTTCTTGTTTGCAATTTCCCTAATGATCTGGTTTTAACTACCCCCTCTAGGCGTTAACCCCCAAATCTGTCTCCAGTTTTTGATGGGGTTTTTTTATGATTTTTTTGGGGGGGCTGCATCAGGTCTTTGATGTTGCGTGCAGGCTTTCTCTAGTTGCGGCGAGCGGGGGCTACTCTTTGTTGCGGTGCACGGACTTCTCATTGTGGTTGCTTCTCTTCTTGCAGAGCATAGGCTCTAGGCGTGCGGGCTTCAGTAGTTGCAGCACGCGGGTTCAGTAGTTGCGGTGCACGGGCTCTAGGGTGTGTGGACTTCAGTAGTTTGGCTTGCAGGCTCTAGAGCGCAGGCTCAGTAGTTGTGGTGCACGGGCTTAGGTGCTCCGTGGCATGTGGGATCTTCCCGGACCAGGGCTCAAACCCGTGTCTCCTGCATTGGCAGGTGGATTCTTAACCACTGTGCCACTAGGGAAGTCCCTGTCTCCAGTTCTTATGTCATTTCTTAACCCGAAAACCACATAATACAACTGTTTACTGGGTATTTATTTACACTTGATCGTCCCAGAGACAGCCTTGTTAGCAGCCAAAAAGTGGAGACAACACAAATGCCCATAACAGAAGAATGAATAAATGTAAACAGTGAATGCTACTCAGCAGTACAAAGAACAAATCACTGATTCAAGCAACAGCACGAGTGAATTTCAAGGCCATTAGGATGAGTGAAAGAAGCTGGATGCTAAAAACTACATACCCTATAGAGGAAAACTTGACACTCTCAACAATACTTCCGACGCCAAGTGTGTGGGTTTTCCACACCAAGAAGTTCTCCAGTTCTCTGTGGGCACCAACTAGGTGTTCTACAATTTAATTCAATTTCGGCGCTAGCTACCTGGAGTTAGCGCAGACCCCATAGTTTAAGGGCTCAGTCCTACAAGACATCCCCCACTTTAGACTCCAATCACAAATATTCTGCCCTCCTATTCTCCCCTGCTTTCACAGCGTTTGCTGCCATTCTGAGTCATCATTCTGCTGCTCACAGCAGCAGGCCTCTACCCCGTTGCACTGAGGACAAACATGGGCCTCATCCATCCATTTATCCAACAGAATATTTAACTAGGAAGTGTGCTAGTTGTCAGAGAAATTGCAGAGAATGAGACATATTCCCTGCCCCTGGCAGGTTTCCAGTCTGTGGGGGAAAACAAGTGAACAGTTATCATGCAGTGTAAATGGGAAGTGAGGTGGATGAAGGGAGCAGATAGGCACAGCCCATCCAGACAGAGAGAATCAAGGAAGGCTTCCCCGAGGAAGTGAAAATGTGGAGCGGGAGGTAACTAGGTTGGCGAAGGGGAGAGAATAGTCATCCACACAGGAGCAACAGTAGGTGCAAAGGCCCTGAAGTGGGAGGGAACTGGGACTCAAAGATGCGAAAGGAGGATGGAGCTGTGTTTCAGGGAAGAAGGAGCCAAGAAAATGTTGCAGAGGTTGGAGAAGCAGGTAGAGCCTGATCGTACTGGGCCATCTGGGCCAGTGAAAGCACCGAAGTCTTTATCCTAAAAATCATGGGTCACTACCAAAGCATTTTAAGCAGGTGGTGACTTGGTTGAGTATGAAGAAGTGGAAGATGACTGTGGCTACATGTAAAGCCCAGTGTGGAGGGAACCAAGGTGGGTTGTCCAGGTGAGAGATGATGACCGGTGGTACTGGTGGAGATGGAAAGAAGAAGGAATTCTAGAGACAGCTGGGAGGAAGCAGTGACTGTTCCTGGTGGTGGATGAGACACGAGGGATGAAAGAGAAATGAGGTGCCAAGGCTGGCCTCCACATTTTGGGTCTGCACTGTGGAAGCTGGGCCATGCTTTTCACCAAGCTGGGGGCATGAGCTGCAGGAACCACAGCTTGCGGCCTATACATGAGTTGGAGCATGTACACGGGCATCCTCAAACTCTGATGATGTTTTCTGTGTGCTTCTCCCTCCAGAGGGCCAAGATCAATCAGGGGACCAAGGCTCCTGAAGAAAAGACGACTAACACCATATCCAAATTTGACAACAACGGGAACAGGGACCGGATGAAACTGACCGATTTTAACTTCCTGATGGTGCTTGGAAAAGGCAGCTTTGGCAAGGTACAGTATGGCTGGGTGGTGGCACCTGCTCCAGAAGGAACAGCTAACAGGGCAGGCACATTTGCTGTTCATATGGGGCTTACATTCCAGTGAGGGAGAGAGTGAAAAGTAAATAGAGCTACACTACAGTTGGTAACGAATACTGTGAAGGAAATGAATGGAGTGCTGTGTCACAGACAGATCAAGAAGGGACCCACTCAGATTGAGGAAGTGACGTAGAAACTGAGACCTGAAGGATGAGAATGAACCAGCCATACATTCAAAGAGCTAGGAAGGAATGTTCGCAGCGGAGAGAATGGCAAGTGCAAAGGCCCTGAGGTAGGCAAGGGCTGGGCACATTCTAGGCACCATCAGAAGGTGCTGGGGCCGAAATATCATCAGCAGGGGGTGGTTGCAGGATGTGAGGTTGCAGAGGTGGGAGGGGCCTGATCATGCAAAGCCTTAGAAGCTGTGATGAGAAGTTTGGATTCTACTCACAGCGCAGGGGGGAGCCACTGAAAGTCTTAAGCAGAGAAGTGACATGATCAGATTTGGTTTTGGAAAAGATTACTCTTGCAGCTGAGAATGGAGACGGTTCTTTTCGAACAGCAGCACAGTTGAAGGATGACCCTGGGACTCGTAGAGTGATTCGGGATGCTATTATAGGTACTAGGAGATGCAGTTTTACTGAAGTTGAGATTGTGTTATAAGTATTCCTGACTTGTTTAGTGTTGTGAGTCTTTTAATCCCTGTGTGTGCCACCAGTATGTCTCATATCAATCTCAGACCATGAACTCAAGTGTGCAAAAATATCAAATTTCTTCCCATCTCTGTAGCTTAAGTCAAAAATCTGGGAGTTATCCTTGCCTCCTCTTTGTCCTCCCCTTACCCCAGCTGTGCATAATCCATTAGTTAGTCTGGATTGGTCCTCCTCCAAAGCATATCATGAATTTACCGAGTTCTCTCCATCTTCACTAATGCAGCCCTAATCTATGCCATACAATACCGTCTGGACCACTGCAGACATTCCTAACTGGTTTCCCTGCTTCCACTCTTGTGACCTATAATTAATACACTTCTATGCAGCAGCCATAGTTATTTTTAAAAACTTACATTAGGTCAACTCACTCCCATGCTTAAAACCCTCCAATGACTTCACAAGTAGAATAAATTCTACACTGTGTCCTTGGCTTACATCACTCTTTAAATTCTGATCAATTTAAATTGTTCTCTGTTCGATACTTTCTTGTCCTTTCCTTCTCCCCATCACCCATTGTGCTTGGGCCGCATGAGGTTCTTTGAGACATACAAAGCTCCCTCCTCTCTTCGAGCTTTTGTGATGCTGTTCCCTTTATTCTTTGCAGAGCTGGCTCTCTCTTGTAATTCCCATCTCTACTTAGATATCACCTCTTCTGAGAAGTCTTCCCTAAGTACCACTCAAAGAGCCACTCATTCATTCTCCATCGTATTGAACTCTCTCCTAGCACCCATCACCAGATGATGCTTCTCTTGCTTGTTTGTTGGTTTGTCTCCTTGTTCTAAGATCTGAGCTCCACCAGAGCCAGGAGCTCTGTCATATTCACCAGTGTACTTCCAGTGCCTGTGGATTGAATTCATTCAGGGTCTAGACTGAATGCGTGAATTTTCTCTATGGGCCACAAGGTCCATCCATCTGCTGTGATGGACTAAGGAATCTGAGGTGGTGGCCCAAAGTTTGAAGAGCCTTGGCAGGGAGTGAGAATAGAGAGTAGGAACATGGAATAAGATTGCTGAGCAGCCTGGAGGTCCAAAAGGCTAGAGAATAAGCAGTAGTGATGGTGGAGGTCCATGCCACTGTGCCCTTTTTGCCAGCAGCTCTGAGCAGCCTGGGGGTGGAGATGGAGCAGTAGATGGTAGATCTGAGCTAAGGATGGTGATAAGCAGGATCGGTGCCCTAGAAGATCCCAGTGATAAGGGAGTCAAGGCTTCTGGGATGAGGGGTGCCCACTGCAGATCCAACAGAGCCTGTTCTAGCAGGTACTCAGCAAAAGTGTACTGAATAAATGAATAAAAAATGACATCCAGACTGGAAGGAAGTCAAAGCAGAAAGAGGGTTATAATCGTGGTGAGGAAGAAGGAGTCTAGAGGCCTAGGGATGAGAAACAAGTGGGTGAGGCCAAGAGATTTAAAATGCTAGGAAGGCTAAAGGCATTTAGATTTCAAAGATGGGGGGGTTTCCGTGATGACAAGGAAGAATGAAGCATAAATGAAGAGGAGGTTCTAGTAAGCTGAGGCTGTCGGGGAGTTTTAAAAAATTAAATTATATTTTTAATAAGCAGCGTTTACACGTGGTTCATAATTAAAATTATATTAAAAGGATACACACTGAGAAGTCTTGTTCCCACTCAGGTTCACATCCTTCTGTGCCCCCTCGCTGCTACTGCCCTCCGTATACAAACTGTGTTGTTAATTTGCATCTTTCCGGTTTCTCTCTGCTAATTTAACGAATAGAAATATGCGTATTTATTCTTGTCCTTGTTGCCTCAAAAGTTAGCAGACCACACACATATTTCTTTACCTTTTTGATCACTCAGCAGTACAGATTGGAGAGTTTTTGATTGAGGAATGGAAGTTCTGGAGGGTCTTACAGAAAGGATTGGGGTTGGGGGGTGGGTAGAGAAGTGAGAGAGTGGGTCTTGGGGAACAGTGAGGGAATGAGAGAGAATAGATCATATGTTTCCATGGAAACTGTTATACTAATTGAGAGTTCTGTTCCAGACTGGGGATGTGGTATCAAGTAAATCACAGAGGAAAACAACAGTATATGTCATGAAAGCAAACTAGAATAACAAAAACCTCTACCATCCTTTAAAACATAGAGTAATCCTTTGCAACTCTTGTTTTGCCAGTCGCAATTTTAAATTAATGTGGTTTTATATTTGAATGCCTACTTTTACCATTTTTCAGTCTTGTGGGATATATACATCAACCCCCTTAAATGGAAGAACACGGCAGCAGTAACTGCTCCCCCGCCAAAGATGAAAGACATGGACCGTTGGGTAATCTGTTCACACCTCCCCTCCCGCAGGCCCACTGTATCAGATCTGGCCCAGAAAAACATGCTCTTAGAGACAGTAATAATTTGGAGCGACTAGGGAGAGACACAAGCATTTTGCTAAGACCTATGAAAATGAAACAAGGGGCAAAGCAAGTGTGAAGGCCATTGAGTTCCAAACGAGTAAACCCTGTTTCAAAAACTTTAAAAAGAAGAAAAATTTGGAGAGGTTGCTTTTCTGACCATGTGAAAGCGTTTCCCTGGGAGCGTTATGGCACCAGGGCAGGGCCTCTTGGCATGTCTGGCTTACTTGGAGATAGACGCCCTCTAGAACTTTTGTCGCAGAGCATTTGCATGTATTACTCATTTGTTATTTAATGTTTATTTCTATAGTTTTATCCTCTCTGTTTTTTCTGATTTTCTTGAACCTTTGACTTCTGCTTTGCCAACCTTTACACTTTTCAAGAATTTTACCTCTGTGGTTGTCGAGTGATTTCTGCAGTTAAAATTGTGCTCCAGATATATCAATTGGGCAGATACGCACTGTTCAGACTGATTATACAAGTGGCGCTTATAAAGTAAACACAGCAAGTCTCTGATAAGGTGTATACACAGCACAAATACAGCTCTGTACCTTACAGACTTGATTCCCCTAATTCTAAAGTGCCATAATAAATATCCATTGGATAGTTAATTAATGCTACAGTATCAGTTGCTTTCTGAGACTTCAGATGTGCTTGTGGTACTGATTTGTATGATCCAGATGTTTGTAGAAAATCATGCTGGGAAGTTTGAATGAGGGCTTTCTTATTATTTTCTTACACTCGTGGACTCCTGCCTGTGGAGGATACTGGCCTGCTGGGGGGGTTGGTGGTGCGGGGAGGGCAGGAACATGTTGTGGTGGACCTAGAGCTATAAAATAAAGAAGCTCAAATCCAGCAGCACAGAAGAGCTATCGTAGGAAAAGATCAGTAATAGAAAAACATGAAAATAGCCCAAATGTTTATCAGTAGTGTGAGAGTTAAACATATAATGGTGTATCCATGATACCTTCGAAAGGATGAGGTCTTTGCGTCCCTCGTATCTCTGTCTGTCTGTCTCTCTGTCATCATGGACAGATGTCCATGACACAGTATCAAGTAAAAATAGAAGCAAATCACAGAACATTATGATTAGTAATATAAAATACACTGTACACAGAATAATTCTATTTATGTAACGTACTCATAGCTCCTACTCTCTTTGAACTTCCCCCCAACATTTTATTAGGAAAAACTTTAAAAATACAGAAAAGTTAAAAGAATTATACAATGAACACCCATAATACCCAATACCTAGATTCTGCAGCCAGCATTTGACTGTATGTGCATGATCACATGTCTCTCCGTCTCTTTGTCAACCCATTTTTTAATGTGTTTCAAACCAAGATGCAGATATCGGTACACTTCACCCCTGAACTCTTCAGCATGCATATCATTTAACCAGAATTCAATATTTGTTTTTGATCATTTTAAGGTAATAAAATTTACATACAACAAAATGCACAAGGAAGTGTATCATTCTATGAATTTTGAACAATGCATACTTAAAAACCCAGTGGGAGTATAAACGTTAATCAAAAAAAAATCACACTAACAGATATAAAGTACAGCCATGATGTTTGCCGTGTGCTGGGAGAGCCTGCGGGAGTGGGATCGGCCCTGGCCAAAGTCAGGGAAGGCTTCTGGGAGGAAGAGGCTCTTGAGCTTTATCTAAGGGATGAGCTAAGTTAACTGTGCAAAGAGGGGAGGGAGTAAGTGGAAATCTCAGAATGTCTCTTCTGGGACTTCCCTGATGGTCCAGTGGTTAAGATTCTGTGCTTCTAATGCAGGGGCCACGGTTTTGATCCCTGGTTGGGGAACTAAGATCCCACATGCAGCGTGGCAAAAAAAAAGAAAAAAAGAAAAAAAGAACATCTCTTCTTCCAGACCCCACACACCTAACCTCCTTTATTAGTTAGGGTGGTTCCAACTGCCATAACGAAAAGACCCCTACATCTATACTGGCTCCGACACAATAGAAGTTTAATGTTCATTCATGTTACAGTCCAAGATGGGTGTTCCTGGCCTCACCCACGCTCTCCATATGGTGATTAAGTGACCTAGGTTCCTTCCATCTTACGCGGCCCCATCAATCCCTACAGCCTTGTTTTTGTCTATACTCAGAGTGCGGGGGTGGGGAAAGGAGTACAGAGGAGGCACAAGCTGCTTCATAAAAGCTTTGGTTTGGAAGTGACACCCATCACTTCTGCCTACACGCTATTACAGAGAATTTAGTCACGTGACTCAGTGCAAGGGACGCTGGGAGAACAATTTTGATGGAAAGATAGTGGTCTCAGCCATATGCCCTACTTTTCAGCTCTGGTTGGAATTCTTGATGACATGAAAGACCTTCTGACTTTAACCTTTAGAACTCCCAATTTTCATGCCCCACAAACAAAAAACTTTAAGCTTCTCTTCTCAATGACATTTCCTTGTGTTCAAATCATGGAACGTGCCAGGTGTTAGTGCTGCTTTTCCTGAAGCATAGCATAAGCCAGGAATAAATCAAGTAGGAAGAAGTCAGCAGCTTATAAAATTAAAAGGAAAAGTGGCAAGTCTTTAGAAACTGAGTGCCCCAGTATTACATTTGTCTCTTCAAAAAGTCCCATCCAGGTCTGCTGCTCTGTATGCATCGAAGATGATCAGAAATAAAAAGCCGAGAGGTGAGAGACAAAACCATTAAGCCTCCTCTTCTGGTGTTTGACTTTCCTAGAATAATGCCCAAGAGGCTGATGATATTAAGTGCCTGAGTGTCACTAAGGAGGCCATTTAGTGTTAGCCAGTGGCCCCTTTCCTATGGCACCCCAGAGACTCAGCATTTGTGTGCCACTCTCCAAGGTGCTGACACCAACTCCCTTGGCTCCAGATTCAGACTGTACAAAAGGGTTGAGTATAGCCTTGGCCAAGTTTCCCAACTATTACCTATTTATGCACTTGTTTTTATTTTTTTGTTTATTTTTTTAAGCACGTACATACCTCCTTTATACTATCTTAAATATTTTCTCTCTCTCTCTCTTTTTTTTTTTTTTTTTTAAGCACGTACATCCCTCCTTTATTCTATCTTAAATTTTTTCTCTCTCTCCCTCTTTTTTTTTTTTTTTAAGCACGTACATCCCTCCTTTATTCTATCTTAAATTTTTTCTCTCTCTCCCTCTTTTTTTTTTTTTTTAAGCACGTACATCCCTCCTTTATACTATCTTAAATATTTTCTCTCTCTCTCTCTTTTTTTTTTTTTTTTTGCCATGTTGCGTGGCTTGTGGGATCTTAGTTCCCTGACCAGGGATTGAACCCGGGCCCTTGGCAGTGAGAGCGCAGTCCTGAACTCTGGACTGCCAGGGAATTCCCCTTAAATATATTTTTAAAATTGATTTAGTTGACTTCCTTTTCTTCTTCTTAGCATTGCCCTAAGTGAGAATGTATTTGAAATCACAGGCTTGATGTAGCAGTCATATATTTATTTTAATAGATTCTTAGGAGAATTTACTAAAAGAAAAATAATTTTGTCCTTGTATTGCCGATGGTAAAGTGCCACATTTTTTGAAAAACTGCCTTCGAGATCTTACACTCACATGGCAATTTGGTACTTCAATTACCACTGTATTCCTAAGAACATGAAGTCTTTTGCTACATTTTTTGTGTATATCTGGAAGCTACAGAAAGTCTCTGATCTTCCCTCTCCCCTATATCCTTTCCTTTAGATGAGAAGCATGCTCAGCATTTCCTGTATCCTTAAAGATGTTTTCTGTGACCTTGACTCTCCCTTCTCTGTCCTGTACTCACTGACTATATCCAGAGAATCAAACTGCTCTTTTGAGATTTGCTGCCTACACTTCCTCCCCACTCACCTGTGCCTTATCCCTCTGCCGTGTGACTTCTACTCTCAGCTACTTCTGAATCGCCCGTCTCCCAGTTTATCAGTGATCTCGTAGCTCCTAACTCTCCAGATCTGAGCACAAGGCATGGTGGCTGCTTATGACAACAGAGGGCAGACATGAGGGAAAGGAATTGAGACTTAAGATTGGAACCCATACCGGGGAGGAGTATCACTTTTATAATAACTGCCCACTGACAGCATGAGTAAAGATTTATTCACTCAACAAATATGTATTGAGCATTTACTATGTGCCAGGCACTGTTCTAGGTGCAGAGGAAATGGCTGTGAACAAAACAGACAAAAATATCTGCCCGCATGGAACATATATTCTTGTGGTGGCAGTAGTGATGAAGATGATGATGTTACCTAACATTTTGATTCCTTACTATATGCCAGGCTTTGTTGTAAGTGCTTTGTATGTTTTGGCTCATGTTTATGCTGTGATGTAGCTACTTATATCCCCATTTTACAGATGAGGAAAGGAGGCGCGGAAAGTTGAAATAAGTTGGTAAAGTCACAGAGCTCGTCAGGGACATTTAACGGACCAGGTTTGGTTTAGATGCATGTGATCTTAGGCTCTTGATTGCCTTGATCCTTAAAACTTGCATTTCTAGTCTCAACAGTGGTCACCTTGCCACGTCACAAACATATTCTAGAAGGTTAACCGTTATCCCCTCTTATTTCCTCATTTCCCCCTCTCTGCTCTTTGCCTCTAAGTGTAAGCAGAGTTTGCATGCCTTGTTTTCATTCTGACCCTTTGCCGTTAGACAAATGCCACTTGCATGGTGATGGAAGGCTCCAGATTTTCTGTTCTCCCCTCCTCACTCTGTGTTTGTCAATTACCTATGCATGTGCAAACACCCGTTGGAACTGTGAGCCATCAACAGGGATTCCTGGGAGGGCTCCTGAGAATGGGCTGCTCTCTTCTAGAGCCTGCCCTTCTCACCTTCTCTACAGGCTTCAGCTCGTGGGGTCCTCCAAGTCTTGGAGGCACCTCTAGTGTGTGTGGTTCCTCAGCTGGTTCCCTGTCCACCATCACCCTCCATTTCTTGTAACCCTCACCAGCTCTATCTCCCATCCCCACCCTCTACAATTCCACTTGCCCATCTCCATTGCCTCCAACTTTTGAGCTCATACTAAATGCCAGGGATCATGCTATGGATTTATATGCATCACACATCATGTTATTTCTTACCACAGTCAAGCAAGGTAGTTACTGATATTAATCCTATTACACCTATTTGGAAATTGTAAGTCAGAGAGATTGAGTGACCTCCCCAAGACTACACAGCTGGGAATAGGCAGGACCAGGACTTGAATCAGGTGTTGTGATTCCAGTGGCCTCTTTCCATCTCTAACAGCACTCTTCTCTACTTTGGGGTCCACTCATCTCCACCAAACTGCTAGTCTTTTCGTTTTTGAAAGTTTCAAAGCTGCTATGGAGACTTTTGTGGGTTCTTCCTTACACCATGAAAAAAAGTTAAAACCTGTATCTTACTACTGCTTTGGTATAAGGACAAATGTATTAATATTGCACGTTAAAGCAGTTTCTTCAGCCTAAAAGTTCATTTTTTTTTTTCTTATGATTCTAAAAGAAATTAAAACACTTTCATGAGCCCCTACAGAGATCGTGGTCCCCAGTGTGCTTGAAGTTGGCCCTGGTTGCTAACACTAGCTCCCCAACAGCACAACCTCCAAGCTGTCTCCCCAGAAGCCGCTGGGGTACTTAATTAGTGTGTGCTTTGAGTTTGGGCACAAGAGAACAATCCAGAGCTCCAAGCCCCAGACTCCAGTGTCTTCTGCTGGATCCAAGTGCAGCACTGAATTACCACAGGAAGAAATTGCCTGAGGAGATAAAAAGGCAGTTTAGTTTCTACCAGTAACAAAGGCCTTTTCTGAAGTCCCAGAGCTCCCGTTGTGGGAGTCTATCCTAATTTTAATCTCATTAGTAGTGTGGATTCACATGCACACATATACGTCCATACATTAGAGGTGGTTATATAATCCTACAGACAAAAGCTCTTCCCTTTCCTTCAACCTGCTTTGCTATCTTCCTGCACCATATGGTGAGTCCTTTATCATGTGGTTCACAGATAGCTCAAAGTCTTCGCTACCTGTTCCCTTAATCCTCTTCCAGAGAACCTTTTGACATTTACTGTCTGATCTTGCATTCCTGGCTTCTCTTTGGCTCTACCCCGATTATGGCACCTTCCTCCCGGCCCCCCGTCTTAACGTATGCAATTCTGACTGCTGTGGGGTTTTTTTGCCAACTCATTTTCCCCAGTCACGGTGAGGCCCTTCCACTTTCTGAATTCATCCAGGTCTCTCATCAATGAAGTGACTTACTGCTTCTCTGTAGCCCCTACATTCCCCCCTCAGAGGACAGTAAATTACAGAACAAAAAAGCGTAAGGGTCTGTTTTCCCAATAAAATGAATTATGTCAAGGAAAGTGAAACATCTGGAATTCAAGTTTCCTTGTCAAGCCACAGGGAGTAAAGGGGGATTTATTGGACAGACATGGCATGTTCCTGTGTATCTCCCAACATCCAAAGGCAGGAAGTGCAGCTGGGACCAGAAAGTTCCAGGAACCCAGCATTCATTGTCTCCATCCTGGGGACCCCAATCTGTCACCTTGGCTTCTTGCTGACGTCTCTCACTGTGGATGTGCATCAGTGTTACCTCCTTCAGCCTTATGTCACTTCTCAGTTCTCAATGTCTAATTCCCAAATCTAGAATAGTCTAGAATTTAAAACCCCAGGAAAGAGACTGATGGACCAGTATGGCTCAGTGATCATGTGATCTAATTAGCTGTGGCCAAAGGGACAGGTCACTTTTCCAGCCATCTGTCAGGAAGGACAACAGGAACAGACTCTCTGAAAAGCAAATGTGATGTGGGCAGTTCCTCGAAGAGAAGGAAGAAAATATTGTCTGTCTGGCACACAGGCCAGTGTTTCCTTTAAGTCTGTATATTCTTCAAAACGTTGCCTGGCTCTTTGGGAAAAATAATACAAAGTTAAATCTAGTCCTCTTACTGAAGGGCCAGATAGAGCCCATTAACAGGGAAGCTCTGTCTCAGGCGATAATTCACGGCCTCTGGTCCAATTATTGCGCTGTCATAGTTCACCCTCCACACATCCATCTCAACTGCATCTTTATGTGCTATTTCAGAAATTCTAGTCCTGTTAAGATATTGAATCCCTGTTTACTAACAACATTACCCATAATCTTATCTACAACAAACGTGATAGCAGAGACCTATAGATTTTAATCACCCAACACCCATGGTAAATATTTTGAATGTACACCTACAGATGGTTAATATAATTAAACATGCCATAGTTTGTTTCAATCCTTCCCCGCCCCTCAGCTCTGTCTGATATTATGTATTGACCTCATTGAAAATCACTGCACAGATTGTATTTTGAGTGCTGAGAACCCGTCTAAGTGTTTTATATGCATTGCTTGTTTAATCTTCACAACGATCTTATGGGGTGGGTGCTGTCATTATCCCCATTTTACACGAGGGAATGGAGGCTCAGAGAATTGAGAGACTTCCAGATTCATGCAGTGGTGGATGCAGGTCCAAACCCAGAGAGTCTGGCTCCCGAACACATGACCACTGTGCCACCCAGCCTCAACATGCTCCACTCCTGCCTTGGAGAAAACCCATTCTCCATTAGTCTGTGACACCAATCATAACGGGAGGCTTGTGTGCACAGAGCAGATCAGATTATAGAGAAACAGGCTTCCTTTGTGCGCCTAACAGTTGAAATGAATGACAGACCCCTAAGGGTTTCATTGCGTTTTCTTTTGGTAAAAGGCATCAGTTATTGGCTTGTTTTCCCAGGAACTGTTTAAAAAAGAGTCCAATTAAATCTGCTTTTATTTTAACCATCTAGTTTTGTCAGATATAACATGTGATTCAAAGAAAATTGACTAAGCAAACCTACAGGACACCAGCATTGATTTGAGCTCAAGAGAACTCTTTAATGACTCGAATGGATACCTATCAATTCCACCATATCAATTCTATGATATCAATAACTAGAAGTGATACAACCCAGAGTTTTGAAAAAATCGTTCTTTTGCATTTCTTATTACAACCCAATCAAACAATTAAACACTTCTTATTAAATCCAACTAAGCCTCTTCATTTAAAACTCAGGACACAGCGTTTCAGGTTTAAACCTTCTTATTCCCTCTCCTTCCTCTTTCCAGCAGTGACTATGAGTCATTCCTTCCATGGGTGTAGTGACATTTGCTTAACAGTAGCAAGTCCACATGAGCCAGAGATGACTCGGCTGAAAGTACCTCCATTCTAAACTTCGTTTCACACTTCCACTGGCTTTCTCTACTAGTGGGCAAAAAATCAACTTGATTAAATCTAATGTGTGACATGGCATCACTTTAAGAGGCTTAAATCTTAATAACACGTGTCACCCTGACCTCTGATCTGAAAACTCAATTTATCTACCACCCAGTTCCATGCCTCCCCCATTATCAACATCCCCACTAGAGTGGTACATTCATTACAGTCAGTAAGCCTACACTGACACATCATGATCACCCAAAGTCTGCAATTCACATTAGGGTTCATTCTTGGTGGTGTACGTTCTGCGGGTTTGGACAGATGTATAATGACATGCATCAACCATTATAGTATCATACAGAGTAGTTTCACTGCCCTAAAAATCCTCTGCACTCTGCCTATTCATCCCTCCCACCCCCTACCCCCTAGCAACCACTGATCTTTTTACTGTCTCCATGGTTTTGCCTTTTCCAGAATGTCATATAGTTGGAATCATACAGTATGTAACCATATAAAGAGATTTTATTTTAAATATGGAAAGCCTTACATAATAAATCATGAAATAACCCAGTTGATCTGCACACGATCACTGCTCTTATTTTTGTCTTACCGACTTGAAGATTGTATCCACAAAGTGATTCAGTCCTACCCAGATCCACACTATTAACTCCCAATTAGCACCTTTTCCCCACTGTACCACTTTTCAATTTTTCCTGAAGAACTTCCTCAGTTTGCAAGTCCACCCAGTTGCTCCTCCAGAGCAATAAGCTATTAGAAGCCAGGAACCATTTCGAGACTGCTAACTTCCAGTTTGCTGCTAGAGGCGAATGCATTTGATTCCCCCAAACCACATGATTTCATATTCGATTAGTGTGTCCACCATCAAATATAAAATTTAAACACACATGTGTGGATACGTACGCTTAGAAAATCGGACCCAAAGTTTGAACAGTAACGATACACTTCGGGGGATTAAAATTAGGGCCTTAAGATAACCTAGAACATGTTAGGACATCTTCATGTCTGGTGAAAGTTGAAAGTTAGGAGAACCTCAGAAAGTAAAGAATTCGTCAACTCTGATGAACGTAGTGTATTGAGTTCTGTCTATATGTTAAGCTCTTATGACACGTATCATTGAAGCATCATCATGGCCCTGTGAATCGGTGGACTCTTGTCTAGATTTATCCCCACATCTACTTACAAGGTCTCCTGGTAGGAATGGCTCTGCCCCTCATTCCAGGCCTCTGGTTATCAGGGCTTGGGTGGCTTAAGCCATCTCTTCCTCCCCAGCTCAGTCTGAAGGAGGGCTTTGCTGGAGAAGATGAGTCTGTGAAGGCCTGGAATCCAGGGTATATCGTTGCTTCCCCATTCAGAATTTCAGAAGATGACAGATGGTCTGCTGATTCCTCAGGGAAGTCCCGTCTGGACTGAGCATGTAGCTCCCTGCAGGAGAGTCCCCTTAGCCTCTGCCGGAGGGCTCGTGCCAGCCCCACCTCTAAACACAGACAGTAAGACTTTGCCTTTCATTCTGGGCTTCGCATAAGGATCTCCTGGGAAATAGATTTTGCAGAAATTTTGGTCTATTGCTCTAGTTCACTTTCTGCCACCTGGAGACTGTGGGAGAGAACCACTGTACCCACCATTCCTCTTATTGTCTGTATTTATTCTTTCACTTTAACAATATGGCTTGCTGTGTGCAGGTTCTGAGCTTTACCTGCGTTATGTCACTGTGACAACAGCCTGCTGAGGGAGGAACTATCATTATGCCCCTTTTACATATGAGGGAACTGAGACTCAGAGAGGCTGAGTAACTTGCCCAAGATCACACAGCAAGCACATGATAGAGTTAAACTTTGAACTCGTGGTTCCAGAGATGAACTTGTACTACTGTGGTTTTACAGTTCTAATTAGATATGAACTTCCAGCTTATCAGATTCTGTCAAGGTCAAAATCGCATTCTTATGTTAAACAGCTTGTCAGGATACCTGCCATGTTGTAAAGAGATGAGGATGTGTGGAGCTCACCTTCATTAAGTAACCTGGCCGCACCCAAGTCTCTCTCAAAATCCTACTCCCGAGTGAGCAGACGCCCTTGGAAGAACAGTGGCCAGTGTCTGCCCAGGTCTCCAGCCCCTGACTACAATACCATCCTGATGGCCTCTGGCCAGCTCATCACCTCGTCCTCCCCCAGGGCAGGCCACACAGGAAGGTCCCAGATATTTAGAAGGTTGCGACTTAATTGGTCTGGAGTGTGGCCCAAGCATCAGCCTGTAAAAGCTCCTCAGGGAATTCTCCTGTGCAGCCTGGAGAAAGAGGAGCTCAGTACGAGCAGGCGAGGCAAACCCAAGGAAAGGGTGGGGGAGGGGAGGAGACCGGATCTGCCTTAAGACCTAGAACTGAGCTGATCTAAAGTACTCTCTGCTCTGCAGGTCTTCGGAGGGACTGGGTGGAGCCCAAGCAGGAGACAGTCCCAGAGGGCGGGGGGACCCTCAAAGAGACAGAACCCTCAAATAGAGGAGGGTGCACACCTTGCAGCAGATCAGACCCGCACCCCACCTTGTCCACAAGCCAGCTCCCTAGTGTGGCGGGTGTGGGAGAGGCCGGGAGAGGGGCTCGTTGTCCCCCTGGAGGCCTGCACGGTACACACCGGCTTAAGTTGCTTCTGCATCCCTCTCCCGTGCACCCTCAGCTCCCTGCACCTTACCGACCCTCTCCTCTCAAATTAGAGTTCGGGGACGCTGTGAGCCCCAAATGTGTCTCTCTCTGTCTCTATTTTAGATGCACCATCTGAGTTAGCATCTTTTCCAGACACCCATGTGTTAGTCAAGCTTGCAGGCTCTGACTGTGCTGGATGGTATGGTCTCGCCTCCTCTTCTGACCCTGTCATAGGGATGTTATTAAGAACATTGTCCACGGCGGCAACGCGTGTTCAGGATCCATGTGAGACATTTCCTTTAGACCTAAGTTCTAGGGAAAGCTTATTTTTCTCCTCAAAAAGTGATTTTCCCTATAGAAAATATGAACTTCTGTTATCATTTCCTGTATCTCTGGTTGCTTTGGCCTCTAGGAAGCTGATAGTACAGCACATACAAACACACACACTATATTTATAATATATGCATATACATACACACTATGTGTTATATACTCATTTTTAACCAGATCTATCAAGGTATAATTTACATATCATAAGATCTACTTGTTTAATATTATATAATGTTGAATGCTACCTCAAATTCATTGTGAATTATAGGTTGGATGTAGCCGTAGATAAATTAAACGATGCTGAGAACCGAGTAACTAAAGATCTTTAGTGACCTAAGATCTAGGTGACAGCAAACCAGTCAAACAAAACAGCTGTTCTCCTGGAGCTGACATACTAGGGAGGGAGGAAAAGAAACAAATGGCGATTAATAGAATGCCAGGTGTGGGAAGAAAGACAAAGTAGTGGAAGGGGATGGGGCGTGACAAAGGGGCTGCAACTTTAGAGAAGGTGGTCAGGGAGGATCTCTGCAAGGAAGTCACACTGAACGAGGTGAGGGAGCAAACTCTTGGGTGTATCTGGGGGAAGGGTCCTGCAGGACGTGCGGGTTGGGGGCAGGTAGAGTGGAAAGAATTATCTAGGAGGCAATTGCAGGAGACCAGGGTGGGGATCGTGGTGGCTTAGATCAGGAAGGAGGTTGGGTATGGCATGTACTTTGAATGCAGAGCTAACAAAACTTGTTGATGCACTGGATGAGAGATGTAAGAGAGACGAAATGAGGGAGGCTCAGTTTGGCTTTGGACTTGCGGCAGGTGTCTGTTGAAGTTGGGGGAGTGGGGAGTGGGGCCTTGGTCCCTAACTATCTCTGCCCTCTCCCATTAGTAAGTACATGGACACACAAGTCCCTCGGGGCAAATCTCCTTAGCCAGTTGAGAGCTGGAAATTGATGCTGTGTACAGGGATCACAAGTGGTCCCCTTGGTCTTTCTCTGAAAAGGTGAAGCTGATGACAACCACTAGTGGATAGAATTGTCTCCCCTCAATATATATTTTCAAGTGCTAACTACTGATACTGTGAATTTGACCGTATTTGGGCATAGGGTCTTTGCAGATGTCATCAAGTTCGGAGTTCAGACGGGATTAGGGTGGGCCCCAATCCAATGACTGGTCTCCTTATAAGAAGAGGAAATTGGGGCAGAGACACAGAGAAGAACGCTGTGTGAAGACAGAGGCAGAGATTAGAATGATGTGTCCATAAACCAACGATTGCTGACAACCACATAAGCTGGGAGAGGGGCATGGAATAGATTATCTCTCAGAGCCTCTAGAAGGAACCAACCCTGCCAACACCTTGGTTTCGGACTTCTGGTCTCCTTAACCGTGAGAGAATAGATTCTGTTGTTTTACGCCACACAGTTTCTGGTTCTTTGTTATTATAACTAGTACACGTCCCTAAGTACTCATCATTTGCCCAGCACGGAGCTGAATTAAGGTGTACAGTTTGCATACTTTATCCCCCAAAGTTCCCTTAGCACCACCCAAAGCTGACCTTTGCTAGTGTGTCTGTTTTATAGACGAGGAAATTAAGGTTCAGAAAAGTTAAGTGACTTTCCCAAGGTCACGCAGCTAGTATGTGGTGGAACTTGGATATTTACCAGGTCTCCTAATTCTAAAGTCCCTGCCCTAACCATGATGCCGTCTTGTCCCATGGTCAAGGGCCAAGGTTTCAGGCACATTTGGCCGTTTGGATTTGTCAGTTAAGTTCATCTCCATCAACTTTCTGGCTAGGAGTCCCTGGGCTACTTTCCATTTTATCTGCTGTCACCAGAGCTTCTGCTGCTGATCACATCTCTCCCAGAAGATTCTTGGGGAACAGATGTGGCTTGGAATTTGATAAGAACGTCACTTCAAGACAGCCTTTCGGTCTGTTTGGAATCCTCACCCTAGAGATGGAGGGACAGCTGAACAAACAGCCCATGCCCTCGATGTTGGTATTAACTGAAGTAGAAGCTCCAGAAACTGTGAGAGACAATTAATAAAAAGTCATGTCTATGTAAAGGAGCATTTTAGATCATGGCCATCGCCATTGCTGGTGCTATGGCTGTTTTTCTGTCATTTTTCTCTCTCGTACCAACACTTGAGGGCACAGATGGAGGGAGTAAGATCTTCTCAAGCCACTTACTGCTTGGAAGCAGGGCCACGTCTGTCCTGTTCGTGGATGCATCACCAGTGCCTAGCATCATGCCTGGCACACAATTCCCAATAGAGCTCTTGGACTAGATGGATGAACTGGGGTCGTGACCACAGCACTAACTCAGACCAAGCTCATCTCGACAAGTAGATGAGTGGTTTGTTAGTGGTTGTGTAAGAAATGGAGAAAGGACATAAGTGTTCTGTTCTTGACCATGAATTAGGCCACAAGGGCTGAAGTCTCAACAGGTAGGATGGGTAGGAAAAGGAGAACAGGGCCAGGATCTGGAGTCGAATTTGAAACACTTCAGCAATAATTTGCAGACAGTACAGCCTCATGACCCAATACTTGGTGCTCAGGGCTCAGAGAATCAGATGGTTAAGAGCGTGGACTTTGGGCGGATGCCGCGCGGCTGGTGGGTAGGCAGTGTGCAGGGTGGTCTCGGGGCGGCTCCTCTCCCCAAGGAGCTCTGTCCTGTAGTCAGGGCGCCGGCTTGGCTCACCTTTGCCCGCCTGCTCAGGTAGACCCCCTCGCCATCCCCTGGCGCGTCTACACACGGCCATTGGCACACGAGCCTCCCGCCGAGCCCAGGGGTTCCTGAGAACTCGGCAAGGGCGGGGCCGAGGTTGGAGGGGGCGTGCGCTGCGCTTATGGGGTTCCCGTAAGTAGGGGTGCCTGAGGGACGCCGGTCCCAGCGCTGACTCAGACGCGAAGGGTCGGTGCTGCGGCTCCGGAGCGGGTCTCGAGGGGTCTCCACACCCAGACTACCAGGACCCCCATTTCCGGAAAATGGCCCAGATGTCTCAAGTGCAGGAACTCTTCCATGAGGCAGCCCAGCAGGCATCCCGGAGAGCCGAGTGGATGAAAGGCTCTTGCTGCTCCAGCCAGGAGTCAGGACTCTGCCTCTGAGGTGGGAGAGCCAACTTCAGAACACTCGTCAAGAAGAGACCTCCCAGCCCCACATAATATCAAACGGCGAAAATCTCCCAGAGATCTCCATCTCAACACCAGCACCCAGCTTCACTCAATGACCAGCAAGCTACAGTGCTGGACAACCTATGCCAACCATATAGCAAAACAGGAACACAACCCCACCCACTAGCAGAGAGGCTGCCTAAAATCATAATAAGTCCACAGACACCCCAAAACACACCACCAGACGTGGACCTGCCCACTAGAGAGACAAGATCTAGCCTCATACACCACAACACAGCCACTAGTCCCCTCCACCAGGAAGCCTACACAACCCACTGAACCAACCTTAGCCACCGGAGACAGACATCAAAAACAACACAGCAGATGAAGGAGCAGGATAAAAACCCACCAGACCTAACAAATGAAGAGGAAATAGGCAGTCTACCTGAAAAAGAGTTCAGAATAATGATAGTAAAGATGATCCAAAATCTTGGAAATAGAATGGACAAAATGCAAGAAGCAGTTAACAAGGACCTAGAAGAAATAAAGATGAAACAGACAATGATGAACAACACAATAAATGAAATGAAAAATACTCTAGATGGGATCAATAGCAGAATAAATGAGGCAGAAGAACGGATAAGTGACCTGGAAGATAAAATAGTGGAAATAACTACTGCAGAGCAGAATAAAGAAAAAAGAATGAAAAGAACTGAGGACAGTCTCAGAGACCTCTGGGACAACATTAAACGCACCAACATTCGAATTATAGGGGTTCCAGAAGAAGAAGAGAAAAAGAAAGGGACTGAGAAAATATTTGAAGAGATTATAGTTGAAAACTTCCCTAATATGGGAAAGGAAATCGTTAATCAAGTCCAGGAAGCACAGAGAGTCCCATACAGGATAAATTCAAGGAGAAATACGCCAAGACACATATTAATCAAACTGTCAAAAACTAAATACAAAGAAAGCATATTAAAAGCAGCAAGGGAAAAACAACAAATAACACACAAGGGAATCCCCATAAGGTTAACAGCTGATCTCTCAGCAGAAACTCTACAAGCCAGAAGGGAGTGGCAGGACATACTGAAAGTGATGAAGGAGAAAAACCTGCAACCAAGATTACTCTACCCAGCAAGGATCTCATTCAGATTTGATGGAGAAATTAAAACCTTTACAGACAAGCAAAAGCTGAGAGAGTTCAGCACCACCAAACCAGCTTTACAACAAATGCTAAAGGAACTTCTCTAGACAAAAACACAAGAGAAGGAAAAGTCCTATAATAACGAACCCAAAACAATTTAGAAAATGGGAATAGGAACATACATATCGATAATTACCTTAAATGTAAATGGACTAAATGCTCCCACCAAAAGACACAGATTGGCTGAATGGATACAAAAACAAGACCCATATATATGCTGTCTACAAGAGACCCACTTCAGACCTAGAGACACATACAGACTGAAAGTAAGGGGATGGAAAAAGATATTCCATGCAAATGGAAACCAAAAGAAAGCTGGAGTAGCAATTCTCATATCAGACAAAATAGACTTTAAAATAAGGACTATCAGAAGAGACAAAGAAGGACACTACATAATGATTAAGGGATCGATCCAAGAAGAAGATATAACAATTGTAAATATTTATGCACCCAACATAGGAGCACCTCAATACATAAGGCAAAAACTAGCAGCCATAAAAGGGGAAATCGACAGTAACACATTCATAGTAGGGGACTTCAACACCCCACTTTCACCAATGGACAGATCATCCAAAATGAAAATAAATAAGGAAACACAAGCTTTAAATGATACATTAAACAGGATGGACTTAATTGATATTTATAGGACACTCCATCCAAAAACAACAGAATACACATTTTTCTCAAGTGCTCATGGAACATTCTCCAGGATAGATCATATCTTGGGTCACAAATCAAGCCTTGGTAAATTTAAGAAAATTGAAATTATATCAAGTATCTTTTCCGACCACAACGCCATGAGATTAGATATCAATTATAGGAAAAGAGCAGTAAAAAATACAAACACATGGAGGCTAAACAATACACTACTTAGTAACGAAGTGATCACTGAAGAAATCAAAGAGGAAATTAAAAAATACCTAGAAACAAATGACAATGGAGATACAACGACCCAAAACCTATGGGATGCAGCAAAAGCAGTTCTAAGAGGGAAGTTTATAGCAATACAAGCCCACCTTAAGAAGCAGGAAACATCTCGAATAAACAACCTAACCTTGCACCTCAAGCAATTAGAGAAAGAAGAACAAAAAAACCCCAGAGTTAGCAGAAGGAAAGAAATCATAAAAATCAGATCAGAAATAAATGAAAAAGAAATGAAGGAAACAATAGCAAAGATCAATAAAACTAAAAGCTGGTTCTTTGAGAAGATTAACAAAATTGATAAACCATTAGCCAGACTCATCAAGAAAATAAGGGAGAAGACTCAAATCAATAGAATCAGAAATGAAAAAGGAGAAGTAACAACTGACACTGCAGAAATACAAAAAATCATGAGGGATTACTACAAGCAACTCTATGCCAATAAAATGGACAATCTGGAAGAAATGGACAAATTCTTAGAAATGCACAAACTGCCAAGACTGAATCAGGAAGAAATAGAAAATATGAACAGACCAATCACAAACACTGAAATTGAAACTGTGATTAAAAATCTTCCAACAAACAAAAGCCCAGGACCAGATGGCTTCACAGGCGAATTCTATCAAACATTTAGAGAAGAGCTAACACCTATTCTTCTCAAACTCTTCCAAAATATAGCAGAGGGAGGAACACTCCCAAACTCATTCTACGAGGCCACCATCACCTTGATACCAAAACCAGACAAGGATGTCACAAAGAAAGAAAACTACAGGCCAATATCACTGATGAACATAGATGCAAAAATCCTCAACAAAATACTAGCAAACAGAATCCAACAGCACATTAAAAGGATCATACACCATGATCAAGTGGGGTTTATTCCAGGAATGCAAGGATTCTTCAATATACGCAAATCTATCAATGTGATTAACCATATTAACAAATTGAAGGAGAAAAACCATATGATCATCTCAATAGATGCAGAGAAAGCTTTTGACAAAATTCAACACCCATTTATGATAAAAACCCTGCAGAAAGTAGGTGTAGAGGGAACTTTCCTCAATATAATAAAGGCCGTATATGACAAGCCCACAGCCAACATCATCCTCAATGGCGAAAAACTGAAAGCATTTCCACTAAGGTCAGGAACAAGACAAGGTTGCCCACTCTCACCACTCTTATTCAACATAGTTTTGGAAGTTTTAGCCACAGCAATCAGAGAAGAAAAGGAAATAAAAGGAATCCAAATCGGAAAAGAAGAAGTAAAGCTGTCACTGTTTGCAGATGACATGATACTATACATAGAGAATCCTAAAGATGCTACCAGAAAACTACTAGAGCTAATCAATGAATTTGGTAAAGTAGCAGGATACAAAATTAATGCACAGAAATCTCTGGCATTCCTATATACTAATGATGAAAAATCTGAAAGTGAAATCAAGAAAACACTCCCATTTACCATTGCAACAAAAAGAATAAAATATCTAGGAATAAACCTACCTAAGGAGACAAAAGACCTGTATGCAGAAAATTATAAGACACTGATGAAAGAAATTAAAGATGATACAAACAGATGGAGAGATATACCATGTTCTTGGATTGGAAGAATCAACATTGTGAAAATGACTCTACTTCCCAAAGCAATCTATAGATTCAATGCAATCCCTATCAAACTACCACTGGCATTTTTCACAGAACTAGAACAAAAAATTTCACAATTTGTATGGAAACACAAAAGACCCCGAATAGCCAAAGCAATCTTGAGAACAAAAAATGGAGCTGGAGGAATCAGGCTGCCTGACTTCAGACTATACTACAAAGCTACAGTAATCAAGACAGTATGGTACTGGCACAAAAACAGAAAGATAGATCAATGGAATAGGATAGAAAGCCCAGAGATAAACCCATGCACATATGGTCACCTTATCTTTGATAAAGGTGGCAGGAATATACAGTGGAGAAAGGACAGCCTCTTCAATAAGTGGTGCTGGGAAAATTGGATAGGTACATGTAAAAGTATGAGATTAGATCACTCCCTAACACCATACACAAAAATAAGCTCAAAATGGATTAAAGACCTAAATGTAAGGCCAGAAACTATCAAACTCTTAGAGGAAAACATAGGCAGAACACTCTATGACATAAATCACAGCAAGATCCTTCTTGACCCATCTCCTAGAGTAATGGAGATAAAAACAAAAATAAACAAATGGGACCTAATGAAACTTCAAAGCTTTTGCACAGCAAAGGAAACCATAAACAAGACCAAAAGACAGCCCTCAGAATGGGAGAAAATATTTGCAAATGAATCAACTGACAAAGGATTAATCTCTAAAATTTACAGGCAGCTCATGCAGCTCAATAACAAAAAAATAAACAACCCAATCCAAAAATGGGCAGAAGACCTAAATAGACATTTCTCCAAAGAAGATATACAGACTGCCAACAAACACATGAAAGAATGCTCAACATCATTAATCATTAGAGAAATGCAAATCAAAACTACAATGAGATATCATCTCACACCAGTCAGAATGGCCATCATCAAAAAATCTAGAAACAATAAATGCTGGAGAGGGTGTGGAGAAAAGGGAACACTCTTGCACTGCTGGTGGGAATGTGAATTGGTTCAGCCACTATGGAGAACAGTATGGAGGTTCCTTAAAAAACTACAAATAGAACTACCATATGACCCAGCAATCCCACTACTAGGTATATACCCTGAGGAAACCAGAATTCAGAAAGAGTCATGTACCAAAATGTTCATTGCAGCTCTATTTACAATAGCCCGGAGATGGAAACAACCTAAGTGCCCGTCGTCGGATGAATGGATAAAGAAGATGTGGCACATATATACAATGGAATATTACTCAGCCATAAAAAGAAACGAAATTGAGCTATTTGTAATGAGGTGGATAGATCTAGAGTCTGTCATACAGAGTGAAGTAAGTCAGAAAGAGAAGGACAAATACCGTATGCTAACACATATATATGGAATTTAAGAAAAAAAAAATGTTATGAAGAACCTAGGGGTAAAACAGGAATAAAGACAGAGACCTACTGGAGAACAGACTTGAGGATATGGGGAGGGGGAAGGGTGAGGTGTGTTAGGGCGAGAGAGAGACATGGACATATATATACTAACAAACGTAAGGTAGATAGCCAGTGGGAAGCAGCCGCATGGCACAGGGAAACCGGCTCGGTTCTTTGTGGCTGTCTGGAGGGGTGGGATAGGGAGGGTGGGAGGGAGGGAGACAAAGAGGGAAGAGATATGGGAACATATGTATATGTATAACTGACTCACTCTGTTATAAAGCAGAAACTAACACACCATTGTAAAGCAATTATACCCCAATAAAGATGTTATAAAAAAAAAAAAAAAAGAGCATGGACTTTGGAGATAGGTGACCTAGAAGGGTCACTTCCTAGTAAGAGTGACTTTGGACCACTCACCTAACTTCTCTAAGCCCTGGCTTCCTCTCCTGTGAAATGGGGATGGCAGCGGTACCTATACTACCCATCTGTGTGGAATTAAATGAAATAATGCACAGAGTAGGTAAGAAATGGGGGTGGTTATCATATCAGCCCCAAACTGGCCACCTTCTCTCACATGCTGGTCATCCCAACATTGTCTTCTTTCTCCCTGGCACACACATTGGCCCATTCCCTTTGTTTTTGTTTTTGTTTTTGTTTTGCGGTACGCGGGCCTCTCACCACTGTGGCCTCTCCCACCGCGGAGCACAGGCTCCGGATGCACAGGCTCAGCGGCCATGGCTCACGGGCCCAGCCGCTCCGCGGCATGTGGGATCCTCCCGGACCGGGGCACGAACCCGTGTCCACTGCATCGGCAGGCGGACTCTCAACTGCTGCACCACCAGGGAAGCCTGGCCCATTCCCTTTGAATGTCACCCATTCTTTGTCCAGCCACCCGACTTGGTGCCACTGCTGCTCTCTCTGCTGGAGACATCTCAGAGGGCTGGGAGTTGGCATCTGGACTTTGAGTTCTACAGCTTAAGAGCTCACTTCCTACATTAATTCTAGACCAAGGTTTGTGGATCCAGGTAGTTTAATCCTAAGGGGACATGATTGGCTTCCCTTTGGCTGGAATATGCCTCCCCCATGTCTACTGCACTAGTCCTGGTCATTCTTCAGGTCTCAGCTTAACCATCACTTCCCCAGGGCATCTTTTGCTGGCCCACCAAATCAGGTTAAGTCCTCCATGTGAATACTCGCAGGGCACCATGAACTTCTCTTTCAGGAGTTTAATCATAATTGAATTGGACTCATTTGTGCCGGTGTGTGAGCCTCCTGAAGGGGTTGTCATTCTGCCTCGCCAGTGCCTGGCACATCCCAGACACTTAATTCATGTTTACTGAATGAATAAATGAATTGGCCAGCCTTCCAAGTCCTGGGTGAGACTAGGAAAGGTGACACATTTGGAAGGCAGACTGAATTCCATCTCTGTTGCCCATCTCAATTGAAGCCTTAAAAGTTTTTTGATTAAAAAGAGCGTTCATAACCAAACACAAGAAATAAATAAAGCAAGGTAACAGGGGCCACACCTGACAAGGCTGGGTTGCATTAGGGCACATATGAAATCAGATGAATCTGTTCTAGTTGCCTGTTGCTGCATCACAAATCATCCTCAAACTCAGAGGTTTAAAAACTACAACACTTGTATATTATTATCTCTCATGGTGTATGTGGGTCAGGAAATTGGGAAGTCTCACTGGTTGCTTGTGGCTTGGGCTCTGTCCTGCAGTGGCTGGAGCTGGAACAGCTGAGGCTGGAGCACCCAGTGCTGTCTAGGCAGGAAGCTCTTTGTGTGGTCTCCAGGCCTCTCCACGTGGTCTCATGCTGTGGCCTCACTAGCACGGTGGCCTAGGGCTCCAGAGGCAGGTGTCCCAAGAGAAACTGACAGAAGCTGCTATCTCCCAAGTCACGCAGGATCCCGTCCACTGTATTCCATTCATTGAAGCAGTCACATAGGCTGCCCATTGTTCCAGAAGAGAGGGCACAGACTCTGCCCCTTGACTGAAGAGTGTAAAATATTTACAGACATGTTTTGAAACCACCACAGAATATCACTTCTTTCATGATACCGGGAAAGCTCTCAGGAAGCTCTCAAAAAGCTCTCCAAGGGCAGAGAGATTCCTTTTGAAAGGAAAGCTTGATTCGAATATTAAGGAGCAAAGTTCCCTTTTCACCCCCTGTAACGACTGTGGAGAGAGCGTTGGGACACTCAAAATAAAAGGGTTCTATCTGTTTTACTTCTAGACACCTCCTATCCCTCATATTAAATGAATCAATTCTGATATTACCTCAGAGCTCCTCAGAGCAACAAATTTAGTGATTACAATCAAGGGGAAGGGAGGCGCTTGTTAAAATGCGTCCTCCCAGGCCACAGTCAGAGCTTCTGGATGAGAGGTGGCGCTTGGAATCTGCCTTGTAAACAAGTACCCCACGTGGTTCTGATATAGGCAAGAGGCACCTGAAAAGAATGGAATTTATAAAGAATGGAATTTGTCTTGTTTTAGGTCATGTACTAACCTGATGCTATTTGACTTACTGAAATTTTTATTTTTATTAAGAATTTGTACTCAAGCGATAATTTTGTCTTATAGATCTTTAAAAGGTAGACATCCACTCAACCTAGTATAAATAAAATAATAACTTTATTGGGGAGATATGGAGGTTTCTATGGAAACAGCCAAGCCTCCTGAGAGACTGGAACCAAGAGCTGGAAAGCGAGGCCTTTGCTCATTCCCTGACCTTCTTTTTTTTTTTTTTTTTCCGGTACGCGGGCCTCTCACCGCCGCGGCCTCTCCCGGGCTCAACCACTCCACGGCATGTGGGATCCCCCCAGCCTGGGGCACGAACCCGTGTCCCCTGCATCGGCAGGTGGACTCCCAACTACTGCGCCACCAGGGAAGCCCTCGCTGACCTTCTTGTTTCCCTCACACATCCGGGTCACTTTTCTTTGCCTGCATGTGGTAGGAAAGGACCACTCTAGGCAGATCTGTGTGTTTTTCTTTTCAGGATCCTAGACTGCCTACATGGAGCATCCTAATTCCACATCCTTCAATTAGAGAATCTGATTGGTTCAACCTAGATCCGTTCTCCACCTCTAATCCAATCAGCTGTGGCCAGATAGGTCCCCTGCCCAATCAGAAGGCTCTAAGAAGGAGTTGGAAGAAATGAAAAGCATGCTAGGGTCTATATCCAAGTTAAACTGTGACCACTTTTTTTTTATTTTTAACATCTTTATTGGAGTATAATTACTTTACATTGTTGTGTCAGTTGCTGCTGTATAACAAAGTGAATCAGCTATACGTATACATATATCATATCCCCTCCCTCTTGCGTCTCCCTCCCTCCCTCCCTATCCCACCCCTCTAGATGGTAACAAAGCACCGAGCTGATCTCCCTGTGCTATGCGGCTGCTTCCCACTATCTATTTTACATTTGGTAGTGTATATATGTCCATGCCACTATCTCACTTCGTCCCAGCTTACCCATCCCCCTCCCCGTGTCCTCAAGTCCATTCTCTACGTCTGTGTCTTTATTCCTGTCCTGCCCCTAGGTCCTTCAGACCTTTTTTTTAGATTCCATATATATGCGTTAGGATACGGTATTTGTTTTTCCCTTTCTGACTTACTTCACTCTGTATGACAGTTCTAGGTCCATCCACCTCACTACAAATAACTCAGTTTCGTTTCTTTTTATGGCTGAGTAATATTCCATTGTATATACGTGTCACATCTTCTTTATCCATTCATCTGTCGATGGCCATTTAGGTTGCTTCCATGTCCTGGCTACTGTAAATAGAGCTGCAGCGAACATTGTGGTACATGACTCTTTTTGAATTATGGTTTTCTCAGGGTATATGCCCAGTAGAGGGATTGCTGGGTCGTATGGTAGTTCTATTTTTTAAACTGTGGCTACTTTTGATAATGTAGTCACTCTTATTTTTTCCCGATCTTTTTTGAAATACGTGTTCTAGAACAGGGGTCAGCAGACTACTGGCGCTGGGCCCACCAGCTATTTTTATAAATAAGGTTTTATTGGGACACAGTCACACCCATTCAGTTGTGTGTGGTCTACGGCTGCTTTCCCGTTACAGTGGCAGAGTTGAGTAGTGGATACAGAGACTGTCCCCCGAAGCCTATGATATTTACTCTTTGTCCTTTTACAGAAAAAGTTTGCTGGCCCCTGCTCTAGAACTTGATTCAGTTCTATCTCTAAATCGTTATTAATGCTTCGTGTGTGTCAGTTCTGTTTTCCTCCAGCTGCTATAGGAGAATTTTCCAGAGTTTGCCCCTTTGTGTAGCACTTGCAGGTTGTGGGGGGGGCGGTCCTCTGGTACTGGCTATTGTCCCCTCTACCCCTGTGGCTTAGGGCAGGGTGAGGCACTGAGAATCTTCACACATCCCTGTTGATTGACTGAAAGATAAATATCTCTACAAATGCAACAGTATTTTCTAAGGTGTGAAGCACATAGTATTGATGATTTGCAAGATGATTTTAGTTGAGTAATTGAGTTTTTTTAAGGTGGTACATAGGTGCCATATGAATGATAAGGTTTTTCTCTCTTTTTACATTTTCTCTTAGTCTTTCTAATTACTTGAATCGAAAGTCTCATTTGATGACAACATGCCATTAATAGCTAACATTTGCTAATAACACTTTTTTCCTTAAACAAGAGGAAAACACAGGCCTGGCTTGGAACCTTCAGCAGCCAGCAGTATCTAGCTAGAATTTCCTAGCACTGCTTTTGCTTTTATTTACTTTTTTAAAAAAATAAATTTATTTATTTTATTTATTTTTTGGCTGTGTTGGGTCTTTGTTGCTGCGCGCGGGCTTTTCTCTAGTTGCGGCGAGTGGGGGCTACTCTTCGTTGCAGTGCACGGGCCTCTCTTTGCAGTGGCTTCTCTTGTTGCAGTGCACGGGCCTCTCTTTGCAGTGGCTTCTCTTGTTGCGGAGCACGGGCTCTAGGCGTGTGGGCCTCAGTAGTTGTGACGCACGGGCTTATTTGCTTTGTGGCATGTGGGATCTTCCGGGACCAGGGCTCGAACCCGTGTCCCCTGCATTGGCAGGCGGGTTCTTAACCACTGCGCCACCAGGGAAGCCCCCGCTTTTATGCTCATCTTCCACTTATGGCTGGTGACACTGGCTTGCCATTAATGGTGGTGATATAAAATTTCCTTTTCAGATAAATGTAGTTAAGTAAAAATGTGACTAGATTTAAAAAATACCAGTTTAGGTGGTAGGGAAAAAATGTGAAAAAGGCACGTGAATGATTGGTTGAAGTTTGGAAACACTTGCCCTAAAGTACCTGCCATAGATACAAAGCAGTCCCAGTGTCCAGAGGAGGGAGTGACCTGTTTGGTCTACGTGGATCATTGAGGGATATAGAGGAAGGGAACATCTGAGCTGAATCTCAGATTTTCTGAGCAGTGAAAGCGTGTGGAAGGACACTACAGGCAGTGGCAATAGAAGAGCCAGAGGAAAAGAAAGAACAGGATGTGGTCAAGAAATTGTTTGACTTGCGGGAGTCACTGAGGGACTTGAAACATTTGAGTAGCCTGGTCAGATCTGCACTTTTAGAACAATCATTAGCTCCAGCAGGTTAATCTCTCTGAGCCTCAGTTTGTTCATCTGTAGAAGGGGATTAATTGAAACAGACTTAGGGTGTTCACCCCTGCCTCTGGTGCCTGGGGAAATTCCCAGCCATCTGTCCTGCTACTCCTCCAGACAGGGGACTGCATTGACATTCAAGGTGTCCAGGGCCCCTCCCCTGTGTTCCTGGGTGGTGGTTGGGTGGTGTGGGTTGTCTATGAGTATTCTGGGTTGTTAGATGGTACGTTGACCAGTGGTGACGGGGCAGTGGGGTTGCCACCCTCACAGCCAGCTCAGCGCTGAGCCCCTCCTGTGTACTTGGGGGTCCTCTCAGCTGATGACTCTGCTTCCATCCTCCTTCAGTCTCTCTACCCATTTGCCTCTGGCTAAGTCACCTCTCCACCCTTGCCCCAGCCCTGCCTTCTGGGGAATCTGGGAGCAGAAAATCCCCATCTCCAGCCTACTCTTAACATCTTAGTGGAGTCATTGGTTCTGCCTTGGTTGAGGACTAGGGAAGGAAAAACGGCTCTGGGTACCCGTGAGGGAGCAGAGGGAGATGGGAAATAAGCTAAGGACACGCACTCCAGCACTTTGAGCCCTACTCTGCCATGGGGGCGAGTGGGTCTGCTGTGAGGGCTGAGTAGCCGCCCGGCAGGGAGGACCTGCCCAGCTGGCAGCTCATATTTCTATGGTGAGCCTGGGGGAGAAAGCAGTCGGAAAAGTCCTCTTGATGCGGAGGTGTGCGTCAGGGCCTTTCTCCCTAAGTGCTCTAAATTCCTAGGCCTGAATCGCCCATGGCCACCCCTGGCTGTGATGAGAGAGAAGGTGGTGCGGGCAGGAGATGGGCCTCTGTGAGGGGCAGCGAGTGCAGCCCAGAGCTGCCGTGCAGGAGTCCAGTCAGGCCTCACCATCAGGGCAGGAGCTGAGCGGAGTGTGCAAGCTGCCCTCCTGCCTCGGGGCTCCCTCTGTGCGTCACTCCCTCTGGTCCCAGGCCTCTGTTGCTCTCTCTGGTCCTCCAGCTGAGTCAGGGACGAGCATTTCATTTCCTCAGCCACCTAAACTCCTTGAGGATTCTTCTGGATCTCTCGCAAGTGGAGTGTGTAAAGGCAGAGAGACCTTGGGATCAGGTAAACTGGAGTTCAAATCCTGGCTCTGTCCCTAACTGAATTTGTGGTGTGACAGGCCACTTAGCTTCCCCGAGCCCCGGGCTCCTATGAAATAGGGCTCTTTTCTTTTTAATTAATTAATTAATTAATTTTAAACTTATTTATTTATTTCTTCTTGAAGTGTAGTTGATGTACAATATTATATGTTACCGGTGTGCAATATAGTGATACACAATTTTTAAAGGTTATACTCCATTTATAGTTATTATAAAATATTGGCCATATTCCCTGTGTTGTACAATATGCCCTTGGAGCTTATTTTATACCTAATAGTTTGTACCTCTTAACCCCCCACCCCGTTGCTCCTCCCCCCTTGAAATAGGGTTCTTAATGGTACCGACTTCCTAGGGTCTTAGGCAAATTGAATGAGACATAATAAATGAAAACCATTGTCTGGCACCCTGGTAAGCACTCAAAATATTGTGGTGATTGATATTATTGCCTGCAAAATATCTGACACAGTACACGCAGTATATAGTTGCTTCAGTCTGATTGCTTCTTCCTGCAGGAAGCCATCTCAGAAGCCCCCAGACCAGGTTAGGTCTTGTTCAGTGTGGTCCCACCCCATGCTCCCTAAGAGGCTTCTTGAGAATGGTACCTGCTGGTCACTGTTCTCTCTGGCATAGTCACAGCCAGTGAAAATAATGATGTGTCACAAGCCACACTGATTAACATGCTCAGATTGTGACTACAGCTGCATGAAAGGAAGCCCCAGGACAACAGGAGAGGATGTTAAAATATTACATTAATCATCCCTGTAATTAATGTCCAAAGTCTTCCTTCCGCCCTGGAATGCAGGGTCAGAGAACGTGCCTGCTCATCTAATGCTGCTTCCCCGGTGCTTAGCAGGCTCTTAATGAATATTAAACAACTGAAAGAATAAGGAAACAATTGCCCCAGATTCAGTTCTTTCAGGAATTCACTCATTCCCTCCTTCAGCAAATACTTCTTGAACACCTACTGTGTGCCAGGCACTGTTCCAGACTCTTGGGTTACACCAGTAAACAAAACAGGCAAAGACACTTGCCCTCATGGGGTTTGTATTCTAGTCATGTTTGGCTGGGCATTGATACATATCCCAAAGGGATATCTGAATACTTGCTCATCACTCTTGGAACCATCCTCTATTTTTAAAAAAATCAAAAAAAAATTTTTTTAGAGATATGCTTTTTAAAAAATTGAAGTATAATTGATGTACAATGTTGTGTTCGTTTCAGGTGTACAGCAAAGTGATTCAGTTTATATACCTTTATTCTTTTTCAGATTCTTTTCCATTATATGTTATTACAAGATACTGAATAGAGTTCCCTGTGCTACGCAGTAGGTCCTTGTTGATCTATCTTATTTACAGTAGCGTGTATCTGTTAACCCCAAACTCCTAATTTATCCCTGCCTGCCCCCACCACTCTCCCCTTTAGTCACCATCACTTTGTTTTCTACGTCCGTGAGTCTGGAACCTTCCTCTGTTGATTGGGTTCAGCCATTCATGGTGCGAGGTCTGTGGGAGACTTGCTGTGTCGTAGCGGCACCCACCGAGGGCACGTGGACGACGCTTGGAGTGGATCTGAGTGACCGCGGCTTCCCTGGGACCCCTTCCACTACTGCACTGACGTGCCCGCTCTCTCACAGGTCATGCTCTCGGAGCGGAGGGGCACAGACGAGCTGTACGCCGTGAAGATCCTGAAGAAGGACGTGGTGATTCAAGATGATGACGTGGAATGCACGATGGTGGAGAAGCGGGTGCTGGCCCTGCCCGGGAAGCCGCCCTTCCTGACCCAGCTGCATTCCCGGTTTC